>NC_142043.1:41265191-41594691 GCF_982192425.1 Myodes glareolus
ACAGTAACTGTGGATGACAATAAGTAAAGAGAATTTTAATGATAACTATGCCATTTGACCTGATTTGATCATCATTGCACATTGCATATATGTATAGAAACACAGCATATATAAATAAATAGGTACATTTTTTAAAATTTAAATAGTAAGGATGCCCATTGAGAAGTAGAGACTATGCTACTGAATAATTTCCATGATCTGATTTGATCCTCACGTGTGTACATTCAAAGAGTTCATATTCTATGTATTATAAACGAGACTATTTAAGGCTGAAGAAATCACAGCCCTGGGCCAGTGTCGGGAGATCAGGACTTTTTCCCTATGTAGACTTCTCCCTTTGATAAAGGTCGTGATTTTAGGACAGCACAGAATTCCCAACCCGGAAACCATTCTAGAAAGGGTGTCATTGTGCGGAAAGGGTCCTGGCAAGCACCAGTAACAGAACAATTTTTATGCCTGTTGCAGACATTGCTGAATCGGGTAGAAGGAAGAATTCTGACACATGTTGAATATATAGCAAACACATTATTAATAGCCTTTCCTTATATGTTTTTCATTTCTGTCCACTGGTTTGTCTGAGTCCAAGGGGCAAGTAACTGGACCTTGGTGGTCTTTCCAGGTATGAGAAGGGCAGCTGATCTAGGTATCTTTCCTCCTCCTACCATTTTGGATATCTGCCCTGTTATATGAAGGGTTCTTTTGGAATGCATCATACTGATCAGTGACCCTAGAGGGCTTTCTCAAGTTACAACATTTACCCCTTTCTCTTTCTCATCAATAGCTTCAATAAAATACTCAGGACTGAATGATACCCAACTCATTGCCTAAGGAACACCAGATCTGATGAGAGAGGAACATAACCCCAAGCATTCTTATGAACCTGACATTTGTCTGCTGCCAGCATGAGCTTGCTAGCTATTCCTTCTCTCTTGCTGTCCTGGGTCTCCTGGGCCCCAATTCAATGCTTTTTCAGTTGTGCTGAGTGGTGAGGACCCCATCACGCCAAACAGGAGCCTTGCCAAACCTGCAGGATGTTACCTGTAATGGTTGTTTTGTCTCTTTAAGAGACAAGTCACACCCACTCCCTCCCCCATCTGCTGAGGCAGGCTGATCTTCAGTTTCTGGCCTGAGCTCACTCTCTTTTCTGTCTTCCTCTCGGAAAGTCAGCTTCGCTTCTGCCTCCCTCCCCACTTCTCTGCTTCCCCCTCTCTGTCTCTTTCTCCTCTTCTCTCTCTCTCTCTCTCTCTCTCTCTCTCTCTCTCTCTCTCCCTCCCTCCCCTCCTCCCTTCCCTCTCCATAACCCCCTGAATAAATATTCAACTTCAGTCTGCATGTCCTGTCTATGTCTCCATGTCTCTGTCTCCTGCCCACCCATCATGTGTCTCCCTGCCTGGGACCAGCCACTGCTTGGGGACTGGCAGCCGTCTCTGCCGAGGACTGGCTGCTCCCAGAGAGCCCCCGCTTGCCGCCACATGGCCCGCCACCGCCGCTCAGGTCACCGCTCTGGGATTAGCAGCCATCTCGGCTTGGGACTGGTTGCTCCCAGGGCCCGCTGTCTGCCGCCACATGGCCCGCTACCACCATTTGGGACCTACAGCATTTCTAAAAAAATCATAAAATTACCTACTTAGAAGGCATTTTGGGAACCATGACTGCTTGCACAGGGAAAAATTACTGCCCTTTAAATGAAGGTTAATGGAACCTTCCAGGGTCCGTTGTTCTTGCTGACTTTGTGCTTGCTTGTTTGTTTCTAATAAAGCTCCACCACCTCTGCAGCCCATCGAAACTTACAAGGAACCAGTATCCAGCTCAAGACACCGACTAGCTCTTTTGGGGTGACCTGGAATAAGCTTTCCTTATTTTAATATTAAACTCTCTACCTAATGGTGCTCCATATTTGTTTTCTGATCATGTGATGGATGACCTCAAATTGAGCATGCACAGTCTTTCCCGAGTAAGTAAAAGCTTCCGGCTTGGCGTGTGGGGAGGCAGTGCCTTGAGAATCCTCTCCAGCGTATTGCTCGTCTGCAGCAAGTAAACCTTCCTTCATTATTTTCTCTCTTGCTGGTGCGTGGGCTTTGCACTTACCAGGGGGCGAACCCTTGCATTTTTAGGAGAAGACAGGTAATCAATTCCTAAATTCCTCCACAACCCCGTCATAGGGACACAGATTCACCCACCCATCTATTGACCTGTGCCTCCCACTGGTATGCCTTCATCATGAATAGAATTCCACATTTTTCCCCCAACCATGTTAGTCTAGCAGCAAAATAGTCCAAGCAAACAGAAATGCTTTGGGGAGACTCATAAGACAGACAGCTCAAGGGAGGAGGATCATTAGCACAAAGGCCTTCATAACAAAACTAGCCCAGGTTAGCTTTCAATTTCTCTGGCTGCTGGTTGTGCACTCTTCACCTCTCAGAGCCTTAACTGTCTGCATCTACAAGCCGTAGGAACTGTGAGACCATGTCTATGGTCTCTAGTCCTGGTCTTCACATCGGTGACAAAGTCAATAAATACTGGCCCTTCTCCAGTCAGGGCTTCATAAAGCATTTGAGCCATTTCTTTTACCCGAATATGTTACCATGAGAGATAACATTCAGCTCAGTTTAATATACTTTATATTAGCAATAGTATATTAATTTATATCAATATTTTATTACTACACAACAGTAATGATGTGTTAATATTTCAGTATGTTAAACATTAATGACTATTTAATGTTGATTGAATATCTACCTGATGAATATTTAGAGGGTGTCTACTATGTGCAGAACTCGAAGGTCATTGGCCTGTGTTTTTATTTTTGTTTGGTTTTTGTTTTTTAGAGGCTTAAACAGGTTGACCAAACATTTAGCCTTGTTCGTTCAACACATACACAGCAGCAAGTCCCAAACCGGAAGGCCAGTTCTGAAATGTGACAGAGGGGCCTAGAGAAAACAACAGGCTGAGCTGGAAAGCTGAGATGAGCAGGTTCACGAGTGGGGACAGTGGCCAGGACTTTGAATACTGTGGTGGAGGAAATCAGAATCCTTTTTTTTCAGCTGCCACGTTTCTCCTCACAGCCATTTCATGATATATAAAATAGCTATGGGAAAAAAAACTTTTATATAAATCTTTTTTCCTCCTCAGAGGACTCTGACAGTGCAGTCTCCCCAACATCAAACATTCCCATGAAAAATTAAAAATCCAGTCAATCAACCAGCTGTTTCTAAATATACAAAAATATGGTACAAACCATCTGAGTTTTCACTCTCTGGTTGAAGAAATACATCATTTAGACAGAGCCTAAAGCACATCTTGTTCATCACTCACTGGGAAAAAAAAATAGCATTTCTTTGGTACTCAGGAAAAAAAAATATTAACAGCAAAATTCTTCCATTAGACCACTCAAGGACACACCTGTGCTCAAAGCAGACCCTCTGGTGCTGTGAGGCCGACCCAGAATCTGAGCGAGAGAGCAGGGTGGGCAGGGCCGCTGTGCGGGGGGCGGCTTCGCTGGCTGTGCTCCATAGCCCCCTCACTCGTCATGTGGTGGAGGGACGCCTTTTGCGGTGTTTTCTGGAATGGAAATGATCCACAGCTGGAGGTAAGGGGGGACTTCGGAAAAACCTGCCTCCTGGACCCCAAACAAGCAAATGCAGCTGTGTCATGGCTCAAGGTGACTTCCCAAGCTTACTCATTTACTTACCGGCGGAATTAGTAAGGAACTCTGGCTCCTGCGCCGTTCAAGTCTCTTTAATGATCTCCGTTGTAAAAAGCTTTGCACTTCAGAGATTTATGCTTCGGGTTATGTGTTCATCAGCTTGCTGTCACTGTGACAAAATATTTGAGACAGGCAACTCAACAGAGGGGAGATTTATATGGCTCGTGGCCGCTTACGTTCAATCCGTGCTTGCCTTGGGCCTGTCCTGAGACAGGACTCTCTAGCGGGAAGCACATGGCAGAGCCAAGCTGCTAAACTCATGGAGGCCGGAAGGAGGGAGAGAAGGAGAATGTTTTTAAAGCCTGTGAGAGCTAGTTTTTGTTAACTTGACACACATCTAGGTGTCCCCAGGAAGAGGTTATCTCAATTGGGGAATTGCCTCTCTCAGATTGGCTTGTAGGCATGTCTGTGGGGTGTTTTTCTTGATTAGCAATTGATGTTGGAGGACCCATCCCATTGTGAGCTGTGCCATCCCTGAGCAGATGGGCCTGGACCATATAACAAAGGTATCTGAGCAAGCCAGGGGAAGCAAGCCAGTAAGCAGCATTCCTCTGTGGTCTCTCCCAAGTTTTTTGGTTTTTTTTTTTTTAATTTTTGGTCATGCTTTTCTTTTCTTTTTTTTTCTTCTTCTTCTTTTTTTTTTTTAAATCACAGCAATTGAAAGCAAGCTAGAATAGGTCCCAATATTTCCTTTAAGAGCACAGCCCCAATGATCGAACTTTCCTCCCGTAGGGGGTCTACCCCTCAAAGGTTTCACTATCTCCCAGCAACACCACACGTTGGCATTTAGCCCATGAGGCTTTGGGGGACATTTGTGATCCAAACTGTAAACAAGTTGAGGAGTGAAGCGGTAGAGATTGGTGAAGACAGCTTTCTCTGAGAGGTTTATTTACCCTGAAGACTATACAATTGAAATCTGGATATTGCTCATCACCGATAATGCTATTTCTCAAATTCAAGTTGCACAGATTATCAAATCGGCTAAAATGTCCATAAATGAGTGAATGAATAATGACAGTGTGGAACACATGCTTGAGAAAGTTTCGTACTGCCATAAAGAATGAAATGAGACCAGGCATGCTGGCACACCTTTAATTCCAGCACTCAGGAAGCAGAGGCGGGAGCATCTGTGTGAGTTCGAGGTCAGCCTGGTGTCTACATAGTGAGCTCCAGGACAGTCAGGTCTCATAGAGAAAACCTGTCAATAAATAAATAAATAAATAAAGCAAAAAACGCCTAGTAGACCAGGAGGAGGTGGTGATATGGTGGCTGCTCCAACTGCTCCGGAAACCCCAGGAGAATTGGCGCCTCGAAAGCCCATGTACATTTCTCTAAAACCTTGCTTGTAGTATGAGGACTGGCTTGTTGGGGTTTCTGTCCCTCCCAGTACCCCAACAGCCGGCAAGCAACAAAGAAAATCACACACAAGACTCCATAAGGTTATAAACTGATTGGCTCATTAGGTCAGGCTTCTTGTTAACTCTTATAACTTATATTAACCCATTATTCTCATCTATGTTAGCCATAATGGCTCCGTACCTTTCTCTGCTGGGCAAGTTACATGCTGCCTCTTCGGTGGTCTGTGCAGGAGTGACGGAGGGAGAGCTTCTGCTTCCAGAATACTCCCAGTCTCTTTGCTCCACCCCTACTTCCTGTCTGGCTTTCCCGCCTATACTGCCTGCCTGGCCAATCAGCGTTTTATTAAAATATGGTTGACAGAATACAGATAATTCTCCCGCACCACTTGCTTATGTCCAGACTCAACTCCCAGATCTATGTAGCCCGCCAGAAACTGTCCACTGTCCAGAGAAGCCTTCTCTGCCATCCTCCCCGACTAGGGTCATTGATGTCAGTGACCTCCAACCAATGCAGGATAACCAAGAAGTTTTCTGCCATGCCATGACCCACCAGCGTCCCACCGTGGAAAGTTCTGGAACTGCAGGCCACGTGTGGAACAAAGCAGCTGAGTAAGGCCATTTTGAGGATGTTGGCAGGGTGCAGGAGGCTAGGTCCATGCATGTGATATCTGTGCAACCTCTCTGTTTGGAGAACTTATTCCTGAGGTGCTGGCTGTCGATTCCTTTCTGGCAAGCAGCAGGTTGCTAAAGAAAACAAGCAGGTAGCAAAGGCTGTCACATCGCATCCAGCCTGATGTCGACTGCCTGTGCCGGGCTGATCTCTTGCTCACCTTCACTCTCACCCCCCATCTGACAGCAGGCCTTTTGACCCAGAAAATCTGTCACGTCTACCTTGGAGCCTGGGTAACTCTGAACAACTGGTGACTAGTTTGACCCTTCATCATTCCCACATCTTCAGTGGGGAAACACAACGTAATGCTGCCGAGGCCTCGGGGACCCAGTTCTTAGAGGTAGAGTTTCTTTCTCTTTCTTCACTGGCCATAAACATAAGACACCTCCTCTGTAGAAATCAACTTGCTTTATAAACAACGTTTTTTTTTTTTTAAAAAAAGAATGAAATTATGTTATCTGTAGAAAGTATGGAACTGGAAAAATTATAAATATTTCATTTCTTCCCACATAAAGAAACTAGATTATATATATTCATATGTGAATATATCTGTATCTTTATCTATGGCATAAAAATAGAAGGAGTATAAAGCTCGAGTTTCAGGTCTTTCAGTCAATTGGTTGGAGGTACTTGGGGCATTGCATGCTGTTTAAAAGAGGAAGCTAAACACAGGTGGCCATCGTGAGATGGAGACACTCCTACAATTATGAAGAACCCAGCCATGCCCCCATCCTTAGTAAATACCTTCTGTTGATCACCTTAGAGCTAGATTTTATTTTGAAAACCTCTGTCCCACTGCATCAAGGCTGGAACTGTTCTTATTAGGCATTTGAAGGACAGAGAATAGACTTTTGCTTTATGTGACACAGCCCCGCAGAAGAAAGCAGCAGTCTCCGAGTCTTCTGCAGAGGGCAAGGGTTGATCCCCTACTCGAGGAAAAGAAATGCCTAGGATTAGAACCATCCGCATAGACCTTGAGTGGTTTTCAGTAAAGACAGTTATTGCACTGACATCATTGAAATGGGCGAGGGTTAAGACGGAGTGCGTGCAAAAGGGACTGATACCTGGGAGGTGCTTAAGTAATAACAACTACGGAGGCACAGCCACACATGCATTCATTTATGTGACACTCTATAGATACGGGTATTATCCCATGAATTATGTTAAGTGTTTGCTGTAGATGGCAGCTGGCCAGCTGTCAGCATTTCGTTGTGCCAGTAGAGATCTTGGATTTATCTATTGTCTGCATGGCCCTTTGCCTCTCTGTGCCTCGGTGTCCGTGTATACCCCGTGGATTTTTGTGAAAATCTTTAAGGATGATTCAGAAAGATCAAACACATTGAGCACGAGAGTCACATCGGGCACCCAGAAAGTGTGCCACTAAAAGTTAGGCACAGCTAGTGTTGAGTAGACAACTCTGGGCAGGTCTGTCCTTCGCTGCATCAGCCGTAGTGACACCACACTTTACTCTAAAGATCTAATGTGTGTGTGTGTGTGAGAGAGAGAGAGAGAGAGACAGAGACAGAGACACAGAGATAGAGACATGGTAGATAGCAGTCAGCACTGGGAATCTACTCAGCATGAAGTAGAACTTGACATGGGACCAGCGCCTAACACCTAAGCGGAAGGCAGAAACAAGTAATAGGATGCTGTGCTAGGATTTCTTCCTCATCCCAAGGCAGCCACACGACTCAGAGTTTTCCAGCTCATGTTTCTCATCCCCCTGACTCTTACAGACTCTTTCTAGTTAGATCCAATCTGGCTGCAAAGGTCTCTGTGTTTGTTCTGCCCCCTTCAACCCTGTGTCTGGTGGAGATGATAGTCTCAGCCGTCTGAACACATCCCAAGCCTGTCACAGTGCAAAGAGTGAAAGCAACAACCCCAAGGACCCAGAAACTTTGGATGGAGATCATGCAAAACAGTGCCCGTTGCCCTGCCTGTCAGAAGTCGGTCTGGGATGAATATCCCAGGCTTTAATATTCACTTTGTTTTCTTCAGTTTGTTTAATCTCCTCATTCATCCATGGTACACAGAACATGCTTTTGAACATTTGAGACGTCATCAGCAAACCGTCAGTCTCAGAGCCTGAATTAGAGGTCCACACTGCCCCCTCTTTTTAATTACTCAGGTGCCCTATGCTCTGAACCTATCACTCCCTGAACCTGGAGAAAGCCTCATGGCAGGCTCTGTGCCCATCTCTGGAGTGGCCCATTCTAACATGGGCTTCCATGGCATATAACATGTTCGTAACTGACTGAAGGCATTGCCTTTGCCTATGGGATCTGGATGCCTTAGGTCAGGCCCTGGTTAGACACAGCACAGACCGTCTCTCTGAGCATCAAGGACCTTGGGTTCTTGGTGTGGGAGAATTGTCTATATTCTGTCAATCATATTTTAATAAAATGCTGATTGGCCAGGCAGGCAGTATAGGCGGGAAAGCCAGACCGGAAGTAGGGGTGGAGCAAAGAGAACAGGAGTATTCTGGGAAGCAGGAAGCTCCCTCCACAGTTCTGCCCAGTCCACCGGAGAGGAAAGATGTAAGCTGCCCAGCTGAGAAAGGTACTGAGCCGTGTGGCTAACGTAGATAAGGATAATGGGGTAACATAAGTTATAAGAACTAATAAGTAGCCTGACCTAATGGGCCAATCAGCTTTATAACTTATAGAGATCTCTGTGTGATTGATTTTCTCTGGGACTTGCCGGCTGTGTGGTACTGGGCGGGAACAGATACCCCAACAAGCCGGCCCCTCATGCTACAGGTTCTGACTCTTGTGTACCCTTCTGCAGAACCACCTGCACACGCTACATGGCCGTTTGGAGCTCTGCCTTTGATGGTTAATATTGACTATCATCTTGGTGGGATCCAGAATCACATTTAAGACAGCTCTCCAGGCCTGTGTGGTAGGGAGTATGTAGGGGAGAGCCGCAGCGTTCATCTGACTCCCCTCCCTGATTGGGCAGATGTGATGCGACTAGCCGCCTCTAGCATCTACTACTGTGACTTCCCTGCCGTGAAGGACTGCACCCTGGCACCATGAGCCAAAATAAACCCTTCATTTTTTGAAGTTAATTTTGTCACAGCAAAAAGTAGCTAGTGTATTACCCTAAATGACCCTGTCTCTTTCTTCGTATAAGCTTGCTATTAAAACCCAAGTGGGGGCCCAAGGAGGTGGCTCACTGGTGAAAGCACCAATAGTACAAGCCTGACAGCCTGAGTGAGGATCCCCAGACTGGATAAAAAAAAGCTGGATGCAGTTGTCTACATGTCTGTAATCCTTGCTCTCCCATGGAGAGATGGGAGATGCCAACAGGAGGATTTTTCAGATCCAGTGACCATGGTGTTCATTCAGCAGTGAACGAGAGCCCCTGTTTCAAGTAAACAATGATCCCCAACATTGTCCTCTGACCTCCACAGGTACAACGTGGCATTGTTTCTCCCTCTTCTCTCCTTATCACACCCAAAAGCACACCTGTGTGTAGATAACACCTAACGATCCTGCAGTGGAAGTAAGCCAGGGTTGCAGATATAGTGGGAGCATGTGTGCATGTGCGTGCATGCGTGCGTGTGCATGTGCGTGTGATGTGTAGATGCCAATGTAGGAAGGACACCATAGATTGGTACTATATTTTGAACGTGAAATGTCCTCAATGTATACGGGGAGGAATAGAAGCAGTGTTGGAAAGTGAGCTTCCTGAGGTTATGTGCTATTTTGAAAACAAAAAAACGGCAAACAGTTCCCTAGCTCATGCTAACTCTTTATTTCTAGAGAAGTTCCTAGTAGTTTTTCCACCCAGAATTGGGGGCCTCTGTACCCCAAACCTGGCACGCACATAAAAATTGTGCATCTTAGTAAAGCCACACTTGGGAGAGAAGCAAGAAGGAGCTTCCCTTCGCTCCTTATTTTCTCCTCCCACTCGACTCAGGGAGAAGGACTAGAAGCAGGGGACGCTACCACACAGCCACACTGTCCCCAGAAACACTGCTTCCTGGCTCACGAGGCTAGTAAGCACACTGCACATTCCCCAGAAGGGCACAGGATCAAGGCAGGGCCGAGTTTATCCACAAGCAATGCAGGTAAGGTAGGTGTCCCCTATTCTTATGCAAATGAATCCCCGGGTTGGAAAGAAACAGAGCGTCGTGCAATGATGACCCCGAAGTCAGTTGTTTAATCTGGATGCTGATTAATCTGCATGTTGAAACATTTAGATAAAACGTGAGACATAACTCCAAATGAGGCATTTTCAACGTACTCCCACCAAGTTGAGGTATTTGGAAGTGTGCGCTGACTTCTCAGCATCTTTACAAAGACCACAACATGGAAACCAATAAAGGCTTCCTTTCTGGGGCCTGATGAAGACCAAAGAGATAAACTTGGCTAAGTTTAAAACTACAGCATATGCGACTATGAAAACAGCTGAGAGAGAAAAAAAATATTGTCCTAAATATTATAGACTGTTCGTGTCCCTTCATAGTCATCCGTTGGAAGCGGAAGCCCCGAATGATGAGTTTTACAGGCATGGTTTGGGAGAGGCAGGCAGCGTCAAGGTGGAGCGTCACGTGGTCCTAAGAGGTTGGAGAACTGGGAGGGATCTCATCTGGTCAAATGAGAAGGCAGGAGCTTGCAGCCCTGCAAATGGCAGTCGCTGGAGCTCAACCACCGACACTCTGAGCTCGGTCTAACCTCTAGAGCTATGAGTGATAAATTCTCTTTACGCAGAGGCTGCTTAGCCTCGTGGTCCTTTGAGGTAGTCGCCCAAGAAGACTAACATTGCTATTATTTAAATGGAAATGTCTGCACCGGGCTCATGGTTCCGACACCTGCCTGCCAGCTGGAGGTGCTATTTCTGGAAGCCGCGGAGCCTCCAGGAGGAGCAGCCCGTCTGGAGGAAGTGTGTCACTGGGGACAGGTGTTTGAAGGTTTTACCCTGCTTGGGTCCTCTCTCTGTTCTCGGCTTCCTAGCTCACCATGATATGATCTAGCTGCCTTCCCTACCTCCATTGGCTGAAGCCCTCTGTAACCATGAGCCAAAGAGAAGGCTCTCCTCCCCTCAGTGACATCAGGTATTTAGGTCACAATGATGAAGAGGGACGAATACAGACGTGAATAAAATTAGCTTTCCCTGTTCAGATTAGAGACATACAAATATGGCTATAGAAATGAAATAAAGGGCTGGTGAGATGGCTCAGTGGTTAAGAGCACTGACTGCTCCTCCAGAGGACCTGGGTTCAATTCCCAGCACCCACATGGCAGCTCGCAGCTGTCTGTAGCTCCAGTTCAAGAGAATCTGACATCGTTATACCAATGTGCATGAAATAAAGTTACATAAAGTTAAAAAAAAAGAAATGAAATAAAATAAGTCTTCAAATCAACGATGATTTGTGTCATCAGATTTTTACTGTTCTTGAGACAGAGCCTAACAATGTAGCCCAGGCTGGCCTCGAATTTTGATCCTTCTGCCTCAGGCTTCTGAGTGCTGGGATCACATTAACCTAACTTCTATGCCATCAATTTAAGAGGCAATGACTGTCAAGTAAAATTACAACGTTTAACAGAAATGCTAATATAAAAAATGTAAACTACAGAGTGCTAGGATTTCTGGTATATGCAGTATACTGTATGCCTTTTGTATATATTATGATTGAGGAGTAAAATATACTATGGTGTCCCTTCTAGATTTAATGGGTAAAATCTATGGAGAAAAATATTTTGATGGGACTGGAGAGACTGAGAGACAGTTTAGTGGTCAAAAGCACTTGTTCTCACAGAGGACCCAGCTTCTCTTCCCAGCACCTTCGGGGTGACCCCCAACCTTCTGTTACTTCCATTCCAGGAAGTCTGACACCCTCTTCGCAGGCACCAGGCATGCGCATGGGGCACAGTCATGCATACAGGCAAAACACATGTTCACGCAATACAAAAAATTAAATACATGCTATAAAACTTACTTTTTAAAAATTTATATTTAAAATGTACATTGTAAAATACAAATATTTTCATTTCACTTAGTGGTTAAGAGTACTTACCGCTCTTTCAGGTGATTCTAGTTAAGTTCTCAGCACACATCAGGCAGCTCACAGCTGTCTGTAACTCTAGCTTCAGGGGATCTGATACCCTCTTCTGGCCTCTGCAGGTATCTGCACACTCATGTGTGCCATATACAAGTGCACACATACACAAATAATATAAATTTTTTTTTTTTGCCATGGGTGGGGGACAGGGTTTCCCTGTGTAGCCCTGGCTGTTCAAGAATTCACTCTGTAGACCAGCCTGGCCTTGAACTCAGAGATCTGCCTGCCTCTGCCTCCCAAGTTAAGCCACAAATAAATCATTTAAAACTCTTTGTAAATTAGATTTGCTCTTTCTATTTTATGTGTGTTTAGCCCGTGTATATGCATGGGTACCATGTCATGTGTGCTTGGTGCGCCAAAGGTCAGAAGAGGGCACCAAATTCCCTGGAATTGGAATTATAGGTGGTTATGAATCACCATGTGGGTGCTGGGACTGGAACCTGGGTCCTCTACAAGAGCAGCAAGTATTCTTAACTGCTGAGCAATCTTTCCAGTCCCTACAAATAAATCTTTAAGAAAAAAAAGGAATTCTGGATATTGTTTGGTTTTGCTTTTGTTTTCCTTAGATGTTGAATTTGGAGTAGGACATCATCTACCCCTGTACCTTTCTTTACCTGAACTAAAATGTTTACTGAAAGATAAGCATTTTGAAAATTAATAGGCACAGAATAGGAGATAATATATTCCATCTGTCCACTTGGGGGAATCCTTACATTTTCCCCCCTCTGTTAAATTTGTCATGGAATTTCTGATAATAATATGACCCGCAGCTGAGAGCAGAACCAGAAGACAGCAGACATAGACAGCTGTTGGATGAGTGATTGGAAAGAGGGGCAAGCGTGTTTTCTGTGAGTCCTAGGACTCTCCCTGGGAAGTGAGTGCTGAGGACTGAAACAGGTGCCTTGTGACCAGGTGACGAGAGCTGGGCTCTAACATGACAGGGCGGATGGGTGTGTGATGCTCATGAGACACTACAAAGGAGAGGAAAACCATCAGAACCAGCATACAGCGAGTCTGCAACTTTCCTGTGGGGTCTCTGTCTGTGTTTGTATCACCCATCCGCTACTTAACGGAACGAGGGCTGAGCACAGCCTCGGGTCAGTTTGAATCTGCAATTAAGGACCAGGATTCCTAATATACAGAAAGATGGTTTTCCAACAATGAAGAAAACACTTCTGATTCCTTTCGCTATACACTCCTTCGCTTCTGGGATCATTAGGAGTAGTGAAAAATTTGCATCCAGAACCTTCTTTGTTCCCCCCTTCTCTGCCATTCAGGGTTCTCATTCATTCCCTGCACTGACGGTGTGGGTGGTGGCACACTTTCTCCAGGCAGTCCCTCCTCCTAAAGCATCGCAGACATGAACTTCAGCAGGAGTCTCAAGACAAGCTCCCAGCTCATTCAGCCTGTGGGAAGCAAAGACCTCTTGTGACCATAGGAAAGGGGGGGAACAGATGTGGCAGAGGCTGCAGTGGTCAAGAAAAGGGAACGATTGGAAAGCAACCCATGTCTTCCCTCTGCACATGGGCATTGAGCATGCTGGAGCAATGAGGAGAGGCAGACCCTTCTTCATGATGGGCAGCTCTCTAGAGCTGCCTATTGGCAGCTTGTGTGCGGCTGGATCCGATGAAATGTTCCACCGCAAGATTTCATTCAGCGTAAGGAAACACTGCCATCCTGTTGAAGACTTCTCAGAAAAGAATGTCCCCAAAGGGAGAAGACCCTGAAGCCAACCAAAGGAAGGGCAGATTTGAAAATGTCTTCTGCAGTTTGCGACTGTGATTCAGCTACAGTGGGGTGTTTGTGCTTTCTGAGTTCCCGCATCGAAAAGGGCACCCTAGCTGGGCTGTAGGCACTGAACAGGGGGATCATAGTGCCATTCATAGCCAAGAGCTCCTGATGGCAAGCACGGCTTATAACCTGGGCTAGACAGTGGGGCCTTGCCAGAAGTGCACATATTCAAAGACTAGTGTGTGTGTGTGTGTGTGTGTGTGTGTGTGTGTGTTTCTCTTATAAGGACACTCACCGGTGGATTTGTGCCCATCCCAATCCGGTATGGCCAAATCTCAACTTGATTACATCTCTGAAGGCCCCCCCCCCCACACGCACACACACACGCACGTATGCACACACAGGGGAGTATATAGAAGTAGAGAAACACAGATAGCCAGGAGCCCAGTAAATTTATTCTTACCATTGAACAAGAAATCACAGAAAAGCCATCATTCCAAGCTTAAGTAGAAGTGATGTTAGACTGAAAGCCCAGGATGTGCGTGAGACAAGGAGACAGCCTGGACTCAGCTCAGAAGTGATCAAAAAAGCCACAAGATGTTTATGGGTGTTTCTGTCGTACAGGGCTGAGTGACTTCCCATTCCCTTTCAACACTGTAGAACTGGAGCAAAAGGAACTGCTGTGGATTGAGCAGACCTCAGACGAGGGCCGCAAAATATGTACACTGCACATGGTTAGAGTCTGCATCACCCGACAACCTCACATCAGAGAAAGGTGTCCTCACCCTGCACAGCAAGGAGGAAAACTGCTCAACAGTAAAGGAAGAAGCGTGCACGGAACCATTTCATCTCATTCCTTATATGTACAAACATGAATAATTTGACATGATGTTTAGACAGTTTCCCCCTAACTTAAGTCTTTTAATTAAAATGAAAGGCAGAAAATATGCTTTAAATATGAATGCAAGAGGTGTGAGCTGGCATCCCCCAGCCTTCCTCCTCTCTCTCTCTCTTTCTCTCTCTCTGTTGTTAGCGAGCACAATAAAATCTCATTTCTCCTGCCGTCTTTTCATAATGTTTATGGTTGTTTTAGGTAACACATAAACCATGCTGAATGTGATATTCCCCTTATTATATGTCAGGGGCACATATTAAACTGGAGCCTGTCCCTTTTTCTGCTATTTACTTTTGTGGCAAATCAGTCAATGTATTTTCCTCGACTCACCAGGCAATATTGCGGGGTTGCCTTCAGCCGTTGAAGGTAAATGCTAACTTTACAGCTTATGCCAAGCGGCACGCCCTGGACTCGCCACCGAGTGAATGAGAGCAGTATATTCTGGGCCGAAAAAAATGGGCTCGGATGTTGCCCCTAATAAATTACGTGATTATTAAATTGCCGTGCAGTTCCAACCCACGTTATTTTATTTTACCTCTCGCCGGCTCCCTTGTCGCCTTCTCTGCTGTGCCTCCGTTTTCTGTGTGCTTAACTTGTAAAATGCTAAACAAGTTTTGATATTTACCTGTTTATGATTAAATTGCAAAATGATCTGCTTAGTTCTGTTCTAAATTAAGGTCTGCATTAAATGTCATAGCATTTATCTTTCATAAAATGAGACAGCAAGGACACTAATTTCCTAGGTATTCAATCACTGCCCTGTGCCACTGGAGAGACAGTCAAGGAACAAGCCTACCCACAGTTCACAGCTCACTGACAGCCCTGAGATGGAATCATAAAAGTCAATTAATCATTAAAAGCTGTTACAAGCACATATCGAACCAGTCTGGCACAAAATGTTAATCAGTCCAATATCAATATAATAAATTCCTGCAAATTGGAGCGATCGATACGTTTAGGGCCTAATGAATCAATTTGAGGGCACCGGACTGTTCCTTGGGGTCCCCATGACATGGCAGCCGGGTGAGTGCTACATCTCTAGGCTCACTGCCAACAGAGGTCACCTATCCTAACAGGCTGTTCACTTCAGCCGCAGTTACCACGGTGACAGCATGTCACCGTTGCCCTAGTGTCCTTCTAGGTAAGGTGGAAGCCAATGCATCACTGCCCTTGATGGATTTGTCAATAATACTTAGCAGGGGAGGGGGGCTGCTCGCGTAACACGCGGAGGCCTTCTGTCCCCTAGCAGCTTGGTGTGATTTAATTGTCTGAAGAGGTGTGTGCGTCTGCATATATGCAGGAACTAAGCAGTGGATACAGACAGAGAGTTGGCAATGGAGCCGGCTGCCTTTGGAAGGCTAGCAAAAAATAACCCAGAAAGAAAAGGCGGTCAGAGCAATGATCAGGGTGTTACATTAACTCAGTCCCCGTGTGAGTAAGAAATCACCTAGAGCCTCTAAGATTAACAATTTATTACCTACAACATTTTAATACATCACCCATGAGTGGAAATGGAGTTGGGTATTAATACCCGAAGGCCCAGACTCACAGTGGCATTTCTAGATACCTGCTTACAACTCTGTCTGTCTGCCAAGGCAAGTCCATCAGGGTAAACCTGGGTGAGCAGAAATGATTGATGGGTTTGTTGGCCTCCCTCTCCCCTCACCCCTATTGCCGGCAGTCTACCCTTGCCCAAACAACCATGGCTCTGGATGCTTGAAGCAGACTGGGCATGCAGAAATAAGATTTTAACCAATCTTCTTCATCATCTGTTTTTAAAAAGCAGAGTTTTCATGTTTCGACACATTTTCTCTTTCGTCACGCCTATTAAAACTGACCAGCAAAGGGAAGCAAGAGCAGTTTTGGCATTGCAGAGAAGAATAAAACCTCTTTAGAAATAAAAGAAATCTCACCTACCGAGACTCTGGGGAATCACCACGTTCCAGAACCTTCACTGTCATTTAACATAAAACATAAAGGTTAATACTGAATAAAATAATACCCTGGGTGATGATTTTAATAGTCTCAAAGTACAACTTTCCCCCTGAATTGCTCTTCCATAGGGCACAGAGTCCACAGACACCTGGTTGTTCTGTACATCCCTGCTTTACCAACAGGATCATTCAATTCCCCTTAATCCCCAGAAGTTACTGTGTGTGTTTTCCCTGCAGCCACTTATTCCCTTCTAGGAAAAAAAAAAGTGGAATCTATGCCAATTGAAAGAAATGTTAATTTCTACTGCCTAGTTATTTTAAAAGGTTTTTTTTTTTCTTACCTGAAAAAAATCATTTTTATTATAGTGGTCTGAATTATAGGAAACATCAAAATAAATTACGAATTCTCTGCAAAGAAATAACGATTCAACACATTGAGACAGGGTGATGTTGCCGGTGTTCAGACAAAGGTAATGCAGTGCCTCGGCTTAATTGCCCTGACATTGTGCTCAACCACTCCAGCTCCACTCTTTGAGGGGGAAAAACACCTCTCATTGTTATTAATTGTATTCCTTTTAGAATGCAATGTCATATCGCTGCAGGCTGAGCTAATGAAACACACCCATATTACCAAAATAGGCATATTTCTTTTTGTTCAACACATTCTATCAGAACTGTCTGCTAAAGACACTGTGTTAAGATCTTTTCATAGAGCAATATAAAGAACATCCCAACTACTTCAACATTTCTATTATCCGATTAGTAAAATGCCCAGGAGGACTAAACAATATAGTGTGAATTCAGTTATCCTATAAGACTTTGGAAATATTGCTAATTCCTGCCTTGGATTTATGTTAATATTAATGCTAGATTACACGCTATAGCTTCCGAATACCTTCTGCATACCAATTCCCACAAAGGCAGGATGCTCCCATGCACTGGAGCTATATGCCTCTATGATAATGAGAATCTGAATTATTTATCTCTATTTATCCTACAGGAGTTCACGCGACCCCAGTCCCATTTTCTTTCTCTGCCGCACATCAATGCCTGTAAACACGACTTCAGAGCTGCTGCCCACGTTCTGTGTTCGCCTTCTCTTTTCTTCAGCATAGCAATAGGCAGTAGATGAGAGTGTTGCACCACTAGGAGAATCCGTTTAAGTGTGTATTTGAG
Source organism: Myodes glareolus (assembly GCF_982192425.1). Taxonomy (NCBI): domain Eukaryota; kingdom Metazoa; phylum Chordata; class Mammalia; order Rodentia; family Cricetidae; genus Myodes; species Myodes glareolus. The sequence goes on from NC_142043.1 coordinate 41,282,732, forward strand.
GTAAACCCTCCTAATTAAGTCAACTTTAACACAGACACGCAAATGGCACCATGCGTATGTGTCTGGCGCCTAATACCGTCTGCTGAGCCCAAAGGAAGTCGGGCAGCAGCGGGGCCAAGGAGACAGTTAATACATTCAGCCTCTCCTTCCTTCAACCTTTCTGCTCGAGAACTGTTTGTGGGATGGGGGCGGGGTGGGCAGCTTTCCACTCTCGGGCTGGTGCCTAAATCAGCAACGTTAAGAGGCAGACATTCTGACTTTGCTCGGATGTTCACAGTATTTCTGGGTCCCTCCTAGCCAAGGAAAGAATGTGATGAGTTTGAATGACTGAAAGTCAAAGGAAGGAGTCCAGTTTCAAGCTGGGTTCCACCTCAGCTTTCCACAATGAGAAACATACCAGAGAGCTTCAAGAACATTCCAGAAAGCTTTATCATACACGGAATAGGACTTGGCGGGGTACCTTGGAGAGAGTAAAACTTGTCATGCTGTGCCAAGCTGGCATTTTCATGAGACTATGTTGTTCGCAATTGGCACTATCAATGTTTTGGGTGGCCCCAAGTGACACATAAAAGGAACACCCTTTCTCTGCACAACTGTTGAGCAACTGCTAGAGGGTCGGTTGCTTAGAGCCAATCATCTAAGAACAAACTGGGGAAGTCCTGTTAGGTGATCTAGTTAGACATTGTTTGCTCATCCAGACCTACAGAGAGTATCAATCAGACATCTTGACAAGACCACCGGCAAACTATGTGTAGAGGGAGACTGAAGAAGCTAAAACGAAAACTTTGTAGAAGCCACAGCCTGTTTTTACATACAGTGGTTGCTCCTTACCCATGGGACACACTTTCCAAGACCCTGATGGATACTTGAACCCCTCAGATAACACTGAACCCTAAATAGGCTCTGTTTTTCTATATCAACATACCCGTGAGGAAGCTAACTACAAACTAGGCCCAGAAAGAGAGTCATAGCGACTAGCAATACAAAGGAGCATGCATATCAACATGTTGTAATACAATTTATGGGAACCTCCCCCACTATGCTCCCTCTATATTTTGACATGCTTCTCAAAGAGACTGTTTCTCTTCATCTCACACAGAAAAAATAAGAAAAGACCAAAGAAAATAATTCCATTTAATGCCAGCTTACTGAGCTAGTGAATTTTGGGGGAGTTACTTACAGGAACACAGGTGACCAAAAGCCTTCAGGATCGGTGACACTCTTGAAGTTGCATCTCTGGACTCTGCTGTACAACTTGTAGGCAGCTACACCAGTGCCTTATCTCCTTCAGTAGTTGTTTACTGCTTATATAACCTCAGGGAGTGATCTTGTGAGCCTTGTAAGCTCCATGAGCTTCCTAAGTCGTACACGTTTCTTGTGAGATTCGAGGTCTTCACAAACTTTTCTGTTCCTCATGATGGAATGTTTCAATCCAAAAAAAAAATATAGTGACATAATACTCCTAATATCTTTATATCTTATTGCAGTAAACTCTTCTTTCTTGCCTTTCTTCTTCTTCTTCTTTTTCTTCTTCTTCTTCTTCTTCTTCTTCTTCTTCGTCTTCGTCTTCGTCTTCGTCTTCGTCTTCGTCTTCATCTTCGTCTGCTGCTGCTGCTGCTGCTGATGATGATGATGATGCAATTCCTAAGTGAGGAGATACAGCACAGTGGATGGTGAGGACATTGTAAAATAGCCTCCCACAAGTTCCACTGTGACAGAGTAGGGTCCCTGGAATACCAACAAGGCAACATCTCAGTAGCTGACTTAATACCCCAGATAGCTACTAAGTGACTAGATAGTAAGTAGCATATGTACAATGGATGTGCTGATCAAAAGGATGATTCACGGCCAGGAGAGATGGAGTGAGACCACACAAGATGTCAGTAGACTGCTCTTCAGATCAGCACACAAGTTAAAACTTAAGAATGATTTCTGGAATTTGCACTTCAGTATATTTAGACAATAATAATTAAAACCATGGATAGTGAGAACTACTCTACAAAAACCGACCAAAAAATATAAAATAGTAAAATATTAATGCCTATATAAGACAAAATGGTGACACATTGGAGCTACTTCACTTGATAACCAATTGATCTACACAAAGAATTTCTAAAACAAGAATATATAGATATCAAAATTGTGGGATTTGAATAACGTGGTACCTAATAACAATTTTTATTCTTTTATAATACGGCTTATCCAGGTCATGGTGTGGTATACAATATGGCACATGTGTCTTTAGCAACCCTAGAAGAAAGGCGTACTAGAGTATACACTGATCAGGCCTGTTGCAGCCCATATTCTTGTAAGAGAAACTAGAACTCCTGAGACTATGTATGGTGCTTGGGTTTAAGAAGTGACACCCAAGGGATTTGAGTAAGGCTGGCAGACAATGCTAGGCAATGCAGTTTAAGGAGGAGGGAGACTGGGCCAATGATTCTGGTGACTTCCTCAGGCCAGTCTTCCCAGCTGAGACCATGACACAGGCGTTAACTAACTGGGAAATGCCAAGAGTGGAGCCGTTACCCTAGGATCCTATGAGAACTTTTCAGATTTAAGCAATAATGCTACTTTATGGAAACTATGTTGAGTTTTACTATCTGATATTTTTGGTCAGTTTTTATGTTGAGGTTCCCACTTTTCATAGTTTTGATTATCACCCAAAAATATTAAATGATAAATTCCACAAATAAACAATCCATGAATTTTAAATTGCACACTGATCTGAGGAGTTAGTGTAATTGTGATGGCTAATCTTGGTTATCAACTTACCTGCATTTGAAATCAACTAAAATGAAAGCATCCAGGCACACTTGTAAAGGGGTTTCTTGATTGGATCATTTGAGGTGGGACGATCCACCCTAATCTAGATCACTTGTGGTCAGAAGACCTACCCTAAATCTGGGCCACATTTTGTAGAAGCATCCCACATAAAAGGGCATGAAAGGAAGCTTTTGCTTTTTGCCCATTTTCCCTGGTGATTGATGTCAAGTTCATATATTCTGCTGCCAAATAATTAATTTGCTGTTGCTACTTCTTTGGGATTTCACCATAGTCCAAAGACCAGCTGAGACATCCAGCCTTGTGAACTCTACAACTATCAGATTCTTGACCTTTCTGAAAGGAGAGAGCCATTGTTGGACTAGCCCGACCACAGCCTGGAACTCATAATAAATCCCCTTTTGACATGTATATTCATCCTATGGCTTCTGTTCCTCTAGAGAACACTGAAGAGGTGTGTCATTATAATAAAACTCAACACGTCTCTTAGACATTAGTGTATGTGGTTCCTTGGGGTGGTCTAAGGAATCAGCACAAACTAGATAGCTCAGCGCAACAAAAATATATTTTTTTGTGTTCCAACAGACATCTGAAGTCAAGGTCCTGGTAGAGCCATGTCTTTGAGGTCCTAAGGAACAATTCATTCCTCAACCCTCTTAACTCTTTCTGGGGCTTCCAGTAATTGGTGGTGTTACTTACCATGTCTTCACTGCTCTGGTTTCTACAATCCTCTTTACATGGTCTTCTTCTCCCGTGTGTGTCTGTGTGTGTGTGTGTGTGTGTGTGTATGTGTGTGTGTGTTTCTCTTATAAGGACACTCGCCGGTGGATTTGTGCCCATCCCAATCTGGTATGGCCAAATCTCATCTTGATTACATCTCTGAAGGCCCTCTTCCATATATGGTCACATTTTCAGGGGCTGGGGGTAGGATATAAACACGGCTTCTGAAAGAACACAACCCAACCACTCAGATATTTGGCTGCAGTTACCCATGGGAAACTTAGAACAAATAGATGGGATTTAAACCCCCAGAATTTGATGAATTCAGTTAAATTTTAACTTTGAGGTTTTTGTTTGCTTGCTTGGTTCTTGGCATACACACAGGTTTCTATATTTACATAGTTTGAGTTTGCATGTGAGTTTTTTCACATGGTTTTTAATTTTTGTATTATGCATAGAACGTATTTCCTTACTCTGAGATTATGAAGTTATTTATTTACCTTTGTCTTTGATATTTTTGAATTTATTCTAAATTAAAATTGTGATGCTGTGTTATGCATTTTACTACTATTATTTTAAAGACTTAATTCTATTTCGTTTTGTATATGTATGACACTTGTGTGTAGTGGAGGTCAGAAAAAGGTGTCAGATACCCTGGATTGCAGGAGGTTGAGAGCAGCCTGACAGTGGTGTTGGGAACTGAACTAAGGTTCTCTGGAAGAGCAGCAAATACTCTTAATGGCTGAGCCACTTCTTCAGCCCCTGCTATGTGTTTAAGCCACATAACATGCATATAGGAACACAAGTTTTCTGCTTGGGTTTGTATTTGGAGCTACCCCTGGACTGACTGTTTCATCTATTAACTCCTTTTGTCTGTCCCTACTTAGTGATTTCCTGCACCTTATCGTAGCTTTGTTTGACATTTTAGTAGCTGATAGACTGTTTTCTGCTGCTTCTCTCTTTATTTCAGAATTATCCTAACTTAGTGCCAAGTAAACGAGCCTTGGAAACATTTTTGCAATGTTTAAGTTCTGTTGCAATTACACCACAAAGTTGTATTTCTTCAAACCAACTTTATTTGTCTGTGAGTCCTAAAATGTCTCTATTCCACACACTCTTTCTAGTTTTTTTCTTTCTTCTTTCTTTTTCTTTAAAACCCTCAGGAAATATCTTGAGTTTTTGTTACACAGGCTTTGGGCATTTCCTGCATGATTTCTCCTTAGACATTTTGTGTTTTTGTTTGTTTTTCTATTGTGAATGGAATCTTTGAGTTACACCCTCATTTCTCCTCCTACTCATCCCTCACACCAATCTGTTAGCAAGTGCTGCTGGCTCTCAGTGCATCTGAACGCAGAGCGAACCTATGCTTGTTCCCCTAAAGTCATCTCAGGCCACCTCCTTTACTCTGGGCCACAGACTGGTTTCCACCCACTTCCAGGGCCCAGTGCCCACACATCTGCCAGAGGGAGCTTCTTATAACCTCTGACATCATACCAGAGTATCCTTCAAAGTCCTTCAGTGTTGTTATACGGCACCAAAATATGATCTAGATTCCCAAAGGTGAACTGCTTAGTCCCTAGCTCTTCTGAGCACATTAGTTCTTTTTCTCTCTCCCCCTTGCCTCCATCTGTACGTCCTGCCGTTGGCTCTTCCTTGGCAGGCTTCATTTCAAGTCTTCACCAATTTCACCTCCCAAAGGAGGTCATCCTGGGCCCTCTAGATCGTGCAGAGCTCCTACCACCACCTGACCTAGCCTTCCTCATCTCTTTGCGAAAGCACATCCCAGTCCCCTGCCTTCCTTCATAGCATTGCTCACTGCCTGAAGCCTTGCCTATTTGTGTTTGCTGTTTGTGCATTGCGCACATCTTCTATTGCAAAGTAAGTTCTTGAAAATGACTCCATCCTGGTTCAGTTACCTTCCCGTTGCCATCACAGAGCAGCTTCTGAAAAATGCAGAGCAAGTGACATGGGCTGCAGTCTCCCTTTCTCTCCCGTCTGGTGTTTGCTGGGCAAAAGGCCATTGTTATTTAATTACCGTTTCAGTGACTGGCCACCTACTTCTTCCGCTTTTATCTAAAGCTTTATTTCATATTGTCTGTGCTTTTCCATCTATGCAGTCCTTGCATCAGCAGGTACTGAAAGCATTACCTGCCTCCCCGCTACTGTTGCCTCCTGTTTGTTACGGGAATTCTTTTTAATTAGTTCTTCGGGAACAAGTTTGAATAGTCCCAGCGATGAGAGGAAGGCTTGACTTGCTGCTCGTTTCAGTAGGAACACTTTTCGTTGTGGTCTTCCTGCAAAACACGGTATTATGATATATATAGTGCAGTACATGTGAGAGCTTGCGTACGCATGTGTGTGTGCCTGCGTATGTGTGTATGTGTGAGTGGTAGCTTTATTATGTTAAGGAAGTAATTCTCAAGACCCATTATATAAATTTGTTCATTTACTTAGGTTTTTAGAGACAGGGTTTTCCTGTACAGCCCTGACTGTCCTGGAACTAGCTCTATAGACCAGGCTGGCCTCAGAGATCCACATGCCTCTGCCTCCTGAGTGCTGAGATCAAAAGTGTGCACCATCATGCCCAGTGATAGGTAGGTTTTTAAAAATCAGGGTTAAAGAGTTTGAAGAGGTTACTTAGGGGTTAAGAGCATTTGCAGCTCTTGCAGAAGGCTTGGATTCAGTTCCCAGCACCCATAGGGTGGCTCACAGCCATCTATAACTCCAGTTGCAGAGGATCTGATATTTTCTTCTGGCCTTCAAGGATACCAGGCATACACACAGTGCACATACATAATATATGGACACACACACACACACACCACATAAAATAAAAATTAGTATTTTTAATTGGAATTGAATATGATTGGCTAGTTTTATGGCAGCCTGATACAAGCTAGAGTCATTTTGGAAGGGAGAAAGCTCACTTGAGAAAATGCCCCTACCAGACTGACCCGTGAGCAAGCCAGTTAGCAGCTCCCCTCCATGGCTTCTGCAACAGCTCTTGCCTCCAGGATCCTGCCCTGCTTGAACTTCTATCCTGACTTTCCTCAGTGATGAAGAGTTACCTGGAAGTGTGAGACGAAATAAAAACCTCTCCTTCTCAAGTCACCTTTGGCCTTGATGTTTTATCATAGCAATGAAAACCCTAGGGCAATTATCTTCTAAAACACAAATTTGGCATTTAGGCGTATCAATACATGATTGGCCATCTCTGAAAGTGGTAAAGGATATGAATAGGTTTTTTTTTTCTTTCTATTTTTGAGACAATCTCACTTTGTAACCCAAGCTGACCTGGAGTGGGTGAGTCTCTTGCCTCAGTCTCCTAGGTGCTGGGATGGCAGTGTGTCCAGTCCGTCACATCTGACTTAGAGTCCTTAATACTGCTTCATTGCCGCACTCTGGAGTGAAGCCCATCTGGTCTTTCTAAAATGCACTGTTAGGTTTTGTTCTGTTTCGTTTTTCTATTCGCTGATCTTGCCTTTGGGTTGGCTCTTTCTGAGTGTGGATGGGCAGTAACCTCATGTTTGATTGATGCCTCACGTACTGCTGGGCTTGCCACTCTCGTCTCAACAGAAGCACTGCTAGAAGAGAAACTGAGGCACAGCGTGGGTAAAGAGAACAGGCTTCAGGACTCCTCTCAGCACACAAGTTTGCAGCATAGTAACTCTGTGGAGCTGCCTGAAGGTCTGCAGCCACTGCTAAAACGCTCTGTGAAAGTGTGCTCGTTTGGAAAACGGCTCTGCATGACACGACGAAAGGACACGCTGTATGTCAGCAAAAACCATGTCCCTCTAAGAGAGGGCTGGGGTGGGTTCCTATCTATTTTTATTTTGTGTTCGTTTGATTTTCTTTCTTTTTTTTTTTTTGCTGTATTTTTTGTTTATGTTTTTGAGACGGTATCTCACTACGAAGCCATGGCTGGCTCAGAACTTGCTATGTAGCTGAGGCTTTGGACTCACAGAGACCTGCCTGCCACTGCCATCCGAGTGGTTGAGTAAAGGCATGCACCACCACGTACAGTTAACTTTTGTTGTTAAAGAAAGGGTCTTGCTATGTAGCCTTGGTTGGCCTCCAAGTAGAATTTCTCCCTTTCCAGTGTCCAAAATGTTACAATGGCAGATATGTGTCACCATGCCCAGCACAAGTCCCCTTTCTTTTGTTTTCCCGGGTACCACGAATTAAATCTAGGGCCTGATGCATGCCAGTCAAGTACCAGAGCACTAACCTACACCCCCAATCCTTATTTTATTTTTTCACCTTGAGACAATGTCTCAATAAGTTGTCCAGTCCAGGATGGTCTTAAATTCACTCTGTAGCCATCCAGGTTCACAAAGACAACGAACTTTCAGTCCTTCTGCCTTGCCACCTAGCTGAGATTAAAGGCCTGAGCCAACAGGTCTGACTGGAGTATCCTTTTAAATGCTTGTGACCACATGCTCTAAGGACAAATGAGCATCTAAGGAATCTCCCGCTAGCCCAGCTGTACCCGGGGAGATGGAGTCCTCTGTGGCTGTGCTATGGGAACTAATAATGGGGCATAAGCAACACTGGAAGCCAAGGTCAGCTCTCAACAAGCACACGAGAGGTCTCCTATTCTCCAGCAGTGTATGCACACAGGTTCGCTTATATCTAGCTTAAATGTGGCTTCTCTAGAGTCTCCCTAGCAGTCTACAGTGAAGAATGGAAGAATTCAAAAAATGACGCTTAGGTAATTATGGCCTGTGGCTAATTCTATAAAGTAGACCAAATGGACAGCAGTCTATATTTTAAAAGGTTCTTTTAAAATGTTTTTTTTATTCCTTTTAAAAGTTATACTTTTTTAAAGATTCCTAGAGAACCAGATGGGTGATGAAAAGTCTCAAAATACCAGGTTTCACATGTGACACTAATATTGGGAAGAAAAAAAGTGACACTAGAAATTATTTAGTTATTCTGAAATCTGTCACTTCTGGAAAACAGAGTCAGAATTAGAAAAGAATTAACAGTGTAACATTGTGTTCTCACATTTTCCATGCAGCTAGTGAATCATGAAGCAAAAAAATTCCTCAAAACTGTTGCCCCAGAGTCTTAGTCTGAGCCCATCCCCCTGACTGAGAATTTCAAAGCTGCCTAGTAAAGAAAAAAAAACAACTATGTCTGTGGTCCCAAACTGTCCCAAGGGTCCCTTCGGAAATCGGGGCAGAAGCAGATTCGCTGGAGACCTACTGATGAAAGCCCGGGAACAAAGCAGATTCCTCGCACACAGGGGGAGTATCTATGCAAGAAGACATGTCTCGAGGGGACCTCTCAGGAGATCCCAACCCTGCAGTCAGCTGAGTGTTTCCCACCCTCCTTGGCCCAGCTGGTTGTGGCCACCGGGTACCCTTCTTGCTACTGAACCCATGCCCCGGTGGGCTGTGCCCACTGCAGCTGCCTGCACTCGGTGCCCTGGCTGCAGGCTGAGCAGGGTCAGGCTACTTCTCAGATGGGCTTCCACAGCCACAGTGAACTCCCATTTTGACATGAAGCCATTTAAATGGAAATCCAGTTTTACAAAGCTCAAGTGACTGGTAATGAAGATGTGAATGATGCTTATGAGATTTTTATTTAATTTTAAATCAATTGTGTATTCTAATTCATTAATAAAGGGGAAAAGAAAGAATACAGGAATGCCTGATTTCGTTGTCATTATTCAAATGGAAGAGACTACTTCTTCATAGGAACTTCTTAGGGAAATTGTCAATTTCCCATTTTCCCTGAAAATCTATTTTTATAGAACTTGGGTTCAATTTATTCTGTAAAAATTAGATTTGACTTTATTGGACATTACATAAAGAATTTTAAGAGGTCTAACCAAGTATTACTCTGAATTTATCAGAATTCAGTCATTTTTTGTTGTTGTTGCTGTGGATGGTTTAAAAATAACGTTACATGCGACAAATAACTTGGGTTTGGTAATAACAGAGTGGTTTGGGAGACCACACTGGTTGGTGGTCCTTGTTCTAGAACTAAGCACTAAAAATGATCCATCCTTAGAGACTTAGGAATTGGGGTTTGTGGGGTGAGGTTATTCTGCCCGGGTCTTCTTTGAGCTGTTATGCTAAACGTGGGAACCATAGACAGTCAGGCTTGGGCAAGGGCGGCTGTGCTAGCTTCTTATCAGCTCCCCTAAGACTTAGAAGAGCAAAGTCAATACAAGCAGACTACCCCGCCCTGTGATCAAGCAGGAAAGGAAGAACAGGAAACCTTCCAAGTTCTATTTTCTTTTCCTGCCTGTTCTCTGCTCTGTGCGTAGCCACACAATTGTGGGCTTTCCTTAAGGTCTCAATACATGCCTGGTAGGAGTGTGGAGAGAATTAAATGAGAGATTATTATCCACTACCTGTGACTTTTAAATGCTCCAAAGGCACAGTAAGCACTTTCTAAATCGTTAGCTGATGTTGCCAGTGCACCTGAAGTTTGAAGCTGCCGTCACGGTAGAAGAAAGATGTTGAATTTGTTCAGAGTTAGCGAATGGGTGATTTGGGGTTTCTTTCGTTCGATTGTTTTGCTGGAAAATGGGATCTACCTGATTTAAGAAAGAATGACTGTTTCCTCTTTCCTCTTTCCCAAGATGGGGATGGCGGTGGTTTGAATGAGAAATCTCCCTCCTAGTCCTGAGCATTTGAACACTTGGTCCCCACTGGGTGATGCTGTTTGGGGAGGGTCGGGAGGAGGTAATACGTCCCTGGGGCAGGCTTTGTGAGCTTAAGGCCTCCTCCTACTTGCAGTTCACGCTCTCTGCTTCCTGCTTTTTGGTTCAAGATGTGATCTCTCAGCTTTATGTGCCTGATTTGATATCTGCCACTGGTTGCCATGCCTCCCTGCTGTTATGGACTCTTATTCTGGGGAAACATAAGCCACACGTTCCTTATAAGTTGCTTTGGTCATTTGTATTATATTACAACAATAGAAAAGAGACTAAGACAGGGCTCAAACTCAACCATGTCAGGCACATGCCCTTCCATTGAGAGTCACATCAGTCTGATATATGTTTTTATATGTGTGTGTGTTTAAAGTGTGCTGTGTGACTGCTCACAAAGGCATAGGGAATCATAGCATGAAGGGAAAGGGGCTTTGCTATGGGTGCAGAGAAGGCACAGCAACCTGAACAATGGAACCCTAGCCTGTCACGAGAAAAACACTTCCGGGAAGGCTTGCGGTCAGGTTTGATGACTTGAGAGAGTGGAAGATGTGAGCTCATTATCAAGGGTTCCAGGGCCGGCTTCCCACGGAGATGAGAAGATTGGAGGAGGGAATGGAAGAAGAGAAAGCAACCACAAAAAGAAGAGCCATCCAAACCACACATACACGCACACATGCACGAACGCACACACGCACGCATACACACAATGTGTGCCTGAGAAATGGATTCAGGAAACTCCATCTTAGCACAAACCAGAAGGCTGAGTCTCAGTCATGAGGTGGGAGAGAGAATATTTCCTTCTACACTTGTGCAAGGCAGGGACAGACGGTGGAAGGAAAGGGGAAGAGGGAAGGAGAGAGGATGAGTGAAGGGAAAGGAAACAGATATTCAAGCACATGCTATTTCGTTACAATAAAAGGCAAAGAGCCAACTTTTAGACATCTTCACCCTGCAACAACCAATACCAACGTCTCTGGGGAACTCCCTGGTTCAGCTATGTGGATATTTATGCTGTCCCAAAGCTCAAGTCCCTAGGCTCCGAAGGTTCCTCTTCCTTTGCCCCAGTGTCAGCCCCTGAAGCTGGGAGACCCAAGGCTTGCTCTGTACACAGAGAGGGGTGAGAACCAAGTACCATGGATGCTCAATGTGTGCCTTTCGAATAAAGGACCCCAAATGTGTAAGGATGGAAAGCTTCTTGCTACAGCCCATTGAAAGAGGTCACACTGCTGCTCCATCCCTCAGGAAAGGGTGGTCCTGTGTTCTTCTGGGAAGTCATTTCACCCCTACCCAGAACTGTGAGACGTCATTTACAAGAACGCTTAAGCGAAAGTGTCCAATGACTGCCAGAGGAGGGAAAAACAATTTCCTTCAGGGATGTGGGCCTTTAGAGACTACCCATGCTCTAGCAGATGCCAACATCCAGGCCATCCAGGTATCACTAAATGGACTTAATGGGTTTGAAGAAGAACATATGAGCTTGGGAAGGGAACATGGTAGGAAGGATGGAAGAGGCCTTGTAGGGGGCAGAATGAATGATGGGTTTGATCAAGCCATGCATGTATGAAGTTCCCAAGTAATAAAAAGCAGCAGAAGATCTGGGGATAGCTGTGTCGGTCCTGCAGGCGTTGCTCACAGGTAGATGCAGGGGACCAACCCTGTTCAGTCTCAGTACACGGCGATTTGACCCCATTTTCTCATTCACAATTCCAAGGGACTGTTTCTCTCCTCATTCTTAAAGATAAGGAATGGAGGTTTAAAAGGAAAATCTAGCCTATTTAATTATTTTGTCTTCTCTTATTTTGATGTAACGAAACAACGTCTCTGAGTGCTGCCGTGTAGCTGGGGTCATGTCTATACACAACAGGACTGAGCGCCAACAGGAAGCCGGGCACCCAGTATGTCAGGGATAATGCTTAGCAATCTGGCTGGGGACAAAGCTGTGGAGAGCCATCCTCCTGCTGCCCAACGAGGACAAAGACACAATGATGTCAGCTTCTGATTCTGGGATGTGCCACATTTACAGCTCCAGTGCCAGAGTCACCTTGCAAAGTGGTCTGGGCTGGCTTGGGACAGAAGGTTTTGGAGCTCGTTCAAGCATTACTCATCTCCAGACTGTAGTTTTCATTCCATAAAATTTCACACTTAAATTATTACTTCATTTACCTGGATGGGAGAGGGAAAATGTCACAGGGCTTCCTGAGCCGACTTCAAAAACTTCAAACAGTCTGAGCACTGGGCCACTACCACGGGACCCTAGGCAGCTATGCCCTCTGAGCCACGGGCTAGAGGGGAGTTTTGAGACTCATGGGTAGCAGCTGGGAATAGAGTGCTAGTTTCCTCAGGATATCCAAGCTCAGAGCACGGGCTGTCAGATTTGGGCCACCATATCAGACCCAGATGCAAGAAGGCTTAGAACTTGGATGGAGCCTTCTATAAGAATGTATGTGACTAATGTTGACTTTCAAGGTCCCAGATGAGAACTGTAATCTTCGCCATTTCATTTAAGTAACCCTACTAATGCACAGGACACACACAGGAAGGTTATACATTACCTCCCCCACACACACACGTATGAGCCCAACATGCACACACAGAAACTTCTTCTCATCATTCTTACTTCAGAACATAAACAGAGGCTAAGCACATATTTATGACCTATCTTTAAATTGGAACAGCATTTGTCTGGATGTGTACATAACCCGTGTCCTTGAGCAGACGCTTGCTCACGTAGACCATTCGGGGTTTAGGCCAGGAAGCCGTTACACAGCACTGGAAAAGAGAGTGAGTTCTGCCATTGTCCCTCACATTCTACTTTCATTCCAACTCCTCTGTCAAAGCCACATTCTTATTTATCCTTCTGCATATGTTCCTGGGATATTTCTATTTAGTGGGAAAGCAATCTCAGCGAGTGTCTCTGTTTTATTAAGTTTGTCAAACAACAGAATATCTGGTCTGTTGGCCAGAATTTGTTAATCTGTTATCACGGCTCTGTCCCAATGTGTCTTGGAGAGTCTGTCTTCCAACACATTCTTGGGTTCATCCTTGTAAATGGTGTGAATCCGCTTGCTAACAGGGGGCCTGGCTAATTATTGATGTGGAGCCTTTCTGTGTGCGCTACGTTTCCACGTACCTCCTCCCTCTACTCCTTGCTCCGCCGCTGGATTGATGGATCGCATGAACTAACCATTCCATGCCAAGCTTTGAAAGTGAGAGTGTAGCAGAAGAAACCGAATAGAAAGATTTCTTTTTTTTTTCTTAGGGAAAAGTGGGGTAAAGCACCTTATTACTGCTCACTAAGGGCTTTCCTGGATCTGATACTTTCAACTTAGAGGCACTTCTCAATGCATGACAAAGTTGAAAACATTGTAAGTCAGGTATGCGTTTAATGTATATCGCCTCCAGGACATCACAGCTCAGCCTATTCTACCTTAAACAGCACCAAGGCAGTTGGGCAAGACCACTCAACACAAAGCCTTTTATAAAGCATTTGAATGGCTCAACACTCACATAGTGGCCTGAATACGACACTACAGTTAAAAAAAGAATCATTGCGCATGTATACATCCCATTCCACAGTTAAGTTGAGAAATCACTATAAACTGGACAATTCTAAGTCCAGGACTGTCTGTATTGCCATGAAACCGCATTGATTTAGTAGCAGAGCTTTCGGTGAAAGCACCGGGTGCTGCCCGTGCTGAGAGCATGGATGTGTGTCTGTGTCTGTCTGAGAATTAGCAGACAGCTTGAATCAGAATCAGGGGGAGGTGGACTTGAGCCTTTGTCAAAAGATTAAAAAGAGCCTTGTCCTATGACAGTTCCTGCAGAGGAGGAGGAAAAGGAAAAGAGACTTTTGACCTTCAGATCCTCTCCCTGCTGAAGATGAATTCTGATCTCTGAAGGAGATTTGATATCAGAATGAGCCACAGATAGATGAGAAGTCCAAGGATGACGGGAAGGAAGGACCATTCCAGAGTTTCAGTGACAGAGGGGGATGCCCTCACCTCGCAGAGCCCCATGGGTTGATAAGATAGACGTCCCTGAATGACATGTGCCACAGGTGGTAATAACCACAACATACAGGTGTGGGGGGTGCGGTGGTTGTGAGCAACAACAGAGTCACTCAGAGGTCAGGGGGCCTACAGAGTAGGTTGCAGGAAGTTTAAAATGCAGTTTGTAAAATGATGCATTTGTTTTATGTTGAGCTTTCAAATATATTTTATGTATTTATGGCTTTTTGTTTGATTTGGTTGATTTGGTTTGTTTTGGTAGTTTGGTTTGGTTTTTCAAGACAGGGTTTCTCTGTGTAGCCCTGGCTATCCTGGAACTCTCTCTATAGACAAGGCTGGCCTCGAACTTGGGGATCCACCTGTCTCTGCTGGGATTAAAGGCATGTGCTGCTGTATCCAGCTATTTATGTATTTTCTTAACACATATCGCTCGGGCATATTAATGGAATTCAATGTGATGTACATTGGTCGATTTCCAAGTTCATTGTACTTTGTGACGGACTCTCAAGGGAGCTAATACACAAAGGGAATGTAATGTACTTCCTGGATCTGATACACAAAATGGTTGTAATGCGTCTCTTCGGTCATTTGGAAGGAGGATGATGAGAGGATCCCAGTGGTCACTCAATTCACCAACATTTTAAAGGTTCCTGTTCTCATGTTCCACTTCATGCCAATGCCATTTCAGAGGCCTAGGGGTGACTTAAGGATTGAAATGGTCATAGGTGCTGCCAGGTCATAATCTAATTTCTCTCACAATACACTTCCATTAAAAGTTCACTCGTTTCTTTCAGCTCAGTGTTTTGTGTAAGAAGCTTCAGCCGATTGCCAAGAGTCTCAAGGCTGTGAGATTTCCAGTTTCTAGCCATGTGTTCTGTCCACTTCTTATCTCAAGCTTGTGACTAAAACCAGAAACACACAATAGCAAGAGAAGGCAGGAAGGACACATTTACCTAGGTGTCCAATACTCACAAACTCAGTCTGGCCTTCCTTTGCTTCTCTCCCCTTTTCTTCCCTTTCTTCTTCCTCTCCCCCCCCCCCCTTCTCTTTAAATTCTTCTCTCTACCCTGTATCACTTCTTCTTCTCAGTTTGGGGGAAAAGAAGAAAGAAAAGGAGGAGGAGAAGGAGGGGGGAGGGGAGGAGGAAAGGAGGAGGAGAAGAAGAAGAACAACAACAGCAGACAACAAGAAAACAGCAACAAAACGCCCTAAACCGAAAAGCAGAGTGCTTGAAAATGACTATAGGCATTACCTATCTCACCGCTAAGCCTAGCTTTGCTTATGAAGGCTTCATTCCAGCCAGGAAGAGCACTCTTGGCCACCCAAATGGTGACCTCTGGTCTCCAGACCTATTCTTTTTCAGAAGAAGCCCCCTTCTATCTCATCACTTGTCAGCTTGCTATTTCTTGCCCGAATTCAATAGTCTTTTTCTTGGGTCTTTACAAAAAAGTGCCTAAGAACAGTGGCTATCCATCAGGATTCTGTATTCCCTGGAGCTAAGACCTGGTCAGTATATGATCTGACTCCCAGATTACTGCAGGTAATGGTTCCACCAAGCAATTTGTCAAGCTGTAGGAAGGACCTTCAGATCTGAGTGCTAACTTTGGATTTCACTATGATGCTCCTCCCAGATAGTTTAGGCACTTCTAGATCCAAATTCTGTGAAATTTGGGGTTGTGATACAATAGTTACTACTTGAAAGGGATTCAAAGTAGGAGTGACTTAAGTCACTTAGGTAACTGTCAGGAGGGATGTGACCCAGCTCGGAACCACTGTCAATCACGCTCTTCACCTCTGATCAGTTCTACATCCGTGTTGCCACAACAGGGTCAGGGAGTGGGAAGAGTGCTACCTCTTTCCTTTAAGGAGTTTACCCAGAACATGGGTTCAGGATTTCAGCTACATCAAATTGCCTAACTTAGTTTTAATGGTCACGCCATTAGGGGGTTCAGCTTTCAACTGGGAGACCATTTGCAAACCCTGCAGGGAGACTGATTAGCAAGCCTAGGGGTGAGGAGGCCAACAAGTGAAACCTCTGTACCGATGCCAGTGCAAATGCATGGCACTACAGTCACACTGTGTGCAAATGCAGGGCACTACAGTCACACTGTGTGCAAATGCAGGGCACTACAGTCACACTGTGTGCAAATGCAGAATACTAGAAAGAGTCACACTGTGTGTGCAAATTCAGAGCACTATAAAGAGTCACACTGTGCGTGCAAATGCAGGGCACTATAAAGAGTCACACTGTATGCAAATGCAGGGCACTATAAAGAGTCACACTGTGTGCAAATGCAGGGCACTACAACGAGTCACACTGTGGAAGAAAGGATTCCAGGAAGAGGGATGAGGGAACCTGGGTACTCATAACAACAGCATCATGACAGTCTGTCTGATGTGACTCTTTGGAAACCCTAGAGTCCTTGTGAAGAATGATAACTTGTAGGGTAAGGGCTGTACAAGGAAGTTTACAGTTTTAACTTTTACTGATTTCTGTTCATAACTGTTATCTATCCCGCATCCTTCCAAACCAGCCATGCGTATGTACCCAGAGCACCTTATGGGCAGCTCTTAGGAACCATGGTGTATGTTGTGTGGCTTTTCCTGGGAAGGTGAGAACAAGCAACTGTTCAAACTCGGATAGGGCACAGAAAACAAACCAAAAAAACTTCTGCCAAGATCTAACTAAGTGAATTTTACTGGGGCCTTTTACACAATACAGGACTGTGCCTGACCAATCCAAAGGCAACTACATCACCAAAAAAGCTCAGTGTGGATGAAGACTTACAAAAGGGGAATCTCTGTAGTTCCCTGCACTCATTGGCAGCTTGACAAGACTCGGAGCCAATGAAACTTGAGGTTATATATTGTCTTAGTCAAAAAGACACCATGACCATGGAAACTCATATAAAGAAAAGCATTTAATTGGAGTGGCTTACAGTTCAGAGGTTCAGTCCATCATTGTCATGGTAGGAAGCATAGTGACACACAGGAAGACATGGTGCTAGAGGAACTGAGAGGTCTACATCCAGGTCAGGATTCTGCAAGAAGAGAGAAAGAAACAACAGACCTAGCTCGAGCATTTGAAATCCCAAAACCCAGCCTTGGTGACACACTTCCTCCAATGAGGCTACACCTACTCCCACAAGACCACACTCCCAGTTGTTCTAAGACAATGCCACTCCTTAGTGACCAAGCATTCAAATATATGAGCCACAGAAGACCATTCATTCCTATCCAAACCAGTAAATATATCTAAGCTTCATTTACTTTCTGATCCTTGCCAATTTCATTCATTTCCTGAGTCTTATGAGTTTTGTCTCTCCCTCCAGGAGGGACTATTTCATCATGGAGGAAATAGTTATAAGACAGTGAGCGATAAGCAGACAGTCTTCTGGAACAATCCGAGATCTGTGTTGTCATTTCCATGGCTTCTATCCTTGGCAGTGTGGACTCTGAGGCGGGCGGACATTGCCACAGTCTCCTCTCCACTGTGCAAGCCCTTTTGTCCACATAAACAACTTTGAGGGGATTTTAAGGCGCATACCATTGTGTCCATTCTTCTCCGTTTTCTTCTTTGGGGGCAGAAAGCAGTGAAAGTCTAGAACAGCAGTTCTCAACGTGTGGGTCATAACCCCTATGAGGGTTACCTATCAGATTTCCTGCATAGTAGCTATTAACAGCTCAATTCACAGCAGGGGCCAAATTCCAGTTATGAAGTAGCCCCGGAATAATTTTATGGTTGGAGAAGGGGGTATCATCGCAACATGAGGAACTATATTAAAGAGTCACAGCATTCAAAAGGTTAAGAACCACTGCTCTGGAACATCCAAAAGCTATCACATCATTGAGAATTTGGGAAAGCCACATCACACATCATAAACCATGTAGAGGTCCAGTCCTTTACCAGCCTGAGAAGTCCTGAAGTTATGCTTTGGACTAACCCGTGTCACAGACAATCTTTTAGATTCAACACAAGATGCTGATAGCCTAGAAGCTGACAGTATGGACTGCCCTGACAGAGGACCCACATTCAGGCCCAGCACCAGTGTTGGGCAGCTCAAACTGTCTGTAACTCCAGCTCTGGGTGCTCTAATACTTCTGGCTGGCCTCTGCAAGGGTGCACACACACACAAACACATGCACTATAAAAATAGATCTAAAAAATCATCAAAGCACAAAAATAAACTTAGTAAATTCTCTGAAATGAGGAAATCTGATTTACAGGGTTATTGGATTCAAATATCCAGTTTTGACAGAAACAGCAAAAGTCATGGCAGACAAAGAAACAGGAAAGTGCGCTCCATTTAAGGGAAAAATAATAATGATATATATAATACATTGTAATACAATATGTTACTCATCCCGTAAAAAGAGTAAATTTCTGTCATTTTCAGGCCAATGGATAGAACTGGAGAGCAGTGTGTTAAGTGAAACAAGCCAGGCTCTGAAAGCCAAATATCACTTATTTTCTCTCAGTTGCAGAGTCCAAACTTTAAAATCAGAGAAATATTTGAACGCAGAGAAGAGGGTCTCATTTGGGAAAAGAAAGGGGATCCATAAGGGGAAGAAAGAGTAAAAGGAAGGCGAATGAGACCAAAGTAAACGATACACAAACGTGAGCATGTGACAAGGAAGCCCATTGTTCTGTGCAATGAATTTATGTTAATAAAATAATAGCAACTGATTTGAAACTACTCTAAGAATGAAAGGAAGACATGGAAGAGAGTATTGAAAACAATGTGTGGGCAAAATAGAAACCTGGAGAAAGAGATAGAGAACTTATGGCAAATAAAGGAAATTCCAGTTATTATGAAAAGCATAATAAAAGACATGGCCAATTCAGCTGCAGGAATACAAAAGCAGAAGAAAACAATCACAGAACTCGAGGATAGGACAATTAAAATGATTCAGTCTGAGAAATACAGGAAGAAAACAGATTGAAGAGGGAATGACCAAACAATGGGAATGGGCACTGAATGAAGCCTGGGTTCCTACAAGATGAGCTGGTCGTCTGGGTGGAAGAAGGGAAGAAGTTGGGTGGTTCTCAGCTCTCTGAATGCCCCGGATTTGCACCCTCACGTTAATCCCTAAAAAAGAAACAAAAGGAGATAGAGAGGCCAGAGGCCAGTGTATCAAGCCACACCCTCCCTGGGAGGTGCAGAACTGTGACCGAGGAGCTTCCTCCAACCACACCCCTACTTCTGGGGAAGTGCAGGACAGAAATCTGAGGGTCCAGAAACAAAGGAAAGTGACCTGATCAGTGATCATTTAGCCTAGAATTCTGGGTACGGGGAAAAGCCTTTTGATTTTCTTCACAGTGAGCGAGAAGATCCTTCCCTGTGTCAGTTTGAACCTCACTCTGAAAAACTCAGAAGAGCTGACGAAGGGTTCGAGTCCGAGATAGAATTCCCTGGCACGCATTGATTTTAAATAACATTTGTCCGGAGTCTTCATCAGTTCAAGTGGCCGTGACAAAATTCTATAGAATGGGTGACCTCATCACTCACAGCTCTAGAAGGAAGCTAGAAGTCCAAGATGGTGGTGCCAGCAGGCCTGGTGTCCAGTGAGGACCCCTCCTGCCACATGGCTGGTACCTTCCATGGGTTATCACATAGTGAGAGGGAGGAGGAGGCTCTTTAGGGTCTTATAAATACACACACTAATCCTATTCTTGAGGTTGTACCCTCATGACCCAATTACTCCCCCACACTGGACTTCCTATTTCTACCACCTTAAGGTTAGGTTTCAACATGTGAACAAATGTTTAGTTCCTAACAGCTAAGTAGGCTTCCTGTTGGCACTAACACAAAGATGAGAGAGAGAAAGGAAGAGAGAAGAAGAAAAAGAAACCGGGATTTAACTCTCTACCAAATATTAGCAGTTGTGTTTTTTCCATTAAAACCTTTGTAAAAGCATTCATTGAAAGTGATGCCATTTTTCTTCTTTTTTTATTTTTCCATTAAAAAATTTACACTTCCTCCCCTCCTCCCATTCCCTTCCCGCTCCCCCACTCTCCCCAGTTTTGTTTTTGATTGTTCTTTCTGTGTAGGCCTGGTGTCCTAGAACTCACTATGTAGACCAGGCTGGCCTAGGACTCACAGAGATCTGCCCACCGCTCTGTCTTCCAAATGCTAGGGTTAAAGGGTAGCACTACTGCATATTGAGAAGCACTTCTTTTTATTTTACTTTTTTTTTGGGTAAGATATTTTTACATTGAAAATAGGTTTTTTTTTCATACAATATATTCTGATTATACTCTCCACTCCCCCAATTCCTCTCAGATCTTCCTCAACTCCCTCCACCCAAATCTACACCCTCTCTTTCTCTCTCTCATTGGAATACATGCCGGATTCTTAAAAATAATATAAGGCAAAATAAAAACAAACAAAACAGAATAGGACAAAGTAAACAAACACACCAGGAGAAAAGAATCCAAAGAAAAAGCACAAGCAGTACATATAGAAACAGAGACACACACATTTGCACATGTAGAATTCTGTAAAACACAATACCAGAAACTATAATATATACACAAAAGATTTGTAAGGGGAAAGAGAGACAGGGAGAGGATGGAGACAGGTAACCCGAAAAAGTGTTATTTTTGTCTTGGTTACCTACTGGTTACCCAGGCATGGGGCCTGGCATTATAAATGGTTTATATACCCAGTGAGACTCCAATGGAGAAAATTAATTTTCCCTTTGTGAGTGGTTGTCAGTTGAAGATAGTTTCTGGGCTACGGATGGGGGCTTGCATCCACTTCCTCTATTAGCTCTAGGAGTCCATCTGGCTTAGACCTGTGTATGGACTGTGCATGCTGCTACAGGTTCTGTGAGTTCTTATGTGTGTTGGTCCTGTTGTGTTTAGAGGCTTTTTCCTTGGTGTCCTCCAATCACGCTGGCTCTTACAATCTTTCCATCCCCTCTTCCACAAGTTATCTGTGCTCTGAGGGGGAGGGATTTGAGGGAGACATCCAACTTAAGACTGACCATTTCAAGGCATCTCATTCTTTCCACTTTGATCCATCGTGGGTCTCTGTATTTACTCCCAGCTACTGAAGAAGAAATTTTCTCTGATGGTGGTTGAGCGAGACATTGATCTATGAGTATAGCAGAATGTCATTAGGAGTTATTTTCTGGCTGCGTCCTTTTAGTAAAACAGCAATATTTGAATTTCCTTTAGCTCCCTGAGCTGTTTAGTATCAGGTTCTTGACCACTCTAGCAGCATTGGTTGTGGCCTTTATCTCAATGGAATGGGCCATAAATCCAACCAGGTATTGTTGGTTACTCCCACGAGCTTTGTACCACTATTGCATCAGCATATTTTGCAGGCAGGTCATTTTTGTAGATCGAAGGGTTTGTATCTGGGTTGGTTTTTACCTTTATTCTCTGGTAGTATGCAGAGTACCTTCTAATAGCATGAATATTAGTCGGTAGAGGTGACAGCTTTAGGTATGTACCAGGTCAACATCTCTTTGTTCAATGGTTTGTGTAAATGTTGTCTTCAGCAACAGGACCTAACTGTTAGGTTCTGGAGACCAACCAATAGTCTTAATTATTTGTTGTTTGGGGATGTTCATGGAGCCCCTTTGGCCAACAACTCAATTAGATGTAATCCATTCCTGGAACTAGAGGTTTCATTTGTTGGTGAGTGAACATCTAGCTGGGGTATGCTTCCCTTGCTATTTAATTATTCCATTAGATTTCTTTCATGTATGCATGTATTTTAGAAGTTCCTGCTGTACTGGGTTTCCACACAACCCCTTAGTTGTCCCTTAGTTTTAGCTGTCCCTCTCTATATTCCTTCCCTTGCCTCCCCCATCCATAACTATCTGCTCTGTATCTACTCTAGTTCCCCTTCCTAGGGAGATGGACAATTTTATTTTTAAATTTTCACAGGATGATTGAATAAGGGAGTTAGAGGGAGAAGAGTTAGGCTTTACTGATTTTCACACACACACACACATACACACACACACACACAATGCCACAGCTCATTATAATGAAAAATATTCTATGATTGTCCTTTTAAAGAAAATACCCAGTGATGAAAGTGCTGTACGAAGAGACTGGGTAATCTTTCCACAGTTCAGAGATGATTAGCAGCCAGATCTGTGTCCAGCAGCAATTTTCACTGAGTCGTGATCTATGCACCATAATCCCTTGTTTAGGGTGCTCTGTGCTCAGAACCGGCATGGGATCCAGGACCTCTTCTACATCCAGTGTGTCTTCCTGACTCTTCAAGGGTCCAGGAACTCCTTCATCTTCCCAGCTTGGCTCTTTCATTCCTCTCTCCTCATCTCTTGGAACCTAGTGATCTGGTGAGCCATTTTAAGATCTCATTTCTGCTTACGTATGTTAATGTATAGTATTGTAGTGGGTGCATAGCAAGAATTGAAATGTTACAGAAAAACACAAATGTGCCAGGCAGTGGTGGTACACACCTTTAATCCCAGTACTAGGGAGGCAGATGCAGGTGGATCTCTGTGAATTCAAGGTCAGCCTGGTCTACAGTGTGAGTTCCAGGACAGGCATCAAAGCTATACAGAAAAACCCTGTCTCAAAAAAACAAAACAAACAAACAAAAACTTCACAAATATAAAGTTTACCTTCTTTGTCCTGACACACCCCTTTACACAGACAAAGACTGGTTAAGAGTTCTCTGTACTTGTAGAAGAGAGTGTCCTGTGCACGCCATATTTAATGAGGACCTTCCAACATAATGTCTCAACCTAAAGAAGTGATTGATAGAAGCAAAATTTTGAGGTTCAATAATCATGAATGAAAAACTTATTTATATGTTTTATTACTTAAAAATACAATTAATGGCAATATCTAAGGTTTGTCAGCAATCATTTTCGACTGGCATTATAAATTGTCTTTCTAAAAATATTTTTCTGCATTTGCTTATTTAGTGTGTCTGTGCATGTGTGCATATGTATGGCCGTTGCATGCTTGGGGAGGTCAGAAGACAACTTGCAAGAATCATTTCTTTCCCTCCACTCTGTGATCCCACTCTTGTGGGATCAAGGTCAGGTTGCATGGGTTGGAAGCAAGGACCTTCACTTACCAAAGCCAGCTCACTAACCCTAAAATACCCTTACCCATGTTATTTAACCACTGAGCCATCTCTCCAACATGTCCATGCTAACTTAACCTCCACATTTGCCTTGTAGAGTTGAAGATAGGACCCATAAAGACCTAGGTGTAGAAAGGTCTCTTACCATCCTAGTGCTTAGAATGAAGCCAAGAACTGAGGCTGGGCCTGTGATCTCCTGTCTTGCATTGTTAGTTCCAACAGCAGACAGCATGGCTATAAGTATGCAGCACACACATACACACACACATACATACATACATACACACACACATACACACACACGGAGCCATAGAGAGAAGAAGCAAACAACCATGCAGAGTCCCCCACACTCTACAGATACATTTATCTTGCTTGGCTTTCCAGCAGCATTCTCTCCTAGGTTTCAGATCCCAACGTGATCACCGCAGCTGCTTCAGCTGCCCAATCTGTGAATGGATTCGCCTAGAGACCTTCACACCAGGAAAAGCATTCCACTGTAGTTGGTTGTACGATAAATCATGAACTCACCTGGATGCAAGAACATCCAGAACTTGCTTGGAAGTCGGGACGAGAAAGGAACAAGTGTTGTGATTGGATGTGGCCTTTCTACACCGGCAATCCACATAGTGAAAGAGGGAACACAAGGGCGTGATCACGTCCTTGGTATCCAGGAAGACAGCTGGATGGGACAGCAGCTAGCTGACCCTGCCTCGATTCCAAAAGGAATAGCATTGTTCACACCAGCGTCAACCAGCGCAACTGTCTCCTGGAGGTGTCTTGGACCCACTGGTCTGTTGTGAAGCTGAGCAATCGCAGACACTATTGGTATTTACAAGGAGAAGGCTACTGACTGTTATTCCTCAGCAACATTTACTGTATTTACAATTCAGTCACTGTTCTGCTTCGGATGATACCTAGAGAAATTGATTTGCAACTGTGTAGCTGGGCCTTGTCCATTTATTTCTCTTAATTATACGGAAGCAGGAATCTTAACTCTCTTCTTATAGTACCTTCCGGATGTTATTATTATTTTTCGGATGGGTTTAAAGAAAACCAAGAGCAAAGTGTGAGTTGCAAACAGAAATCCCGAGAAGGCTGCTAAGCAATCTACCTCCTATCACTCCTGAATGTGGCCAGATATAAATAGCTGCACAGGCATTTAAGAACTATTCACCATGGGAAAAAAAAAGTAATTAATTGGTGTTATACACAAAGGACTTCTCCCTCTCTTTTATTTTTTTGGTAACCAGCGCAGCTTTAATTACAAGCAATTGTCTCAAAATCAGCTGCTGGTAAGTTCTGCATTCTCCGCAGTGATTATGCATCAATACACTAATCTATCACTTTCATTATTTTGGTCATTTGGGTGTGTAAATTTGTATTTAATTCAGACAACAAACTAGGTGATTTCTACCGTTACTTTCTAGCAAAGTGTGCCTCTTAAAGGCACAAGTTAGACACATTAATTTGATATCACATAGGAAAATAGTAACGGTGCATATTTTTATTGAGCTTCTCGGTGTGTTACTTTTTTTTTTTTTTTTATTTTTCTGGCTACTAGATGAATGTAAGAGCATCAGACGTCCACAAGCTGGGGTTTATTTTGAGTAACAAATTTTACTATGTGTCTATGAACTGCACTGACTATTTCGTTCCGAGGAGCAGAAGTTCACAGAATTTTTCTATGGGAGGCTCCTAGCCCCATCTTGTACCTCTTTCAGAGTTCCTGTAATACTTTCCTCCTGAGTTATGCACTCCAGCTGTTGCCTGAATGGCTGACTCGGGCACACCGCTTACTCTCTTTTAGGCTTCCGTAGAACTGTATGAATTTCAAAAATCGAATCCACATTCTCTCTACGATGCTGGGTGGGAATGTGTTACCTCCATTTCACCTTTCTGAACAGCAGTATTAATTTTTTCCTTCTGACCTCTTCTGCCTGCATGCAGAGATTCTTTACTTTTCTGAATAAGAGAAGTTTTCTCAGTTGTAAAACAAATGGCGATGCCCCCTGCTTCTTTTCCAACTTGCCTTTTGGTCTGAAGGCCCTCTGGCTAGGCCAGGCAATTCTACATACTAAAATTGAATTAAAACTCTCTACAGTTATGGACAAATAAAATGGCCAACTGATATATTTGTTAATATGTTTGTGATTGAATAACCTTCACAAAAAACACAGCACACACCCACACATTTTTTCAACTAAACTAGGGATTACATTGTCTGAGGATGCTTTGCAGCTTTTCATTCCCGAACCTACTTAAAACTGGGATATTGAAAAACTTACATTTAAAGCCACTCATTGGGAGTGAATGTGGTCAGTGTGCGTTCACGTATGAAAACGTAGCAAATACTAGCAACCACGGCACAGTAGGAATTTTCTCCACTGTTTTAGGTTTCATTGTTTTTTGTTTGTTTGTTTTTTATTAAATGTGCACACCAGAGTTGAACTGTCCTGGTGCTAGACTGTTTCAGTTCCTCTCACCCATCATCCCTTGCCAGTTAAAAGTTTTACTGATCTCATAATAGGTTTGCCTAAGAATCTGCCAGGAAATCGATATTTATTAAGGCTCCCATATGACAATAGCTATTCAGTGCTAAAAAGACTCCCAACTCCCAACTTCCAAGAAGGAAGAGACAGACAGGAGGAGGAGACAGATATACCCCTATCCTCCTAAACATGTATCATCCACACAGTAACACATGTACATTGGTATACGAACACTTACAAGCAGGCACAAACCTCCTGCTCCCGGTAAAACTATAAACGTCATAAACACAGGAAAGCTGGGCATTTAAAACCTAAGAGACTGTCTGAAAGTAGAGGGACCAGCTTTACTCTGGGGCTAATTAAGGACACTTGTGGAAACAACAAAATGAGGACTAGCAGCGTGTGCTTAGATAAAGCGGCCCCAAGTTTGATTAAACCATTTTTTGTTAGTTTTTGTTTATCAAGGCAGGGTTTCTCGGAGTAGCCCTGGCTGTCCTGGAACTCACTCTGTAGACCAGGCTGGGCTGGAACTCACAGAGATCCACCTGCCTCTGCCCTCTGCGTGCTGGGATCAAAGGCTTGCTCCACCACACCAAGCTTTCATTAAATAATTTTTATTTTACAAGATTTATTTGTTTTTGAGGCAGAGCCTCAGTTATCCCAGGACTGGCCTTGAATTCCCTCAGTAGTTAATAATGACCTGGAACCTATGACTCTCCTACTGAGTGCCAAGTGTCATATGCTGGTTTTAAGGTGCTGGGGACTGAACCCGGCGTTTCGTGCCTGCTTAGACGAGCACCCTACCAAGTGAGCTATTGCTGTAGGACTCAGGGGAATTAAGTAGCGCTGGTCAGTGCCTTATCACAGCTATCATTTAAATGAGAACTCTAGAAAGTTCTGATGGGAAGTGGTACTGAGACTCCATGGTGACTAAACGGCAAGAAAGACTCCAGTCATAGTAAGCAAATCAGAGACGTGAGGTCGACTGTGTTTAGTCTCTGCCTACAGCATCTGCCTACAGCATCTCAGCGAGGTGATGTAGCAGAGAAACTGGTATCTGATATCATGGGGGGTGTGCAAATCACACTTCTCTATCTTCTAAATTTCCATTCATCTATTAGTGGATACTAGAGTGTTGTCCACTGGAGAGGACCCTGCCTTCAAACGTGAAATCATCTAAATCACGAAGAAAAACGACACCGTGGGTATAAGTGGGGCGTGCTGCCTGCCTCTGTTTCCAATTAGTGACAGGAGCAGAGAAGCTGAGCCGACCACACTCCCAGCTGACACAGTGTGAGCAGTGCTTGGCTGTGTGCGTGGCACACACTGGGTGCTCTGTAGGCGGGTTTTGTGCTCTTTTACAATAAAGCCCATCCCTACATGCTCATAGACCTTCAGTAATATCACTCTTTGCATCATCTGAGTAAACCCAGAGGTGTCAGCTGTTCAGTGGATCCCGTAGTCAGTGCCTCATGAGCAAAAACACACACCTCTATGTTCAGTCAGATTCTATCCACTGAAAGGAATTAAATTATTCTCCAGGGGCTACATAAGCTGTAGACAATTAGAGGTGCCTACAGAAGAGAGAGAGAGAGAGAGAGAGAGAGAGAGAGAGAGAGAGAGAGAGAGAGAGAGAGAGATTAAAGATTTGGAAGCCAAAAGATAAACGGACATTGTTAGAATTTTGGAAATCTAATAAACAAGTGACAACTTAAAATTTCAGCAAGAAAACACAGACAATCATGCCCTGTGTTTTTTGTCATGGTTGTGTAAAACTTAGCACAGAAAGAGATATCTACGAAGTCGGAAAATGTCATTGTTGGTGTGAAATTTACCAGGAGTGGCAAAGTAGATCTGGGAAGAGGGTTGCAAAACAGACTAAACAGCAGAAAGCAACTGTTGGACCAGAGCTTGATTACACGAGGCACCCTGCAGGCTCAACTCCAAGCCTTTCTGAGTACTGGATGGTGGAAGCAGAGGGCAGCTTGAAATGGAGGGGACACAGCGGGGAAGCTGTGACGTCATTCAAAGCATCTTGTCTCTTAGAAAGGGGTTCTTCTTTCCTTATTTCACAGTACACGGGCTTCGTATAGCAATGCTTGCTAAGGGATATCGAAAACCAGGCTTTGAGACCTTGAGTACATCTTCACTGTCACCATGCAAGCTCCCCATGCACCAAAGTGCAAGCTCCATGCATCACCATGCAAGCTGCCCATGCACCAAAGTGCAAGCTCCCCATGCAGGCCTGTTTGATTGTTACATTAACCTCTAAGATCACCAACCCACAATACACAATGGTTTACTGAGTGATTTGAAGATTATAACTCTCTCTCTCTCTCCCTTTACACACACACACACACACACACACACACACACACACACACACACGCACCATTAAACCCATTTTCTAAATATTCAGTTATTTCCCCAGTGAGGAAAAAGAAAAAAAACCAAACATGCTGACTTCTCTAGGATACTCAGGAAAAAGCTTTCTTCAAATAGGGGTAGCGGGGCACTTGGCAGGCAGTGCAGAGTTTATCATGTCAAGGAGGACATTATGGGAAGGAGTGCACAGGGAAGGACAGCTCAGTGACTCAAGTATTACCTCTTGGGACAGGAGGAATCCCCAGCCTCCTCTCCTGCTGTTAGGTGACTAGTCTGTCACCAGTCAGGCTTCTGCACAGCCTGGCAAGATGTGTGGGGCCCTCCGCTCTGTTGTTCTGCTCGCTGAAATCGCAATCTGCCTGGTAACTTCTGGAGACGAATGAGGCAGGCCAAGATCAAATTTTTCTAAAAGTTTTCATCTTTCTACACAATTTCAGCCTTCCCTTTAAAACAAAACAACTCACTTCAAAGATCTCCTTGGTCTGTCTTGACTGTTTATTGGGACAGAGAACCATGTGTGGTATTATTATTATTTTAATCTTCCGCCTCTATCTTCCCAATAGCATCTGGTCGATCTTTCAGTTCTTGTCTGGTGATAATGAAATCATTAAAAAAACCCACACCAGAACGCTTTTTGCTTATCTCTGTACCATTTGGAGCATCTGCGAATAAACTGCACACCACTCACTCATTGGTGTGCCCCTTTTCCTCTCTCATTTCTCTTTGAAGTCGGTCACCGAATTCAAGAGGATCCGAGTGAAGGAGGAAGCTGGGACAGTCCACGGTCCCCACTCCAGGGGGAGCCCCACCTAAACAGCAAGCTATAATCTACCCAGCAACTCTTTTGTTTTGTTTTGTTGCTGCTTCAACAATCCTAAAGACTAGGAGTTCTCTTTAGGCTCCAAGCTGAATTTTACAGGAAGCAGAGCCACCCCAGTCGAAGCTTCTATCCACTCACTGATGAGCACCGAGAGCGAACTGTGCTGTGGGAACCGGCAGCTGAACTGTCTTAGAGCGCTTAGCACGGATCAAAGACCACCTTCCCCTTCCTATGAAGACACGTTACCAGCTTTTTCCAGTCACAACATTAAGGCTGTGCTCAGCGAAAAGAAGGAAGAGAAGCCCCAGCCCCTCTTCCCTGGAGCGGCTCCCTGGAGAAAGGGGAAAGATTTTTCCAGAAGGGGGCTTTTGCTCCAAAGCATGAAAGCGCAGCCATTAGCCTATTATTCAAAAAAGTTTTTTTTAAGGCTTTTATAAGGAAACAATTTAAACCCAGCTGCACTTATCGATCAGCAGTTTGATTTTGCTTTGTTAGGAAGGATTTGTAATCTGCTTTTAAAATGCTGTTTTGTTCCTGGTTTTCCTTGATAGCAAGTTCTGCCTGAGGCTCCTTCTTTTAAAAAAAAAAAAAAAAAAAGTAAAAGAAGAACAAGAAGAAAAGAAACTGTCACCGGAGGTTTCCAGTCTATGTGAAGAACTAGAATAATTTTAACACAAGCCAACCCCTTTCTACTTCACTTCTATACATAGAGGGAAGTACTGAGCATTTATACAAATTTTTCATCAAATTCTGCCAAACTTGAAATTTATGAAAAGGAATATTTGTCTTTGGGGGGGGGGGTGATGCATGTGTGCCTGTGTGCGTGCATGCGTAAATGAGCAAATTTTAGTTAACAAAGTCAAAGGGTTACTGAGACCTCAACTCCCCCAGTGCCTTCGGTGAATCTCAAAGCAGACTGCTTCTGAGGTCAGAATCTGCTGCAACCACCAACTAAAAACCCCAAGATCATGAGCTCCAAAGTGCTTCTAACACGTTTTAAGGACATTCTTTGTATTGATGGCCATTATGGGTCAGAAGTGTGCCTTTCCTGGCATTGGGAATGGTTAGCCTTATGTCTTTCTAAAGTTTCACCACCACAAGAACTGAAGAAAAACTGCGCTCTTCTGAACTAGCAATCCCTGCCGATGCTCCTCGAGTCCAAACCTAAGGCACTCAGGAGACAACAGTTGGTTTCTTTAATGAAATGCACACGTGTTTTGCTTTGTTTTGTTTCCCGAATGTAAGGGTATGCCAACACATGTATGATCTTTATGAGTTTATTTAGCAAGAAACCAAATATGTGCGGGAAACCCCACGCTCTGAGCGGCGCTTTAATTGTCGGTCATGCGTATTCCACAGATCGTTACTGGATCTTTACAAGGTCTTGCGAGGAATGACTTCCCACCCCAGAAGAGGGTAACATATCTTCATTGTTTACGAAAATGACAACTCCTAATGGACCATATTAGCTTTAACACAAACTATTAAATCCCCTTCATTAAGGCTGTCTGTGTTCTGCCCCGGCATCTCCCAAGCCCGGGGAAGTAGGTGCAAAGTCTTAACGAAAGCCGGGCACACACTGAGGCGATTAGAGATCACGCTTTATTAGATAAGACTCAGGAGGATGTTTTTCTTGGGCCGCTCACAAACATTTTGAAAGAGTCTTGTTCCAGGTTTGGGGTCCGATGTTTCTTCCTCCCAAACTATGAGCAGCTGTAGCTCATGACCTACTTCTGTTGGGCCCTGTAATGGTTTCCTTCCTCTGGCGGCAGCAAGAGCCCTCCTCCTGCCCTGTGAAGAAAAAAAGGGGGACAAATATTTTAATCCAAGCAAAATGCTGAAGCAGGTTTTGTTGGTTTCAGGGAAGAAACTCAATACAGCTCCAGCGTAGAGTGTAGGCCTCAAATTGGAACCATCTGGGCTGCAGAAGGGCTGCCGAGACCTTAGGGGAAGGCCGAGGCAGCCCTGCCTAGGGCTGCCGCTCATACACCTGCAGAATCGACCAGACGCTTGGCAAGTGATTGGACTCACCCAGGACCTTGGTAAGGAAGCCTGAATGCATCTACAGCTGGGAACATCATGCTAGGAAGGGTCACTCCAGCCCAGCCAGGGACCCACCTTTCAGTAGAAAGGAAGGCCAGTGTGAGCGTTCCAGGACACAGATGTCACCATCAGCCAGGAATACTTTTAACTTCGTTTCTCCCTAGCAGTCAGCCACAAAAGTCCTCAAGAAAGCATACATCAGTAGGTGTGTGTGTGTGTGTTTATTAATATTATTGTTATCTTTAAAACTAAAGGGAGGAAAATGCATTAAAAAAAAGCAATGTGTGGATGACTGGTATCCTTCACCACATCACAATTATGTTTCTGTGTGTATGTATGTGTCTTTTCTTTTCAAGGGTGCTGTGGTAAACCAAGAGTCCCTCTCTGGAAGGACATCTCAAGCAAAATGTTTCTAAATGAGACACTTTCCTTTAAAAAAAAAAAGAAAAAAAAGAAAGAATATGCAAAGATGCTAAGATTCCAGAGCTATGCTATGGAAAAACTATGGGAAAAAAAAAGCCACCTTACTGTTATGCTGTCTATTAGGACTGTCAACATACTTTTCAGTCTTGCATTGGAAATCTGGAAGGGCTGAGGGATAAGAACAGGGGCCATTTTTAGATAAGAGAGCCCAGGACCTTTGCTCAATCAAGGGTCAGGAATCTGATTCTTTAATTTGTAAAGCCGGTTCTGAATATAGGCTTTTGAAAGGAAATGAGATAGAGAGCCGGCTGAAACTGGGCTCCTGGCCGTCGCTGACCCTTTCAAACACACGAATCTTCCAAATACTGGTTGGGGGGGGGGGGAGATACTGTTTTCAAGTTGGGCTTTAAGTTACTTACTATGGTGAGGAGTCCAATAAGACCAGTGTGGCCAGCACAGAACCCTAAATGTCAAGAACAACTGGACACTGGAGGACAGGAGCCCACAGCCATAGCCCTGAGGCAGCTGACACTATAGGATAAAGCGTCATTGGAGGACAGTGTTTAGCGGCCTAAAGGTGTACATTTTCCTGGTTTCTTGTCATTTTTTTTTTCAGTGCTGGAGGCTTGACGCCCACGCCCCCTTTGCATTATAGGCAAGTGCTCTACCTAGATTCAGCTCTTAGCTAATCTTTTAAAAGAAGCCATTAGACCTCATGGCTTTGTTCATGGTAAGTACATTTATTGGATTATTATAATGAGATGTATTAACTGTTGGAAATTACACACAGTCAAGATGTAAATAATACATATGAGGCACAAAATTACATATTTTTAGAGGAAAGAATTGTCAGCAAGAATGCTTTTTTTTTTTTTTAATTCCAGGAGGGAAAACAAACACTGAAAAGCAGTGTCTGGCTAGCGAGGCTCACAGAACATCTTGCGTGTTTTAAAGCGTTCTAAGGTGTGTATAGTGTAGCTCCTCGAGGCATGTGGTGAGGGGTGGCATAGATGGGCTGTTTTATCTGGGGGGGGGTTACATGCAGACTTCATCACCAATCAGCTGAGAGGAGTGTGTATTGCTTGCTCGATCTCTCTCTCTCTGCTTCTCCCTCTCTATCCCCCATGTTCCAAATTTATAAGCAAAAATCTAAAATCTAACCAAATCTTTGTTCTCTTTCCTCTCGAGGCTGCTTCACACCCCGGCCCACGCACCCAGCTGCACCCAGAGAGCTCTGCTTTCAATCCTCTACACCCAACATTCTCCACCACCAGGCAGCTTCAGGACCCAATGGACCTCGGCTTGTCCTGTGAAGCATCCCTGGGAGTGACAGGCCAGGGGAAGACCAAAGGGCAAGCCCACCTGGGGGTGGAACCAGACCGCTTGTCCCTGCCACCAGAGGCTACTATTTCATGACCTTGAAAACAGGTTTGGGTTCCCTGGGAGCCACCAGGGTTTGCTTCGTTCACACAGCTCTGTTAGTTCCCATTCATACTGTGTCTGGGACAAGCTAGCCCACCAGCTCCAGTGGAAGGTGAACTTCTGTAAGTATATATGGCTACACTCAGGGCATCAAGAAACACTGTGACATGCCTTCATTTTTAAAGACAAGATTAGCTCTAGTCCACTTAGCCAACCCCCTTTCCAATAAGGAGTGATTTTAACACTCACAAAACAAAAAAGTCAACTTTCCAATGACTTTTTTTTTTTGAAGAAAATAAAACACTGTTCTCAACAAGGGGGAACCGATCAATAGAGAATATAAACATATATATATATATATTTATATATAATATAAGTATATATTATATATATTACACTCACACACAGAGAGAGAAAAGCCCACCCTGTTGTCAGTAAAATAAACAGTTGGGAGTGGATAATTTCAGATTGATTTATGAACTGGGAAAGTATTTCTGATTTCTTTAAAAAGGAAAAAAAAAAAACCACTGTTTTGGCCAACATGGTCAGGAGGTGATGGAGACTGGCTTCCTAGCCCTCTGCTTGCCAACTCTTCCCTGCCTCGAAACTTACAGAAATGCATGATTAAAAAACTAGAATAAAAATCTCCAGTTGCCTTCAGCAAACCACAGCACAGGATGGCGGAGTGGAGCCAGCTTGCAGTGTAAGTACAGTTACTTGGCGCCTGCTAAAAGTACTGCCCCCTTCCTGTTTAATAATTAATTCAGCTTTAAAGCCCCAAGGATCTGGACTCAGCACCCAATTCACAAAGCAGTACAGAAACAAAATGCTTCCAGAACTGGAGGGGGGATAGAGGAAGGGAAAAAAAATCTAACAATTTCAAGAGACATCACCACATGGGGCCACCAAGCTGGGGAGGTGGGGGCTGAGGGTGGAGGTGGCAAGAACTGGGGTGGAGAAACATTTTTAAAAACACACAAAAGTGAGGTTATTCACGGCCACTGGCACAGGGAGTGGGAGTGATACAGTGAGCTGGAAGCCATCCATTCATTCGCAAAGCAGGCCTGGTGCCCTCAGGCTCCTGGGGACCCAAAGGGTAATGGGCTAGGTCTCCAGGAAAGGAGATACCCAGCCTCACTCCTCATTAGTGGCCTCTGCTCATTGGACAGAGCATTGTGCTGGAAAAGGCATCAAAGGTAGATCGCAGTCTCTCGCTGGCCTCCTCTTCCACACTACACCTGCCCTTAGATCCCCATTTCTCCCTCCAGGGAGAGAAGCCTTGAGAGGAAGCGGGAAGACACACACACACATACACACACACACACACACACACACACACACACACACACACACAGCCTTGAGGGGAAGCAGGCAGACACACACACACACACACACACACACACACACACACAGGGGAAGCAGGAAGACACATACGTACACACATACGAAGAGAGAACGGCTTGCGTTGCACTGTGCATTACAGAGAAAGCCAGGCACGTTCCGGGAAGTAACTACCCAACAACAGAAGTTAGCATCCACCAGCACAGTGGGTTACCGCACCAAGAAGTCAGACAGTCAGTGGGGGCCTTGCATTATGCTTTGTGATTCTTATAAATCATTGGCTTTCTCTCAACGGCAGATAAAGTAATATACTGTGAACGCCAAAACCAGGTAGAGAAGCTCATCAAATCTCATACCACACACAAGATACAAGGAAATATATTTCCCGAAGAGCCCCACGAAGACCTACCTCCAAACACACAATCCAGGACCCAGTCCCACAGACCTCTTGCCTTATTCCAGGAAATCTAAATATCGCCAGCCATTGCCCAGAGATGGTTCACAGGAACAAACTAATTAAATGAAACGAAGGCCTGGGTGACCAACGAACAGAGAAAAGCTATTTAAACACCAAATTGTATTTACTTTCTGTTTGTTATTCTTATAAAGAAGAAAAGCCATAGAGAGCTCACACGCATCCTTCACGACCAGAGCCAAGGATTCTGAAGAAAGACTTTGATAGAACGAGACAGTTGTGAGCAGCTAGACCCGAGCTATGCGGCTCTACCTAACCCTTAAAATGGATGCTTTTGGGGGTCCTCTATGATTGTCAAAACTATATGAATTTTCTTTGTGTTTTGCTTTATATGTTAATTAGTGGTAAAATAACCACAGGTTATATGCCCTCTTTAGCCATCCTACCTGACGTCAGACTGCTTTTGATGTCACGGAAATATAGTCACTCTCTTTTTTTTTTTTTTTTTAAAATAACATTTTTTTTTATTCCTCCTAAATGGCCCTTTAAAATTCTGCCAAACTGGCCAGGCGGTAGTGGTGTACACCCTTAATCCCAGAACTCTGGAGGCAGAGGCAGGCAGATCTCTGTGAGTGCGAAGCCAGCTTCCTCTACAAAAGCTAGTTCCAGGGTAGGCTCCAAAGCTACAGAGAAACCCTGTCTCAAAAAATAAATAAATATTAAAAAAAAAACCTCTGCCAAGCCAAATTGAGGTTTAAAATCCATTTTCAGTATTATACAATTTCTCTATTTTTGAATCAGTGGCTGTGTGCTATTTTTGTCTTTTTAATCTCAAGCTAATGAGTTGAGCTTTCTCCCCCTCTTCCTCCTCCTCCTCGTCCTCGTCCTCCTCTTCCTCCTCCTCCTTTCTTTCTCCTTGACCTTCCTCTGCCTCTCACAGTGGGTTTGGTTACTGAGGAACTTGGCCGCACAGAAGTTACTCAGCTTCCAAAGACCACGGGTTTCTCACCCATGAGAAGCAGATAGTTTTTCTTGGCATCGTGTCCACTGTGCAATAAGTTCAAGTTGAGAGCAGTGGAGGATTGCCCTTCCTTGGCTAGCCATGACTCTCTCAAAGAATTACTTTGGAGCAGGTAATACTTTAACCTACCGGAGAAGTCACGAACACTTCTCCTCTTCCTTTCGCTTTAAGATCTGTGCGCTTTTAAGAGTAGCAACAGAATTCCTATATAAACCACATCCTGTAGTCCCCATCACACAGTGATGCGTTGTGAAGGAAGCCCAGTCGCAAATCCTCTTCAGAGTAGCAGATTCCTTTGTGACTAGAAAACTTACCTATCAGGTTATCTTAGAGAGAGACAGAGATAGCAACAAGACAGACAGACAGAGGCATAGAGAAAGAGACAGAGAGTTCAGATATTTCTATGAGGCCATGTGCTATGTGGCAAGGGCAATGGGCATTGAACCCTGTCAGCTCCAGGCGGATCCTGTACACAGGAAAGGCCGGCAAGCCACATGCTCTGCTCCAGACCTCAGACGTCAGAGTCCGTGGGTCTGGGTATGGAAGAAGGACTGACTTTCTGATTTTGTCCACGTACATCTGCTATGTGCAGCACATGGGGCCATTTTAGGGAGCCCATTCTAAATCGCCCAGGATACAATAAGCGCTGAGACGGACATGAATCAATCGGGCTAGGAGCGCATGCGCTGTGGGCAGCTCGGTGAATGGTGGATGCATCACCAACCAGGCTAGGGCTCAGGCATAGACCTCTCCCTGAAGGCTGACTGTTCTCTGCTCACTTCTGGCCACATGGTCCATTTGGTACAGTTTAGAGAGAACTGAAAATATTAGAATTGAAAATCTTGAAAAGTAGGCGTCCACTTATATACATGTGCTCTGAAACAGAAACGCTGTGACTCCATAGTTAACAAAGGGAGCCAGCGCCACGTTTCATTCCACAGTATCTGGTTTATTTGCTTGAACAAGTGTACTCTGTTTAAATTCCACCCATCCAAGACAGCACTATGGACAAGGAACTCCACCTCGTTCCTGCCTTTTGAAACCCCCTCCCTGTTAGTTTTCCAGGGATGGGGTGTGGATGCAGGAGTCTGGAGGAGCAGAGTCTTTACCCCAATTTCTCTCGTAAATGTGCTTATTTCAGCCAGGATGTCTCCTGATAGGTAGGGTTTGTGGCATTCCCTTGCGTCAGCCACAAACAGTATTTCACTTAAGAGCCTGCAACAGGTATTACGACACAACTCATATTACCAAGATGGACATTTTGCCTCTGGATTAATTTTCTAGAACAGCCACCATAGTCCTATGAATGCAGAGAGGGAATGGCATGAGATCAGGGTGTTCTCAGGGCCACTTTCTCCTGAGATCTTGCCTTGGTCTTCGTATGCTGTCTTCCCCTACAACTTCCCAGGGCCTTTCCGTGAATGGTGTTGTCTTGATCTTCGTTTCTTCCGTGGAAACCTGTCATACTGGATTGTGGTCCCGCCCCAGTGACCCAGGCTAAAGATCTCTTTCAAGAATCTTCCTCAATTGCAGTCACATTTGTGACGTACTCACGATTAAAAATTCAACATAGGGACTTTGGATGAGCACAATTAAGACCACAAAGGCCTCCACATCAGGAGAAACATGGCTTGCATTAGTATTTAGAAATAATAGTTGCTCAGATCTGTACAGCCGGGTATATAAACGAAAGATTGGAAAGTAGACACCATCTAGACCCTTTCTCCCATCTTCCCTAGGGCCAGTCATGATATTCTCGGACAGCTCCATCCCTCTTGTCCTCCCCCTGCTGGAAATCAGACTCTTCTAGGCTACAGCTAAGCTTACAAATGGAAGTTTTATCCTAATATACTTGTGGGTTTCACTTGGGGGAAGTGTTGATGACAGCAGCAGTCTGCTTAAATAGGAGTTCATCCAAGCCAGCAAGGAAACTGACGAACTACCTTAGTTCCCTGATGACTGGATCCAGCACTGAACTCTGTGACTTACCTCTCAAATAAGAGAAATTGGCTATTTCATACTCAGGCTCCAAAAGAGCTGATGGATGTGCCGTCTCCCTTAGGGAACCTCTCTTCGATGCTTTGGGAGTGGTAGCCTGGAAGTCTTGTCGTGTTGGTGTGCCACCCCTGCAATTATAAAATAGGGAAATGGATTAATTATTCTACTTCCTTCTTAAGGTTTTAAAGATTTTTATTTTAAGGCAATAATAAGTTTGCACTCATGTACCTTTCTTGTGTGTCTGTGTTAAGTTCTTGTGGACTCTCATTTGGGGATTTTAATAAACGTGTCAGCTCAAAGACCATCTTGAACGGCGTATAATTTCATCAGATATTGGTCACCACATTGCTTGAGCATGAAGCTTTTAAAGAAAATTAAAGTGAAAAAAAAATAAGATCTGGTATTGGTTATTAACTCTGCCTCAGGGTGACTTCTCTTCAGGGGCGATTAAATATCAGCTCTGGGCTGTTAAGTTTAGTGGCTTTACTTGTAGGTGGCGCATTTCTACTTCAAGGACAACCTCAACTCACTTGACTGCGATGCTCAATGGTGGTGCTGAGGCGGCCTCTGCAAAGCCAGTTTGGTTTAAAATGGGAGATGGGACCATATCTCTGCGCTCTGACCTTTGTTCCTTAAGAAACAACTTTTACATTACCAGGTAAATGCCCTTTCCGTGGAATTTCCATGGAACGCTGGGGACATCCTGTGGTCAGTATGGCTAAAGGCAGCCGTTCTTAGCAAGGCTCTTGGGGAATAAAGAAGCTTCAACCTGAAAAATCCCAACTTGCTTTGCAAGACCAAAATACGAGAAAGAGAAAAAGAAATCATGAGAGAAAGGAAGGATGGAAGGGAAAAGAAAAAAAAATACCACTTTGTTGTTTCGACAACAGAAACATCTCTTCTGTGAGCAAAGCAATTACTTTCAGTGGATGTGAGCAGAACAATACCTGGTAAGAACTGTGTTTGTTTAACACAGATCAAATACCGCTTTCTGGGCACCCAGGAGGAGGGCGGTGTTGTTGGGCGTTGCTCCTCAGCCCTACCTACTTCTTACCATCTGTTGTTGCAGGGGAGCTGTATTTTGGATCAACTTCTAGTCTTCACTGGAACCAGGCTTCTATGAAAGAGCACCCAGCATGGCTTAACGGGAAAACAGTGGGTATTTTGGCAGTTTTACACCACAGATAGTGCCCCAGTGGCACGGAATTGAAGCCATTAAGTTGTAAATGTGATATTGCACTTGACGGTTTCCCTTGGCAAAGCTCGGAGCCGCCCACATTGAATAGAGGCAGAGAAATGGAACTTGGGGAGAAAGCCAGCCCCCAGAGCAGCAGACCGAAGGGGCTCATAAACGCATTTGTCAGTCATTTAGCATCCTCACTCTGCTCAGCACACAGGCTACCAGGAGCAGGCAGCCCCACTGCCACGACGGAGAGCCGGCCGTGGAGTTGCTGCTGTTCTTCTGTTTATTAAAAACGGATGGGAGCACTTGACAGAAAAATCAAACTTCTGGTCATGGCTCATTAATCCCTGTTGTATCTGTCAAGGGGATGTGCTCTGAGTTCCAATAAGCCTCCAGAAGTGAGTTCACTTCTAAGCTTGGACGTTTTCTCAAATTGTGAACGGGGAAGGACTTGCAGCCACCTCTAAGGAGAGACAGACTCGGAACCTGTTTTGAACCCACTTTGTGGGAATAGGTATAAGCTAGTTGGTGTAAGAGGAAAGTGATGTGGTTAATACTTTTATTGCTGATATTTCTCATCACACTCTTTAGGGGAAGTGGGCACGTAAGGCTAGGGGCCTGGATTAAGGCCTGCTAGTGCAGCCTCTCCAGGATGTTTTGCACAGCTCTCTGTGCTGGTACATGACTCTAGCAGACAGATCTTAGAGGGGCGCACTTGTAGATGGCTTTCATGTCCTTGCGGTCACTCCGTCATGTAGAGCCCCATATTAAATATTCTTTAGCGTCCTTAGCCAGTTATAGAAATAAGACCTTCCTCAACCCAAATGCTTACAGTAATGCAGAAGACGAGGCCAGCATCTTCTAGGCCCTTTCTTCAGAACAATCACTGTTTATATGGAAACAGAGTTTTTGAAGCCTTTGCTTTGGGCTTGTGGCATATTTACAGTTAATATTAGGGCCAGGATAAGGGTAGGTTTTCCTGTTCATTCAGGGTTGTGAGACTTCATGTTCCCAAGATTCCCAAAACGGGCCTTCCTTATGTGTATTATAGAGCATTTAACACATTCCTCACAGGAATTAAATGGATTAAATGGAATGAGGAGTCTAACTCTAGTCGGCCCAACGTGTGCCCTGTCAGAAGCACAAAGGAAGTTGCTCTTCCCATCGCTGTTAGTACCGCCCCACACTGCCACCCAGCTTCCAAGAGAGGTGTGTCTGCCGGAAGCTGCCCTCTTTCCCCCTGAGAGCTCTGCCAGGCCGGCTCACTGGTTGGGTGACGGAACTCATGCTTCTGGACTCCATTCTGGTCTGGTTGCTGTGACTGTTACAGAGACGTTTGAAACGTGGGCTCTGCACTCAATAAGCATACATTGAACCCACATTGGTGCTTACAGGAAACTCTCT
This sequence comes from Myodes glareolus, assembly GCF_982192425.1. NCBI lineage: Eukaryota > Metazoa > Chordata > Mammalia > Rodentia > Cricetidae > Myodes > Myodes glareolus. The sequence goes on from NC_142043.1 coordinate 41,322,934, forward strand.
GAGTAGGCTGGCTATCTTAACTCGGGAGCTTCAAAGTGAAAATAGGTGAACTCCCCACAGGAAACCCAAGGCTGAGGGCAGCCACAGCTCAGCGAGAAGCAGGGAATCGAACCGAGCACCTGCTACCCATTTGGGTTCAGCCTCGGAGCTGCGGATTAGCAGGAGCCATGCCTTCCAGCGCTTCCAGAAGAGGCCAGCACTTGTGTGCGCATTCCTGGTTCTTGTTTAGAATCATACAGGGCAGGTCAGTTTCTTTTTTTTTTTTTTCCCTTTCTGTACCTCTAGAGAATTGAAACCACATCTCCTGAGTACAGAGCCCAGTTCAGAAAGAAGCCAGAAAACACAAATGGTCTTCTTGTAAGATCCAAACTCCAACAAATCCTTTGGGAAATGCTCACTGAGAAGCCATGACGGTGAGAATAAATCTTGACGCCAGCTCTAGCAGGAGCTAACTGGGAAGCCTGGCTTCACCAATGGCAAACATGCATATTAGGCATCGAGGAACATGGATGCCTGACTAACCCTAGGTAAAGCAACAGAGTTAAGGCCACTCCAGTGGCTTGAATTTGTGTTGAATATATGCCCCGGCATTCACGTGCTAGAGGCTGGTTGGCTAGTATAGTAGAATCACAATAATAATTCTTGGAGGTGGAGCCTGTAATGAGAGAGAGTTAGGACATGGCAGCATTACTGGTGGAAGGGGTAATGCTTGCCCCAGGAGGGAGTTGGTTCTCTAGAAAGCAGGCTGTTGTAAACCAAAGTCACACGTGCACTCGGCTCTTTTCCTTTCTCTACCAGGTTCCCATGAAGCCAGGGCACTCACCAGCAGCCAAATAGATAGAAACACTTGATCTCTGTCTTCCAGCTTTCAACGGTGTAAGCTAAGTAAATCTCCTTTCTTAATTAATTACCCAGTATCATACACACTACTATAATAACACAAATACCCGTAAAAAGCCACCAAAACAAGACAGAGCTCTCTTGGGGACAGTCAAGGGAGCTTTCTGAACTAAGAGATTTCTCATAACTGGACCTTGGAGGACTGTCAGTGTGACAGAAGTGCCTACCACAGCGCATTCCCAGTGGAGGCGTTAGCCGAGCAGGGGCCAGGGGTCAGCACATTATAGCATATATACAGAAAGGAGTATTAGTCAACTTACAAAGAATCCTCTAGAAGCCTCAGCTTGGGAAAGACAAACTGTTCTGAGGAATATTTTGTATGGGTACTCTCGTCTTTCTGATTGCGTCAAAACCGGTTTGTCTCTGTGAAGGGGCACATCAATATCTGGGAATCTAATTTACACTGTGGGTTGGTTTGTTTGTTTGTTTATATTAGAACTCAACCCTGTTTATCCCTCCCTTTTGCTCTGGTCCAGACCATGTGAGTGTGGGGACCACAGGCCACAGCTCCGTAAAGGGACATCGCAGCTGTGAGCCGTATTTTCTATTTTTATTAGCATATTTCTTATTTGCCCACAGCCTGATTTCTTTTGGGCTTGACACAATTTGCATGATTGAGTTAATCCAAGTGTGAAATGCAGTAGAGCCCCGATTCAATGGGTGGTCGGAAAGCAGCATGATTAGAACATAAAAGAGACGGAGCAAGGCTCTGTCCCACAATGCCAAGTGCAGACCCGCCACAGGGAGGGACCCAAACTGACCCACAGGACTGGACAGTGCTCCGAGGGCAAGCTGACTGGACTTAGCACAGGAATTCACTTTTCAAGGCTCTTCTCTGAATATTTCCCAGGGTGGGTTTGATATTTGAGATGAGCAAAGCGACAGTATCCAGGTAGTATCAAAATTCCGTAGCCCAAATCCTACGGCACTCTTTCCAAAAGAGATATTTTCACACATTGCGTATCTAGGCCTACATATCTATTTACATACCTTTCGTCTTAAAATGCTTTTAGGTTCATGGAAAAGCAGCACAGAAATATTCCTATTGCTCTATCTTCCACTCTTCCTAATGCTAGCATTCATCACTGCAACATGAGGATCGAAACTGAGACATTAAAACGAACACAATACTACTATTGGATGAGCTACTGATCAGAGGGAAATCTGAGTTATCCTAAATAAGACTACAAAGGTCATGGGTGTTTGGTGATGAAAAGAGATGAGGAAGAGTAACAGCCAGAAGGAGTTGGGAGAAATGCCTGTAATCCCAGCATGAGGCAGGAGGACTGTGAGTTTGATTCCAGCTTAGGCTATATAGAGACCTTGTCTCAAAAATAAAAAAAAAAAAAACAAATACCACCATATTCGCTATGAGGCAACAATAGCAGCAGCAACAGCAAACTGTTCCCCACTCTCAAATGTTATAAAAGCCTTGACCAAAATCGTATGACCCTTTAGGACCACCATACCCCTCCTCACATCCAGGACAGAAACAAGCACTGACTGCCTTCCCATTCCCAAACTTCCCATTATCAGCATTGTCCTACCTGTCTAATCTGTAGCCACAGAAGTTTGACACAAGTACTTACACTTTCCTTCCTTCCCCTGAAACATTCTTCAGTCTAAACCCAGTTGATTTTCTGGGTTTAGTTAGTTACCTGACCCAACTGATGGTTATGGCAACTCAGCTCAGGGTATGCGCGTTGGTGATTAACAAATATAACAACTCAAGACGTCCCACGCAAGACTGATCTGATGGGGTGCTGGGGAAATAGATTAGTCGCTGCTTGTCATGGCTGTTTGCATGGTGATCTGAGCTCAGTTCTCAGAATCCATGTTGGTTATGGTGGTGCTTGGTTTCTACTCTCAACACTGGGGAGACAGAGACAGATTAATCTCTAGCCTTTCAAAAGCAGCCATTTCCAGACCAGCGAGAGACCCTGTCTCAACAAAACGAAAAAACAGGCCTATGGCCCCTGGGTTAAACCTGAGGCTGACCTCTGTACTCTCCACAGACGCATACATATTTGCAAGTACATGTGCCCATGAACAACTGACTTGCTTCATTGCTACAGACTTCATTCAGCTGACTCCAGTTTTCCTAATAATGCTGTTGCATTCATTTTGAGAGAAATATTTCACCCTTACTCATTGTGATAATTATTTCAAGCACAAAATGAGTTGTTTCAAAATTTTAATTTTTAAAATTTTTAAAAAAATTTATATATGCATGCCTGTGTATGTATACCACCAGTGTTCAGGTGGCCACAGAGACCGTCCAGAAGAGGAAATTGGAGTCATAGGTGTGCTGGAAACCAAACTCGGGTCCTCTGGAAAGACAGTGTCCTAGTTTGTTTACCGTTTATTTTTAATGGTAAAACACGCGTGACCAAAGGCAACGTGGAAAGGAAAGGGATTTTCTACATGCCAAATCTGATGGGGGAGATTTTCTTAAAGGAGATTTCCCCTTCCACATAACCCTGGCTTCTATTATGTTGACATAAAACTTAATTGGAGCAAGCAGCAAGTTCTCTTAACAGATGAGCCATCTCTCCAGCTCCCCTCCCCCAAGTCACATTTCCCACATAGCCAGCTAAGCAGATCCAAAGAGCCTTGCACTGGCACTGTACCCAACCTGGGCTGCCCAGGAGTTTCTGGAACGTTGAGAGGGCCACAGCGATAGCTTCATGGATCACTGGCGAGTCTGTGGGAAGCCGGTTGATTTTGGCAGTGAGTGCAGCTGTCCTGGGGCGTCTTCAGACTCCAGTAAAGTTCCTCTAAGGGTGTCATGAGGACATTCAAAGAACAGTGCACAGCATTAGGTCCGGCAAGTCCCCTTCATCGTGATCCATACAGTCTGTCAGATCACCATAGTAATTAGTCCCAATAATTGCATTTTTTAAAAATTGCTTTTATTGAGCTATATATTTTTCTCTGCTCCCCTCCCTTACTCTCTCCTCCCCTTCTACCTTTGCCCATGATTCCCATGCTCCCAATTTAATTAGGAGATCTTGTCCTTTTCTTCCTCCCATGTAGATTAGATCCATGCATGTCTCTCTTAGGATCCTTTTTGTTCTCCAGGTTCTCTAGGATTGTGAACTGTATAGGCTGGGTTTTCTTTGCTTTACGTCTAAAGACCACTTATGACTGAGCACATATGATATTTGTCTTTCTGGGTCTGGATTTCCCAGCTCAATATGATATTTTCTAGATCCATTATTTGCTCACAAATTTCAAGATGTCTTTTTTTATCTGTTGTGTAGTAGTCAGTTGTGCAAATGGACCACATTTTCTTTATCCATTTTTCGGTCGAGGAACATACAGGTTCTTTCCAGGTTCTAGCTGTGACAAATAATGCTGCTGTTAACATAGTTAAGCACATGTCCTTGTGGTAGGATTGAGCATCTTTTGGGTATATATACAAAAGTGGTATTGCTGGGTCTTGAGGAAGGTTGTTTCCTAATTTTCTGAGAAATCACCATACTGATATCCAAAGTAGCTGTACCAGTTTGCACTCCCACCAGCAATGCAGGAGTGTTCCCTTTACCCCACATCCTCTCCAGCATAAATTGTCATCAGTGTTTTTGATTTTGGCCATTCTTCCAGGTATAAGAGGGAATCTCAGAGTTGTTTTAATTTGTATTTTTCTGTTGAGTAAAGATGTTGAACATTTCCTTAAGTGTCTTTCAACTGTTTGAGATTCCCCTGTTGAGAGTTCTCTGTTTAGATCTGTATCCCACTATTTATTGGATTATTTGTTCTTTTGATGACCAATCACTTGAGTTCTTTGTATATTTTGGAGATCAACCCTCTGTCTGATGTGGGTTTGGTAAAGATCTTTTTCCATTCTGTAGGCTGTCCTTTTGTCCTGTTGACCGTGTCCTTTGATTTACAGAAGCTTCTCAGTTACTGGAGATCCCATTTATTAATTGTTTCTCTCAGTGACTGTGCTACTAGGGTTATATTTAGGAAGTGGTCTCCTGTGCCAATGTGTTCAAGTGCACTTCACACTTTCTCTTTTATGAGGTTCAGTGTAGTTGGCTTTATGTTGAGGTCTTTAATTCATTTGGACTTGAGTTTTGTGCATGGTGATAGATATTGATCTATTTTCATTCTTCTACATGTTGACATCTAATTATGCAAGCACTATTTGTTTAATATGTTTTCTTTTTCTATTTTATATTTTTTGCTTCTTTGTCAAAAAATCAGGTGTTTGTAGGTGTGTGGATTGATATCTGTGTCTTTGATTCTGTTCCATTGGTCCTCCTGTCTGTTTTTATGTCAATACCAAGCTGTTTTCAGTACTGTACTGTAACATGAGGGCCGGCTTGTTGGGGTTTATGTCCTGCCCAGTTCCCCACAGCTGGCAAGCACTAAAGAAAATCACACAGAGGTCTCCATAAGATTATAAACTGGTTGACCCATTAACTCAGGCTACTTATTAGCTCTTATAACTTATAGTAACCCATTATTCTTATCTATGTTAGCCACGTGGCTCGGTACCTTTCTCAGCAGGGCAGATCACATGCTGCTTCTTCGGTGATCTGAGCAGGACTGCAGAGGGAGCTTCCTGATTCCCAGAATACTCCTGTTCTCATAGCCCCACCTCTACTTCCTGTGTGGTTGACCCACCTATACTTCCTGCCTGGCCAATCAGCGTTTATTTAAAACATGATTGACAGAATACAGACAATTCTCCCGCACCACTGTAGCTCTGTAGTGAATTTTGAAGTCAAGGATTGTGATGCCTCCAGAAGTTCCTTTATTGTACAGGATTGTTGTGGCTATCCTGGGTTTTTGCTTTTCCATATGAAGTCAAGTATTGTTTTTTTGAGGTCTGTGAAGAATTGTGTTGAAATTTTGATGGGCATTGCATTGAATCAGTAGATTGCTTTTGGCAAGATTGCCATTTTTACTATGTTAATTCTACCTACCCAAGAGCATGGAAGATATTTCCATTTTGGAGTATCTTCTTCAATTTCTTTCTTCAAAGATTTCAAGTTCTTGGCAAACAGGTCTCCCACTTCTTTGGTTAAGGTTACTCCAAGATATTTTATGATATTTATGGCTATTGTGAAGGGTAATTTCTTTCTCAACCCATTTATCATCTGTGTAAAGGAGGGCTACTGATTTTTCTTTAAAGTTTTCTTGTATCCTGCTACATTACTGAAGGTGTTTATGAGTTGTAGAAGTTCCTTGGTAGAATTTTTGGGGTCACTTATGTAAACTATTATATCAACATCAAATGGTGAGAGTTTGACTTCTTCTTTTCCAATTTGTATTTCCTTGATCTCCTTTTGTTCTCTTATTGCTCTAGCTAGGACCTCAAGAACTATATTGAATAGATATGGAGAGAGTGGACAACATTGGTTTGTTCCTGATTTTAGTGGGATTGCTTTGAGTTTCTTTCCATTTAGTTTGATGTTGGCTGCTGGACTGCTGTATATTGCCTTTATTATGTTTAGGTATTTTCCTTATATCCCTGCTCTCTCGAAGACCTTTATCATGAAAGGATGTTATATTTTGTTGAAGGCTTTTTCAGCATGTAATGAGATGATCATGTGACTTTTTTCCAGTTTTGTCATATGGTGAATTACATTGACAGATTTTCATATGTTGAACCATCCTTGCAACTCTGGAATGAAGCTGACTTGACCATGGTGGATGATTTTTCTGATGTGTTCTTGGGTTCAATTTGCAAGTATTTTATTTAGTATCTTTGCATCAATGTTCATGAGTGAGATTGGTCTGTATTTCTCTTTCTTAGTAATGTTTTTATGTGGTTTGGGTATCAGGGTAATTGAAGGCTTATAAAAAGAGTTTGGCAATGTTCCTTCTGTTTCTGTTGTGTGGAACAATTTGAGGAATATTGGTACTAGTTCTTCTTTGAAAATCTTGTAGAATTCTGTGTTAAAACCATCTGGTCCTGGGTGTTTTTTTGGGCGGGGGGAGACTTTTGATGACTGTTTCTATTTCTTTAGCAGTTGTTATAGGTCTATTTAATTTGTTTATTTGGTCTTGATTTAATTTTGATAAATGACATTTATCAAAAAAATTAGCCATTTCCTTTAAGTTTTCCTATTTTGTTGAGTACAGGTTTTTGAAATATACTTGATAATTATCTGGATTTCTTCCATGTCTGTTGTTATGATACCCTTTTCATTTCTGATTTTGTTAATTTGGATATTCTCTTTTTGCCTTTTGGTTAGTTTGGATAAAGGTTTATCTATTATGATGATTTCCTCAAAGAACCAACTCTGCCTCATTGATTATTTGTAATGTGTTGTTTCTATTTTGTTGATTTCAGCTCTCAATTTGATTATTTTCTGCTGTCTAGTCCTTCTGAGTAAGTTTGCTTCTTTTTGTTCTAGAGTTTTCAATTGTTCTGTTAACTCATTAATGTGAGATTTTTCCAGCTTCTTTATGAAGGCATTTATAAATAGATGCGAACTATAGAGGTACGAACTTTCCTCTTAACACTGCCTTCATTGTGTCCCATAGATTTGAGTATGTTATGTGGTCATTTTCATTTTAGGAATTCCTTTTTTTAGGAAATCTTTAATTTCTTCCTTGACTTATTGATGATTCAGGTGGGCATTGTTTAATTTCCACATGTCTGGGGTCTTTCTGAAATTAGTGTTGCTGTTGAATTCTAATTTTAATCCTTGGTGATCCAATAAGATACATAGAGTTATTCCAATTTTTTGTATCTGTTGAGGTTTGCTTTGTTACCTAGTATGTGGTCAATTTTTTAAAAGGTTTGAAAAACCAAAGGAAAAAAAAGTTTCATGAGGTGTGAAGAAGAAGATATATTCTTTTATGTTTGGATGGAATGTTCTATAAATGTCTGTTAGGTCCATTTGAGTCTTTACATCTGTTAGTTCCCTTATTCTCTGTTAATTTTCTGTCTGGCAGACCCATCCAGTGGTGAAAGTGGAGTATTGAAGTCTCCCACTATTAGTGTGTGGAGTTTAATGTGTGATTTAAGCTTTAGAAATGTTTTTTTACATATGAGGGTGCCCTTGTATTTGGGGGCATAGATGTTCAGTATTGAGATTTCCTCTTGATGGATTTTTCTCTGACTAATATGAAATGTCCTTCCTTGTCTCTTTGGATTGATTTTAGTTTGAAGTCTATTTTGTTAGATATTAGGATAGCTACACCAGCTTGTTTCTTAGGTTCATTTGATTGGAAAAATTTTTCCCAACCCTATACTTTGAGGCAGTGTCTGCCTTTGAGGTTGAGATGTGTTTCTTGTATGTAGCAGAAGAATGGATTCTTATCCAATCTGTTAGCCTTGTCTTTTTATAGGTGAGTTGAATCCATTTATAATAAGGGATATTAATGACCAGTGATTGCTAGTTCCTGTTATGTTAGTTTTCATTGTTGGTAATGTTGTTGTGTGTGTGTTTTCTCTTCTTTGGGATTTGCTGCTGTGAGATCATCTATTGTCTGTGTTTTTGTGATGTAGCCAACTTCCTTGAGTTGGAGTTTTCCTTCTAGTACTTTATGTACGACTGGGTTTGTGGCTAGGTGTTGGTTAAATCTGGTTCTGTCATGGAATATCTTGTTTTGTCTATCTATGATGAATGAAAGTTTTGCTGGGTATAGTAGTCTGGGCAGCCATTCATGGTCTCTTAATATATAATGTATAATGCTTGGCTAGGACCATCTGGCTTTCATTGTCTCCATGAGAAGTCAGGTATAGTTCTAATAGGTCTGCCTTTATTTGTTACTTGGCCTTTTTCCTTTGCAGCTCTTAATATTCTTTCTTTATTCTGTATGTTTAGTGTTTTGATTATTATGTGGTGAAGGGACTTTATTTTTTTTGTTTTTGTTTTTTTTTTTTGTTTTTTGATCCAGTCTATTTGGTGTTCTGTAAACTTCTTGTATCTATATATGCATATCTTTTGTTAGGTTTGGAAGGGTTTTTTCTATGATTTTGTTGAACATATTTTCTGTTCTTTTGAATCAGACTTCTCCTTTTTCTATCCCTATTATTCTTAGTTTTGGTCTTTCATGGTATTCCGTATTTCCTGGATATTTTGTGTTAAACTTTTGTTAGATTTAATGCTTTCTTTGACCGATGAGTCTATTTCCTCTATTGTATCTTCAGCACTTGAGAGTCTCTCTTCCATCTCTTGTATTCTGCTGTTTATGCTTGCATTTGTAGTTTCTGATAGTTTTCTCATATTTTCCATTCCCAGAATTCCTCAGGTTTGTATTTTCTTTATTGTCTCTATTTTGGTTTCAAGTCTTGAATTGTTTCTTTTATATGTTCGACTGCTTTCTCTTGGTTTTCTTTAAGGGATTTGTTGATTTCTTCCAATTTTTTGTTTGTCTTTTCTCCATTTCTTTGAGGAAATCTTTCATTTCCTCTTTAAGGGCCTCAAACATTCTCCTAAAGTTGTTTTTAGGTCATTTTTTTCTGCTTCATCTGTATTGGGATGTTCAAGTCTTACTGTTGTAGGGCCACTAGTTTTTGTGGGTGTCGTGTTTCTCAGTGTGATGTTGAGTGTGTTCTGACCTTGTCTACCCATCTTTTCCTCTGATTGGTGTAGTTGGGGCTGTGTCTCTGGTGGTCAGTACTGCAGGTGCCGGTGGATCCAATACTCATATAGTTGTTTTTCCTAGTGCAGTCAGAGCCACAGTTTCAGTCACCCTGGTAGTCACTGCATGTTCCTGGAGGTCACTCGGTGCTTAGAGGGGGTCGCTCTGCAATCTTGAAGGTCGTTTGTGCCTGCTCCCAGGGAGGTTGCTTGCTTAGGACTGCTTCCACTGAGGTCACTGACTTGGGCCTCCTCCAGCAGAGGTCGCTGGCTCTGGCCTGTTCCTGTAGATGTCCCTGGCTCAGGTCTGTTCCCACAGAGATGGGCCTGTTTTCACAGAGTTCCTTGGCTCAGGCCCGGTCCTAGGTTCCTGGCTTGGGTTCACTCCTGCAGAGGTCTCTGTCTTGGGCCTGCTCCCTTGATGGTTGCTCCCTCATACCTAATTTGCATTGTTTTGTTATGGAAATCCAAGTTAAAAAAACTCATGTTGCTGTTATATATAAAATCATGTCTTAAAACTTCACACCTAACAATCTTTAAGTATTATTGTCTATAGAACCTATCTCAGCTGTATATAAGACAAATGACAATATACTTCATTTGCTCTAAAGTTAAAGTATAGAAAAAAGGATATTTTATTGATTAACTAATTTTGAAGATGATGCAACGCCTCATCCTTGAACAGTGAATATGTATTAATTTGGAGGACTGAAGAAATGATTGATTTGCTAAAGTACTTGTGGTCAAAGCATGGAGACCTGAGTTCTATCCCCAGCACTCTTTTAAATGCTAGGGATAGCATTGTACATGGATAATCCCAGGAATGACATTGTATACAGATAGTCCCAGAAACAACACTGTACACGGATTATCCCAGGAACAACACTGAACATGGATAGTCCTAGGAATAGTGCTAAACTCAGATATTCCTAGGTACAGCACTGTACACAGTCCTAGGTATAGCACTGTGTACAGATATTCCCAGGAACAGTACTAGATAGTTCTACAAATAGCGCTGTCCGCGAATAGTCCCAGGACCTGAGGCACAGACAGGGAAGATCCCTGGGCTCCCTGGCCAGCAAGGTTAGCTGAATCATCAGATCTTAATAACGATGTTGATATTGGTTAAAAAAAAAAAGGTGGTGGAAAACTGGAGGTGGGTAGGATCGTATTTCATTGTATTGCATGCATGAAATTCTTAAATGATTAAAAACTAAGGTGGGGTCTCTCTCTACACCTCACTGCTGGGCTACTGGCTACCGATAGATTCAGAGAGAAGAGAGTTATTTTCTAGTTGTGTAGTCATTGGTGATGACGCTATCAGTCTCTAGTAGATAGTACCAATCCAATGCTCACACAGGCGGCCCTGGTTAAACTAAATGGAACACAAAACGAAACCAAAAGTCATGAATCTTGGAAAAAGAACTGATGTTGGGAGGAGCCGGGGACTGGCAAGGATGGAGAGGAAAAGAGAGCGAGTGGAGAGAGAGCAATCAGAATGCATCATGTATCTGTTTGAAACTGTCAGGGACTAAATCTGATTTTAAATCATTAAAAACAGGGTGGAGACTGAGGAGAACACTCAGCATTAATCCTCGGCCTCTATACACACGTGCACACACACTGTCCTACACACATACACAAACATGTCCACACACAAAATTGGATATGTTCCATCTTTTTGACATTGAACTACAGAACACTGCTGTGTACAATAAGAGACACTCCATAGATCAAAGCAAACCACGGAAGCAGTGGGAGGGGCAAACTCATAGCTCTTGTTGGGTTCTTTCTAACCAGTTTGCTCATTTCTAGTTAAGAGCCAAATACAATTTTAAACTTTGTAGCATTTATCTAAGAATGAAAGCGTTTTAAGCCCACAGCATGGAGGCGACCCCACGCAGTGAGTGGGCAGCAAATTCACTGACTCCTTAGCCGTCTGTCTTAGTTGGTTTTCTTTTGTAATAACTGACTACCACAGTTTGGGAATTTATAAAGGAAAGAAGTTTATTTCATCCATATCTGCATTGCACTAGCATGGTGCTGTCCTCAGCTCCTTACCTGGTGAGCACCTTCCTGTTGCACCTCTGTGTGGAGGAGGCCATATCATCAGAGCAAGCATGCTAGCTCGGATTTCTCTTTCTTACAAAGACACAGTCATTGGATTAGGGTACCACTCTCCTGACCTCAGTTAACTTCAGTTATATCCCAAAGGATGCATCTTCAAACCAAATAGCTTGATTAAGAGGACACCTTTTTAATACTTTAGAATAGGGAATATATTTCAAGGTAAGATTTAGTGGGGCCACTGAAACCAGAGCAAAGCCAAGCGATCCAGAGTTACTCTCAAGCACTGGGTGACTAGCTGGGGACTCAGACTGTTTCAGACTTTTGGACATTGTGATGCAATGTGATCATCCACAAAAATTCCATGCTTCAAAACTATGGAACTGAGTTCAAGTGATGATGATGAGGAGGAGGAGGAGGAGGAAGGTGTGAGGACAATCACAATGACCTCATACATTTTTTTTTTAACCTAAGTGTACAGTTTTTAGTGGGGCCACACTCAGAGGTCCCGAGATGCATGGGACCCTCAGTATGCACATGGATAGGCCTGGTTAAAAGACATAAGTATTCCAAGAGTTTTTAAAATCTTTAAAAATTTTAATGATGTAGCTTTTCACATCTAGTTGTGGGAAAGATTCAAGAAGAGGAACCACAACATAATGACCTGAAGTAAGTAAGGGAGCAGACTTCGGAATTTTCTTCTTAAAAAAAAAATTTCACTACATTAACTTCTTCTCAGAAGTCATAGGTTATTTAAAGAAAAACCCTCATGCCAGGGGCAATCTACCTTCCTATAAGCTGTTGATCAGAGAGACCCCTAAGGCTTCCCAAACAACACAGGCTGTTGACATTGCTGTTGATTGTCCATTGGAACCATATGGGAAGGCTCTATTGCTAAGCTAGTATACATTTTAGCTGTGGGAACTGGGCTGCAAGCTTCTTCCTTGCTGGCTATCCACATTGTGCCAGAGGATCCTTTGCAGTCGGCTGGGGAGATGTCACCAGCAATCTCATTCCACTGTGGGCCTTATGTGCTACACTACTGTGCCAGAAAGAAAATTGTGTCTGTTGGTGAATTAGTGGCAAGTCTACTATTAGGGAACCAGCCTATTTCTTATTGGATTTAAGGCTGGATGGACTTCATGTCTGATAGTAGAAACCTGGTGGAAATCCCACAGCTAGAGAATTCACGAGCCCTAGAGGGAAGCTACTGCTGTTGTCTTGCCCGATAGACAGCAACGTGCCTGTCAATCACCTTATATAATAACTAAATCATCAGTGCTCCTCTCTGCTTTGCAAGGGACGGTAGCAACTCCAGAACCTCACAACTGGGCAAACAGAGGAGGATGAGTGATTGTTCCTAAATGCTCAGTTCCAAATGGGATATCTGTACCACCTCCTCCAAGCTCAGGGAAACCACAGAAGAATTGAAGAGGATGTAAAAGCTAGAAGAGGAGGGGTGTTGGGAAAACTGTCTTCTAGCGTTGATATGGCAATTGCACTCCAGAACTCACAGCTAGGATTGCCTGCCCAAGATTGGGTCCATCAGCAGCCTACATGGTAGGGGAGGATCTCTAGCAGTTAATGGCTGCCAGAGGAGGGAGAGAAGTCTGTAGCATAGCCACCGGGAAGGTGCCTGTGCTCTCGTAAGTAACTCCACACCCATGCTCCCACTGGATCACAAGACAGTAGACATGACGGTGGGAGGGGGACAAGTTGGGAAAGACTAAGGACGGCAGTGGGAATAGGAAAGGGACAAGATCTCAACAGGAGGGAATATGGTCTGAATACAACATGTACCTGAAAGAAAGTATCATAACGGACTCATTCTAATTATGCGTAATACATAATAAAAAACATTTAAAAATTACTATGTTGAAATCATAAAAGTTCTAAAAGTCATCTGCAGATCTTATACCAGTTCTGATTTCCTTCTCCAGGAGATGTCCACGAATAACTGGACTTCCAGATCTTACTGTGAACAGATTCTTAACTTTTCCTGGCATATAAATCTTAGCAACAGGGTCCTGAGTTCAATTCCTTGCAACCCACATGGTAGCTCACAACCATCTGTAACAGAATCTGATGCCCTCTTCGGGCCTGCAGGCACACATGCAGAGCATCCATATATAAAATACACATAAATTTTTTTAAAAAAAATTGGCAACAGATGCAATTTCTTTAAGAATTAACCTTCAACTTCTGGGAAAAGAAAGCAAAGGGGGAAAGAGTCCATTTTAAGAGAAAATTTCTCTATTTACACACTGGCTAATTCTCAGCAGAAACGTGACTTGGCAAGGTTGGGTCTGATGGTCAAGGTCCATCTGGCATGGGCTGTGGCTGGGCCGTGGGCTGCATGAGGAGGTCCAGGCCATTTCAGGACAAAGGCAGCATCTGAGTGTCTCCGTCCTGCCTGGACTCTGCTCGGCCCTTTCCAGTCACCCATCACCTGTTTGGACTTAGATTTTTAAGGCAGGGCAGCCCTTCCCTTTTTAATTTAAAGAACTGAAGGGATAAGCAAAGAAATCATTTAAAAATGGTGTTACGTTTTCTTATAAAATACAAAATATGTACAAAACTATAAAACAATGAGCCCCACTACCCATCAGCTAACTTCAATACTTAATAATCAATTAGAGACCAAACATATGAACTCTACTTTGTGGTCATCATGCCCTAAATCACATTGGGCTTAAAAAAATGTATCAATTCATCCCAGCACAAAAGTCTTTCAAGTAAAAGCTGCTAGCGTTCACTACCATATTGCCAGCCATCTGTATTTTGTTGTGTGGCAGATCCCAGGACCCATCCTGCCTCCATACTCGTCAAACAACTTCCCACTTCCTCCTCCCGTCAAGGCCTGGCAGCCTCCACTTTTTTCTCTTTTTCCATGAGTTTGGTGGCTTTACATACTTTCCTTTAAGTGGGATGGTGCACCATTTGTATTTTCGTGTGTGTGTGTGTGACTGACTCATTTTATTTAGCAAAATGTCCTGAAGATTCTTCATGGAACTTGTGGCCGATCTCCTCCTTTTCAAAAGCTGAACAATCTTTCATTTCACATGTAGCCCATCCTTCTTTTATCCTTTCGTCTGTCAGAGGACGGTGTCCATCTCCTGGACACTGTGAAAAATCCTACAGTGAATATAACTAAACAAGTATTTCCCTGAGCCAGATGTGGGGTTGCAGGGTGTGTGCCTGGCATAACGATGGCCCCCATAGACTAATGTATTTGAATGTTTGCTCAGAAGTTGGTGGAACTGTTTGGGAAGGATTAGGAGGTGTGGCCTTCTTGGAGGAGGTGTGTCACTGGGGGGTGGGTTTTGAGGTTTCAGACATCCACACATTCCCAGTTCTCTCTCTCTCTCTCTCTCTCTCTCTCTCTCTCTCTCTCTCTCTCTCTCCTATATTGCAGAGAAAGATGTAAGTTTACAGCTACTACTCCAGTTCCATGCATACCTGCTTACTGCCCTGCTCCCTGTCACAAGTCTAATACTCTAGAACCAAATCAAGGCCCCAATAAACACTTCTATATGTTGTTTTGGTCCATATCTTGTGACTATAACTGAAAAGTAACTAAAACAATCATAGAAACAGTGTATGAGTATTTTAACTTCTCCCTTCTCTCTCTCTCTCTGTCTCTCTCTCTTTCTCTCTCTCTCTTTCCCTCACCCTCCCCTCTCTCTTTCTTTTGGTGGTACTGTTGATTCTACCTAATCCTTGTATATGCTAGGTAAGTGATTTACCACTTAGTTATCTTCCTGACTTCCTAATGTCTTTCTTATTTTTTGAGATAGAATCTCTGTATATTGTCCAGAATAGTCTTAAACTTATTCTGTACCCGAGGGAGGTCTTGAATTTATAATCCGCCTGTCTCAGTTTTCCGAATATTTGGGCTCATAAGTATGGGTCTCTAGGCCCAGATATTCTTTCTTTTGTTTTTGTAGTGTCCGTGTATACAGGTAGCAAGTAATAGTTCATTATGGTTTGGTTTGGTTTTTTGAGACAGAGTTTCTCTGTGTAACAGTCCTGGCTGTCCTGGAACACTTACTTTGTAGACCAGGCTGACCTCAAACTCACAGACATCTGACTGCCTCAGTTTCCCAAGTACTGGTATTAAAGGCATATGACAGCACCATCTGGCTTCATTATGGTTTTGATTGCTGTAATTAATGATAACGTAATTTCATATGTTTATTGCCATTTGTACATCTTCTTTAAAGAAACATTTTTCAGATAACTACTCCATTTTAAAAATAGAGATTTTGGTCTTATGCTATTGAGTCCTGGTCCTGGGAGTTCTATCTATCTATCTATCTATCTATCTATCTATCTATCTATCTATCTATCTATCTATCTATTTTTGAGACAGGATTTTCTGTGTGTAACAGAACTAGTTGTCCTGGAACTAGCTCTTGTAGACCAGGTTGGCCTCAGACTTAAAGAGATCCACCTGCCTCTGCATCCCAAGTGCTGGAGTTAAAGGCAGTATGCCACCACCGCCCAGTCCGAAAGTTCTTTATTATGTCCTGGTGGCCCTGCTTTCTGACATATGATTTTCAAACATTTTCTCCCCTCCTGAAGACTGCTCGTTATTTCGCTGCTTGTTATCCAGAATTTTTCAGGTTTGGTTTAGTCTCTGTTGGTTATCTTTGCTTTTGTTGCCTGTGCTTTTGGTGTCAGATCCATGAAATCATTACCAAATCCAACATCATAATGTCTCCCTCTAAGGTTTGTTTTCTGAGTTTTATAGTTTCCAGCCTTATTGCTATATCTTTGCTCCATTTTCAGCTTATTTCTGTGCATGGCATGAGGGAAGTACCCAGAAGTTCTTATTCTGCATATGATGTCCAGCTTCCCCAGAAGCATTTGCTGGAGGGGCTGTCCTTCCTCACTGTGTAGTCTTGGTAATGTTGCCAATGATGTGACCATATGCATGCAGGGAATATTTATGGGCTCTCTGTCATTCCTTGCAGCTCTCCTCACAGTTTTCTCTTTGCAGCTTTGAGCTCTTCAAGAATGTTTAATTTTCATGTACTTGTGAATTCTCTAGTTTTGCTTTTATCTTTGATTTCTAATTTTATCCTATGGTGACGAGAAAAGATCCTTGGTATGATTGCAGTATTCTTACATATATGAAAACATGTTTTATGGCTCACAGTAATGACCGATCTTGGAGAATATTCTATATGCATGAGAAGAATGAATATTTCACTGTTGTAGTGTTCTGTGCCCATGTACATGTGCTAGATTCCACAGTCTCTACTGTCAATTAAGCTCTCTGCTTTCTTACTAGCATTTTACCTGTTTGCTTTATCCGTTGTTGAACATGGGCCAATTACAATGCTTTATATTATTCTGATATTCTCTCTGCTTCTGTGCAGTTCTGTCAATGGTTGCTTTATAGTATTTGAATGATCTGATGTTAGATGCAAACATCACTGTTATTGTAATATCTTCCTAGAAAAATTACTCTTTTATCATTATATAACATCATTTTTCCCTTATGACTGTTTCTAACATAAATTTTTAACCATATGAGACCCCTGCTTGCCTTTTTGGTTACTGTTTTCATGAAAATAATATTTTTCCATCCTTTTATTTCAGCTTATATGTGTAAAAATTGGTTCTATTCTTATTTGTGTATATATGTGCATGTGTCTACTTACATGTGAGTGCAGGTGTCTGAAAGGAATGTAGAAGGGAGTGGCAGATTCGCTGGAACTGGAATTACAGGTGGTTGTGAACTGCCCAATACGGGTGCTGGGACCCAAACTCAGGTCCTCTGAAACAGCAGCTAGTGCTCTTGACCTCTGAGCCATCTCTCCAGCTGTGCCCTTTATTTTTCATTCTAAAGCAAATCTGTAAAGAAAATGTAATAGCTGGATTTTTTTTAATAAGGTGGTACTAAAGACAATCTACAATGGTTTATTTTTTTAATATTTATTTATTTATTATGTATACAATAATCTGTGTGTATGTCTGCTGGCCAGAAGAGGGCACCAGACCTCATTACAGATGGTTGTGAGCCACCATGTGTTTGCCAGGAATTGAACTCAGGACCTTTGGAAGAGCAGGCAATGCTCTTAACCACTGAGCCATCTCTCCAGCCCATAGCTGGATTTCTTATTTCTTTGGCCTCTTTAATGTTTTTTGATGGAAGAATTCAATTCATTTGCATTTAAAGAAATTTGATTGGAAATTACTATTTCCATGTTGTTAATTACTTTCAGTTTGTCACGGTGATTTTGTCTTCTCTTTCCCTCTTTCACTTCTTTTCTTTGTGTTTTATTGGTCCTTTACGGTAACATGCTTTTATTATTTTTTTTCATTTCCTTCTGTATATCTGCCATAAAGATTTTTTAATGGTTGTCGTGGGGCTATTATAAAATATTCTGTAACAAACCATTTTAAGCTGATAACTTCAGTTTAAACTCTCAGTTCTTTTACATTCCCCCATAGAGAATTTATATTAGTCAAGTGACAAATTATAATCACAGGCACTTGCATTCATTAACAATGAATTTTTTCTTCTTCAGTTTTTGAAATTTTATATTATCAAGTGGTTTATGCCCTATCATTACTATATTATAATATCTAGTCTTTCTATTTATTATATTTACCTTTAGTAATGAGGTTTATTTTTAAAATATTTTTCCATTATTTATTTTTTATTTTATGTGCATATCGATTATTTATATTTATGTTTTGCCTACATGTATGTCTATATGCGGGCATCTGATCCCCTGGAACTGAAGTTACAGGCAGTTTTATGCGGTCATGTCGGTGCTGGGAATTGAAACCAGGTCTTCTGGAAGAGCAACTAGTGCTCTTAACATCTCTCCAGTTCCGAGGTTTATATTTTTTTAAATGTTTTTTTAATCCATTTTATATTCTGTTTATTTTTCAACTAGAAGGTTTTAAGCACTCCATTTATAGTTAAATTCTTTTGAATTTTTAAACAGTGTATAATACTCGCATTCTATCTAATACAGCTTTCATCAAATCAGCTGTAGATTATCTATATTCTTCTACCACCATGTTACAGATTAAGCAATTACGCTTTAAATATTTGACATAGGTTTTCACCTTAAAATTTTTTTATTTTTTTATTGCTTTATAAATAATACCATTCACAATTTTCACCTTCTCCCCCCTACCATTTCCTTCTAACCCCTCCTCCACTTGCCCTCCCCTCTTCCCCTCCAGTCCTAAGAGAGGGCAGGGAATCCTGCCCTGTGGGAAGTCCAAGGCCTCCCCTCTCAATCCAGGCCTAGGAAGCTGAGCATCCAAACAGACTAGGCTCCCAAAAAGCCAGTCCATGCAGTAGAATCAAAACCCAGTGCCATTATCATTGGCTTCTCAGTCAGCCTTCATTGTCAGCCACATTCAGAGAGTCCAGTTTGATCCCATGCTCATTCGGTCCCAGTCCAGCTGGCCTTCGTGAGCTCCCATTAGATCAGTCACACCGTCTTAGTGGGTGGACAAACCCCTCGTGGCCCTGACTTCCTTTCTCATCTTCTCCCTCCTTTTGCTCTTCATCTGGACCTTGGGAGTTTTTTAAATGTTTTTATGTTGCTTTTTAGTATCTTTTCATTTCAACTTGAAGAACTCCTTCCAGCCTTCTTATCAGGCAGTTCTAGTGCCAGTGAGTATTTCCAGCTTTTGTTTATCTGGAAGCCTTCATATTCTCATTTTTTGACATGTAACTTGGGAGAATATACTATTCTTCGCTGGCAGTGTTTTGAACATAAATATATTGTTCTTCTTCCTTCCAGCCCTTGTTGATTTGAGCTAAGAAAGCTGCTAACCATGTAGAAGTTCCCTTGCATACAAGTTGTTTCTCTCTTGCTACCAGTCTTCGGCCTCAGCTTTTTGGCTGTTTGATTATACTGTGTTTTGGCGTGAGATTTTTTGGGTGGGGGAATTCTTCTCTTTGAAGAAGTCCATTGACTTTCTTGATTTGGATATCCTCTTTTTCTTCTTTTTTTCTTTTTCTTTTTTTTTTCAGAATTGGGATGGTCTGAGATACCATTTCTTTAAATTAGCTCTTTGGTCCTTTCTTTCTTTCTGGAACTCACTTAATGCATATTCTTGTCTGAGTGATGACATCCCTCTGTGTTAGGTTTTTCTTCACCTTTTTTGTCCCCCTCCGTGATTTTCAGATATCTCATTCAGCGATTTCGAATGGCCTGTCTTTGGCTTTGCTCATTTCACTTTGTCAAGGTCAATGCTCATTCCTGTGGTTTTCCCATTCCGTCTTATGGTCTTCAGCTCCAGAGTTTCTGTCCATTGTTGATTGCCTGTGATCTTAGTTCACTTAGCATCCTAGTAGTTATTGTTAATTATGTTTCTGAAATTTATATGTTTAGAGTCATCTTCTAGAGGTTTGATGCGTTCCTTTGATAGGGCTGCATCCACTGTTCCTTTTTTAAATCTTCCATTGGAACCTTATCATTTGAGGAATCAATCCCTTCCATACAGGAAACGGGAGAAACCATCCTTTCCACACCGGAGAAACTATCCCTTCCATACCAGGGAAACTGTACCTTCCATACAGAGAAACCATCCCTTCCATACAGGAGAAACTGCCCCTTCCACACAGGAGAAACAGTCCTTCCATACAGAAAATACTTCCCCTGACAGTCTGGCTAGAGACGTGAAGCTGTCCTGAGTCTTTTCTGGACTGTGCGTTCCCCAAGCTCCTACATGTGTATAATACCATAACTGAAGAACGCTGCCTACTTCTCCTTAGGAGCACCATCCTGATGCCAGTCTGTGGGACTTGATTACTCAATTATGTGTCACAGTTGTTCTCAGAATCACCTAAGCCCCATGCCCGGCTAAGGTCATCAGCTCTCTGCTGATTGCATTGCCTAGACTCAAGCAAGACAGGCCAACTGTTCTGGTGGTCCCTTGACAGGACAAAATAGTAGATAGGATCCCTACTCTTCTTATTTTCTCCCCAGGCAACAGTGGGAACTCAAAGAGATTTTTGCTGTTGCCATATGTTTGCTTTAAAACAGAGCTTCTTACTGCTGCTCACGCTGACTTCAAACCTGTAACCCCCAAGCTCAGGCTTCTGTGTACTGGGATTATAGGTAGGTGCCCCAAGATCAGCTGCAATGGGAGCTTCTTATACATGCCATGCTGTGTTGAGAGGAGAAACTCTAGTAAGTTCTCCGCTGTACTCCGATGCAGCTGGCTTTATGCTCCCATAAGACAGTTCTCAGTGGAAGAAGGCCCCTCTAGGAATCCCTATTCTACAATACACTAATGTTAGTGGTTTTTAGAGACAGGGTTTCTAGTGTAGCCCTGGTTGTCCTGGAACTCTCTCTGTAGACCAGGCTGACCTCGAACTCACAGAGATCCACTTGCCTCTGCCTCCCAAGTGCTGGGATTAAAGGCGTGAGATGCGACGCGCTCCCTGACCAGCAGGAATGGACGGTCACAAAATCAAGAATCCTTCTCAATCACAATTTATTAGAGCTCCTTGCTTGAAAGGGGGAATGGGGAACAGGGATGA
The DNA here is from genome assembly GCF_982192425.1 of Myodes glareolus. Classification (NCBI taxonomy): domain Eukaryota; kingdom Metazoa; phylum Chordata; class Mammalia; order Rodentia; family Cricetidae; genus Myodes; species Myodes glareolus. Next base: position 41,343,976 of record NC_142043.1, read on the forward strand.
CGAGAGAGAGCGAAAAATCCAAAGACAGCCGCTTTTCTAGGGTGAGAGGCTCGAATGCTGATTGGTTGATGCCATTCTACTAGGATCCAAGGCCACGGGACAGGTCAGGAGACCGAGTCTCTTGAAATGCAAAACAAGGCTCCAGCACACCGGCCTAAGGCGGCAACATCAAAGGATATGTATACCTCCAGGCTGTAGGAGTGCTGGCACTATCTGGCCAAGGCCACATCCAGGCGGCTCCCTACAGCTCCTCCTTTTATTGTCTTTTAGAGCAATAAGGCAAAACTATTTTCCAATCTGGTCCCCACCTCATGATGTGTGGACTGATTAAAGAAAAGAAAAGCAAGACACACCCTTCCCGTGCAATGGGACAATTACTTCCCTGGGAGTGCTAGGGCTGTGTCTGCACACCCTCCGCCTATGCATACCTTCCTCTGTGCCGTGGGACTATCTGGTCCCTAGAGGGTGCAAAGGCTATGCATGGCTAATTGCCTGTGAGCTCTTTTGAGGCTGAGAGCCAAACCTGGGGTGAGGATACACATTCCAAGACTGCCAAGGCTTGTGCCACAAAGACCTTGTCCCTCCTCACTTGGGCTAGCAGGTAGCACACCAATCAAAGACATACAGCACTTCCACCTAGACACAGCATGCCAAGGATATCTCTGCTCCCACCCATCCCCAAGGAGGGAGAAAGGCAGAATAGAGTCAGTCAGAAAATTGTTAAGAGATAAGAGGTTGCACAGGGTGCTGCTCAAGGTGATAACGTGAAACAGTTGCTCTTGACACCGCCCAGAGGGTCATCACTGCTGCCTCCGCACGAATCTTCCACAGCAGGACACTCAGCATCCACTGGATCATCTTTCTTCTTTATTTCTCTTGTCAGTCTCGTTGGCACCCAGATTGGATCTTCACGATTCTGAGGGAAAATGCAAATTGCTCCCCTGGATCTGGTAATTACCTGATCCGGTCCACACCATTTATTAATCAATACATCCTTCCACATGACCAAATCTCGCTCTGTAGAGCTTTCAAACAGGGCATGCCTGTCTGCTGCTGTTTTTCCAGCAATATTTTGAATTAAAAAATTAAGTGTAAAGAGTGCAAGAGAAATCCTTTCTCTGGGGGAAGCTGCTATAGCTATTCCCCCTTTTTGCTTTCGCAAAATTTCCTTTAAATTTCTATTTGCTCTTTCTACGATACCCTGGCTTTGAGGATTGTATGGTAGGCCAGTGGTATGTTCAACTTGTAATTGCTTGCAAAAGGCTTTAAAGCCCTGTGAGGCATATGCTGGGCCATTGTCGGTTTTTAAACGACTTGGCTTTCCCCAAGCTGCCCAGGCCTCTAAGCAATGCATTTTTACATGAGTTACCTTTTCCCCTGCCAGTGGGGTGGCATGAATTATTCCAGAGCATGTGTCCACCGACACATGAACATACTTTTGTCTGCCAAACTCCGAGATGTGAGTCACATCCATTTGCCAGAGTGAGTTTGGCTTTAACCCCCTGGGATTTACCCCAATATGTGGGGGATGTAACATGGTCACGCAGGAGGGACAGGCTTTTACTATCCTCCTGGCATTTTCCCTAGAGATCTTAAACTTTAAGCGAAGTGTATTCGCTGGAACATGATAAAGCTGATGGAAATCTCTAGCTAGCTGGAGTGAATCTGTAGCCACAAGGGCGAGTGCTCGAGTAGCACCATCAGCTTGAGCATTAGCCTCTGCCATAGGTCCTGGCAAGAGAGAATGGGCTCGAATATGAGCAACATAAAAGGGATTTTCTCTTTTTAAAATATGTTTTTGTATTTGTAAAAGAATATTAGACACTGTACTTGAGCTGCGAATTGAGGCTGCAACCTCAAGAGAGGCCACAGCATTGACCACATATTGTGAATCTGAAATTAAATTAAATGGCTCAAGAAATCTCTGAAACACCTCCAAAACCACCAAGCACTCAGTGACTTGGGGGGAATCAGGCCGAAATGGAAAGACCACAGGTTTAGCATTTCCTGCCACCAGAGCCCCTTTTCCGGTCTTTGAGCCATCTGTATAGATAGTTAAGGCTCCTTCTAATGGGTGGGGCGAGGTAATCCTGGGAAAATACACCAAATTTTTCTCCACAAAATTTATTAAGGGGTGCCTTGGCACATGATTGTCAATAACATTAGGGAATGCACAAAGCAGGATAGCCCAGCCATCTACTGTGGCTGTCAAAACTTCTACCTGTTCCCTCGTATAGGGAATTATCAACTTGTCAGGCATTCTCGCAAAGTGGGCTAAGCAAAGCTTTATTCCCATTAATGCTTGGCCAGCCACCAATTCTGGATAATATTGAACAGATCTTACTCCTATGGAATTTCCATGCATCCACCAGAGGGGTCCATCTTGCCATAACACTCCAGTGGGATAATTTTTTGTTTTGAGAATGCATAGCAAAATTGGTAAGGATGGATTCACTCGCTGTAATTGAGCTGTAGTAATAGCAGATTCTACCCTCTTAAGGGTCTGCATTGCAGCCGGGGTCATGGCTCTAGGTGAACAGATATCAGGATTGCCTTCTAAGATGGAAAACAAAGGCAAGAGCTCAGATCGAGGTATATTTAGATATCCTCTAATCCAATTTATATCTCCCAGCAACTGCTGGAAATCATTAAGAGTTTTAAGGTGATGGGTGCGAATAAGCACTTTCTGAGGCCTGATGCTTTCAGGGGTGATTATAGTCCCCAAAAATTTCACCATCGAAGATGTTTGTACTTTATTTGAGGCTATGTGGAGTCCTTGCTCCTCCAAAAGGGATGTAACCTTTTGGAAAACTTCCTTCAGGGTCTCCTGATGTGGGGCAGATAATAATAAATCATCCATGTAGTGAACAATTTTTACCGTAGGAAATTGTCTCCTAACAGGACTCAATGCTGCATCTACATATAACTGACATATGAGGGCGCTATTGGCCATTCCCTGAGGCAAAGTTTTCCATTGAAACCGAGCATTGGGTTGCTCATTGTTAACAGATGGAAGAGTAAATGCAAACCTTTCCCGGTCCTGGGGACACACGGGAATTGAAAAGAAACAGTCCTTGATGTCCAAGGAAATTACAGGCCAATTCTTTGGTATTGCTGAAAGCAATGGAAGACCCTGCTGGGCTGGGCCCATGACCTGCATCTGAGCATTGACTGCCCTAAGGTCATGCAGTAACCTCCAACCTCCAGAAGCCTTTTTAATCACAAAAATAGGCGTATTCCAACGCGATACAGAATGTTCTAAATGTCCTAGTTCTAACTGTTCTTGTACTAATTGTCTTGCAGCTTCCAGCTTTTCCAAGGAAAGGGGCCACTGAGGGACCCATACCGGCTTATCTACTAGCCAAGGGATGGGCAATGTCTTTTGTGTGGAAGCTACAGCTTCAGTGGCCCCTATGAAAAACCCAAGCCTTTTCTATCTAACTTGGAGACAGTCTCAATAGGATTCTGTCTACCTTGGAGACATTTACCAAGTCCCTTATTGGGAACATAGCCCTGACGTGCCATCATTTGCTTACTGGTATCAGAATAATCATTTGTAAGTCTCAATCTCATTTGAGACTGCACATCCCTGCCCCATAGGTTGATGGGCAAATCAACCACAAAAGGCTGAAAAGTCCCTCTCTGATCTTCTGTTCTCCAGACTAACTCCTTAGCACTTATATGCGGTGTTTGTGCATACCCCAGCCCTTGAAGGGACTGGGAGGCCTGTTGTAAGGGCCAGCGTTTTGGCCATGCTTGGGATCTGATGATACTTTTATCTGCTCCAGTATCCACTAGGCCTGAAAAAATCTTTCCTTCTATTTCTAAATTTAAGATTGGTCGCTGATCAAGCTCCAAGGATAAACAAGCCAAATCTACTCCCATGGGAGCAAGGCTTTTGTCCTTTAAGACAAGCCCCTCTGCTGGAAGCTTATTACGCCCTGAAGGCAGAACTAAGAGTTGAGCTATTCTGTCTCCTGGGGCGATGGAAACTACCCCGTATGGAGAATGGCAAAGAATTTTAATGCAACCTTCATAGGCAGGGTCTATTACTCCAGGATGGACTATCAGGCCTTTCATAATTGAGGATGAATGTCCCAAGACTATGCCAACAGTATCTTTTTCTAATGGCCCAAACACGTCAGTTTCTATGACCTGAACTCCCATATCCTGAGTTAATAGCAGTTTGGAGGTGGCACAGAGGTCCAGCCCTCCGGAGCCTTTGGCTGTCCTTCTTGTTGGGACGATGGAGTCATCTCGGGGACTGCCATCGTGTTCTGAATTGCCCCAAATATTTTTGGGCCCTGGGTGCATGGGCCCCTCAATCCGTTTTTTGACAATGACTGAATAGGCATAGGAATAAGTTGTCCATTTATATCCCTAGCTGATCTGCACTCATTAGCCCAATGTTTCCCTTTCTTGCATCTGGGACAAATGTCTGGCTGCCTCTGCGATGTTGCAGCTGAGAGCCCTGAAGAATCTGAGGCATTATGACTATTGGGACATTGTTTTTTGAAATGCCCCAACTGTCCACATTTAAAGCATGCCTTTCCCTTATCTCCTCTGACACCTCTGGCAGCAGCAAGCACAGCAGCCGCCAGCCCTGCATTGGTTAGAGGCCCCCCAACTTCACGGCAGGCTTTGATCCAGGCTTCTAATCCCTTTCCCTTTACTGGACCTATTGCTCTTTGACATTCCTTGGTGCTCTGCTCAAATATTATTTGCTGGACAAAAGGCAATGAAATATCTAAATTCCCAAACATTCTTTCAGCTGCCTCTGTCATCCTAGCCACATAATCAGAGAATGGCTCTGCAGCACCTTGAATAATCTTGGTTAGGTTACCAGCTGTTTCACCTTTATTAGGGAGTGATTTCCATGCTCTATAATGAATCTCACTAACCTGCCTATAAACCTCCCAAGGATAATGATTCTGATTTCCAGCAAATGCCCCCTGTCCAAGAAGCATATCAGCCGTCCACTCTGGGTGGCCACTTTGTATGTTAATGCGCTCTTGGGTCTGAGCCTTGTCCTGGACTATAGATTTAAAATCCAGGAACTGCCCTGCTGGAAGAGCTGCTCTTGCAATCTCCTGCCAGTCTGTAGGAGTCAGTGCTACTGTAACAATCCTTCTCAATAATGTGATTGTATAACTGGCATTTGCTCCATAATTTCTCGCAGCTTCAACCAAATCCTTCAGCTGTCTGTATGGGATTGGTTCATACCACCTATTGTAATTCTGTGGCTCCTCAAAAACAGGAAAGGCAGCAGCCAGTTGCGACCAAGTTTGCCTTCCTATGAAGCTGTGACCTTCTGTAGCTGCCTGCTGGTACATGGGTGGAGGGGCGGATGGGGGGAGGGCAGCAGATACTGGCGCCTCGTCTCTTCTGCCCTTTGTAGTAAACACATCAACATCGCCCCGCCTCCGGCTACCTTGCTGCTCTTTCTCGGATTTAGCAGCCGTTCCCTCTAGTTGTTCTTCCTCCTCTGATAAATCTAAATCTACAAATTCTTTCACTACTAAAGCTATGGGGCTTCTCTTCCCCTTTTCTCCTTTTTTTATTTCCGGATCCTTATCTTTTAATTTTTCCTTTTTCTTTCTAGGCCTACACTCTTGTTCCTCCTTCTGATCTGATTCTGAAAAGCTGTCCTGATGTTTCTGTAATGCCTTGCGACCCTGTTTTAATATCTCTATATTACGTTCTTCCTTCAAGCAGTCCCGCACCATCCTCCAAAAAGGAAGTGTGCCTCTCCCAATATTTCCTTCTGCTTGTTCCAAATCCCTGCCTAGCTTATTCCAAGATGGTAAAGTTAGGTCACCTGAAGCTGCAAACCAAGGTGAGACATCAATAATGTCTTTTACAATGTTAGCGACAGTGCTAGAAGAGATCTTTAAATCACGCTGTCGCAAAAGTGCCTGGATTGAGCGATAAATCTCCCTGGGGTTCGAACTGGCTCCATAAGAATTGCCCATGGTGCGCACTTACCCCCTGGGCTAAAGAAAAAAAACCTCCTTTTTACTTACAAGGAAGTCCTTTTAGAAAAATGCTGCTTGATCTACTGCGGACTTAGTTTTACTTTTGACTAGAGCTGTAGTCGCAGCAGCAAAGGCACTCACCACCTGGTTAATCACAGCGCAACCCAAAGCAACAGAGAAGAACAAATGCACACATTACCACTCTGGACCAGCCTTAGCAATCAGCTTACATCTGGAGGATTTCCTGACGTCAGTCACCGCTCTTTGTGTTGAGTTCTGAATTCTGCTCCCTCCTTGGCTTGTTCAAATCCGGCGTCCCGGGTTTCGGCACCAAAATGCGACGCGCTCCCTGACCAGCAGGAATGGACGGTCACAAAATCAAGAATCCTTCTCAATCACAATTTATTAGAGCTCCTTGCTTGAAAGGGGGAATGGGGAACAGGGATGACGAGAGAGAGCGAAAAATCCAAAGACAGCCGCTTTTCTAGGGTGAGAGGCTCGAATGCTGATTGGTTGATGCCATTCTACTAGGATCCAAGGCCACGGGACAGGTCAGGAGACCGAGTCTCTTGAAATGCAAAACAAGGCTCCAGCACACCGGCCTAAGGCGGCAACATCAAAGGATATGTATACCTCCAGGCTGTAGGAGTGCTGGCACTATCTGGCCAAGGCCACATCCAGGCGGCTCCCTACAGTGAGACACCACTGCCCAGATGATGTGATTTCTTTTTCTTGCACTGGATTGTATGGGAGCAAATACAAGACATTGGCGTACATTTAAAACAACAACAACAAAACAGGGCCTCACTCTATATCCCTGACTGTCCTGGAACTTGACATATAGACCAGGCCATTCTGAGCTCTCCCAAAACTTTCTCCCGCTGGGATTAAAGAGTGCATGCCTCCACACACAGCCGTGTACATGGTTTTTTGGTTTTTTTTTGTTTTTTTTTTTTTGTGATGGTCTTATGCCACCCACACAGGCCTCAAGTTCACTCCATAACAAAGGCTGGCTTCAAGCTCTTGAAGGAGTGGGTTACCATGCTCAGCATACAATTTCATTCATAATTATTTCAGAAAATATCCCTGGAAAATACTTAATCATAGTTATACCCAACAAAATTAGAAAGCCTTTGGTATGTTAAAGTTCCAACTACCATTAAGAATTTCTACATGGGTGTTTAGCTATTTATTCAGATTGGTTCAAGGGCCGGGCCAGCAAGAGGTGCTGACTACCAAGCTTGACAAACCTGAGATCAATTCTTGGAAGCCACGTGGTAGAAGGAAAGAACCAACTCCTACAAATTGTCCTCTGATTACATGAGCATGCACACACACACACACACACACACACACACACACACACACACACACACACAAATAAATAAATAATAAAATACTTAATTTTTTTTTCAAATCAGAATTCAAACAAGGCTCGGGTGTCATAGTAAGTCATTTAAGTTTACTAATCTATTGATCTTCCTCCCTCTGCCACACAACCTTTTTTATTCTTCTATTTTGTCTGTTGAGAAAACTAATTTGTTTCTTTCTTAGAACTTTCCACAGTCATGATTTGCATTGCACATTCATGACATCTTTTATTTTGCTGTTTTTGTTTTGGTTTGATTTTGGAGACAGGGTCTCAATATGCAGCCTAGAGTGTCTGGGGACTTATAACCCAGGCTCACCCACAACTTGTAATCCTCTTGCCTTAGCCTTCCAAATGCTGGACTTGCAGGCCTGTACTACACACACATATGCACACATACACACACACACACACATGCACATATGCATGCATACACACACACATCATGATGTCTCTCATTGTGTTCATTTGTACTCTGTATCCCCTATACCCTGTCAGTTAAGTTTTGAGAGTTAATAAGATTTAAATTTGTATGGAACTCTTCCCGTTATGTTGCTTCAGAAGACACGTGACTGTCTCTCTTATGTGATACTGACTTTGACAAATGGGCTTAGGCATTGTCAGATAGATTTACCCATGACGATATTTCATCCATCAACTGTGCGTTAGCAGTCATTAATAATCGTTGGCTAGACTGATTCTTTCGTTTAAGATTTTAACGTGAGGTCTGGGTGATGGTTCAACTAGTGAGGTGCCTGTCTAGCAAGCAGGAGGACCAGAGTTTGGACCCTCAGAACACATATGAAAAGCTGAACGTAGTTGCATGGTCTGGGATCCTTGCCTTGAGAATTAGGGCATCAAAGACAGACATAACCTTACAGCTCACTGGCCAGCCAGTCTAGCCAAACTGATGGCCTTCAGTTTCAATGAGAGATCCTGTTTCGGAAAATAAAGATGGAGAATGATTGAGTAAAGATGCATAGTGTCTCAAATTCTGGTTTGCTTTATTAGTATCAAGTGTGATTTTATTTCATGGAGTGGTGCTTAAATCACATTTTTTTTTAAAAAGGTGGTTGGTTAACCCCCATAACATTTGCACCACTATTGTACCAGAATATCTTGCAGGCAACTATCTGTCATTGGTCGCAGGGTTTACAACTGAGTGACATTTATGATTATTCTTCTCTTGTAGCATGCAGAGGAACTTTCAGTGTCATGTATCCCGGTCAGTAGGGGCAAAACCTCTGGTTGGACATTGTTTCAATTTTCCATGTCTAATAATATAACTAAGTAATTTCTTCAGCAATAGGGACTTACAGTCAGGTTGTAGACGGTAACCAGTGACCTTGGCAACAGTCTGTGATATTTGAAGGGGGATGCTTGGTCAACAATGCAATATAATGTAACTCCTTCCTGGCACTAAAGGTTAGACTTAGTGGCATAAGATGTCTAGCTTGGGCATTGTCCACCTGTTATATGGTGACTCCATTTAAATTCCATATATATATATATATATATATTGTAGAAAGCTCCCACAGTAGTAAGTTTCCGTATGGCTTCTCAAAGTGCCTCTGGTGTAAATTGTTTTTCTGAGTATTTCTTCTTTTACTCTGACCTCCATTTCCCTCCTCATTTAACCCTAGATTCCCCTTTATCTCTTTATAACAATAGATTCCAATTCTTTATCCTTTCTTCAATTATATTCTAACTTCTCCTGGGAAGAGCTTCTCATCTTGTTTGCAGAATATTTGAGCAAACTGTGTAAAAATGTGTCGATGTCTTACCTTGCCTGCCTAAGGTACCTGACTGGTTTAGTAAAGAGCGGAATGGCCAATAGCTATGCAGGAGAGAATAGGTGGAACTTCCAGAGAGAGAGAGAGAGAGAGAGAGAGACAGAGAGAGAGAAAGAGAGAGAGAGGAACTTAGGATGAATCTCAGGATGCCAGTGAGTCATGGAGGGAGGCGGACATACAAAATGGAGGAGAGGTAAAAATCCACATGGCAGAACATAGATTAATAGAAGCAAATTAATTTAAATTTTAAGAGCTTCTGGGAACAAGCCTAAGCTAAAGACCAAGCTTTCATAATTAATAATAAGTCTCTATGCCATTGTTTGTGGGTTGGCAGTCCCAAAAGAAAGACTGACAACATCCTTCCCTTTGTCCCTTACCAGCTCCTTAACCTCTGTGGTTATTTTGATTAGAATTGCGTCTCTTAAGAGCGAGAAATTGCTCTGCCTCCATCATCTTGAACATAAAGTGAGAAGAAGATATCTGCTTTACTTTCCTCCAAAGGATATTGGGTAGGTGCTGAAACAAGTAACTTCAGTCCATCGTGATTAAAAAGTACCTGTTACAAGTTACAATGTTTATTACTGGAGCCGGATTGAAATGAGGCTTTGGTTAGGAAAGGAGTCATTCATAACTAGCAGAAATGGCGTGATGACTATGGTGATACAGAGCTGAAGGTAGGAAAAGTCAATACGGAGGGGCTGAACCCAATTCAAGCATTCGGGCATTCATCTCGGGTAAGTGCCTCTCATGCTCATGTTCCCTATAAAGCACGGTGTGAAACATGGATGACACTTTGCAGCTGACTGTTGGAGCGGATTGTAGGAGATTTCTAATTAAAAGCCATCAGTTCACCTCTGAGCATAGTGATACATATTTTAATCCCATCATTCAGCAGGCAAAGCCAGGTGGATTTCTATGTTCCAGGCTACCCAGGGATACTTTGAGAGACCCTTTCTTTAAAGAAAAAAAAAGCCAGAAAAAGAAAGATCCATCATCTCTGATTTATGCTCCAGAAAAGGGACCCAGATAGTTTCATGGTCCCTCTTGAATCTGAATTTCTCTTTCATATAGGCTATTTCTAAATCATTTTGTAAGGTAATAACATTTATATAAGCTGAGAAATCACCAAATTCAGGGTGCATCTCCAGGAAGTGCCAGATGACTTCTCCAAATTGTGACTTCCCACACATGCTGCAAGATGCTGTCAGAAGCATTTAACACGTACGCTGTCTTTCACTTCTGAGGGACATTTTCTTTTCAGAATACAAAATAGTGCGAGACATTCTAAATGGTGCATTTAATATATCAGTGCAAAGATATATTAAATCCCAGCAATACTCACTAGGCACATAACCTTATGGCTCACTTGAAGCCCTCCTCGTTCTAAGACGGCAATACAAAAGTGTGGATTCTGTGAAACGAGAGAGAATGAAGATGAAAAATCTCTAAAAAGGATTCTTAAACCTTGAAGATGCTACTGAGAGTCCTTGTCGGTAAGCATAAGGTGTGAAGGCGGTCTGGAAATCATGTATTAATATTCTTCGTGTCTCTATGCATAAATAACCTCATAGGCAATTACTTTATAAAGAGAAAGTACATTGTACCTCATAGTTCTGGAGCTGACATCCTAAAGTCAGGTAACACTGTCCTTCTGGGTCTCTGGTCAGAGAGACACATCACAGAAGGAGTATACGATGGAGCAAACCACTGCCTAGAAAACCAGAAGGCTTAAAGAGAAACTAGGTTTCCCAAAACATGCCCCCAATTACCTGAAGATGGCATATCAGGCTTCACTGCCTCCCCAAAGTGCCACCTTGGGGATTACGGTTTCAATACATGGGTCTTTAGAGACCCTGACAATATTCAAATCACAGCATATTATTTAGCCAAAAAATAAACAACCACAAAAAAAACCCACCAAAATCTATTGCCTTGTCAAGGGTTGGGAAATAATACAGATTAAATCCAGGTCCAGATCAAAAGTCCCAAAGAGCCAAGTCAGAAAAGCATAGTGGGGGCGAATGCAAAAATAGAAAAGTTAGAATAAGAATCAGGACTTGGCTCCAGAGAGCACCAGTCTGGGGGCTTGAGGAGCATGTGTAAAGCATCAGAGCAGATGCCAGAGCCCCCTGAACAAAAGCAAACCAAGGCGCACAATACCAGATAGCTCAAGAAAGGAATGGGCCCCTTCTATTGTTGTAGGGAGATCAGGGCCAACAGGGTTACCTAGAGTGATTAGCAGGGAGGGGCAGCCAAGATGAGGATTTTCTTTAAGCACATGGGGTGATCCTAGGTATTTAAGGGGACGACCTCACCTTCAAAGACATAGGTACCGGAATAACACTGTGAAGGGGATGAGCGTAGAAATGAGTGAAGCCAGCGCTTCATGAAGCCTCTCAAGCATGGAGCCTGCAGACCGCAAGGCCCTTGGTTTGCCGTCTAAGATGGAACCAAAGCATTTGGAACATGGAAATGGGAGTATGAGAGTCTGGTACCCAGTGCTACCAGACTGCAAGGAGGGGAACACCCACATCAGACCAACATTCAGTAGCGGAAGACTCATAGGCAAGGTCAAGAACTACAGTGAGCAATGATAAGAAGCCAAGTCCTTGGAAGATTATAATCTTCAGTGCAATTCCTGGGGAAATGTAAGGTCAAGGCTGATGAGTGTTGGCAAGGGAGAAGAGGAGGATCAGCATCTGTCAACAGGTAAGAGCCTCTTGAAAGAGGAGCATCTTCAAGCACCATGCCTGTCTGAGCGCCCTCTTGGGCAGCCTCAAAGGGAGGATTCTTCAGAAGAGCTGACAGCAATTTCAGCCTCCAAGTTACTGTGCAAAGAACATATGTGGAACTGTGAAAACAGGTCCACGTTATAAACTGTCTGGCTAGGCCTCAGCTGAAAGCTTCCATCCAGCCCTTTAGGCCTCACTCCATCCTTCCCCGACTGCTGGGTAACCCGAAAGACTGCCCTGCACAAAGCTCTCTACTTAGGGATACTTTGAGATGTCACAGGGCACCAGTTAGAGGGCAGCAAGTGAAGGGAGCATGTTTTCTCCTGCAGCATTGACCCTGCTAAGCCGCTGTTTCCACACAAGCCCAGCTTCTACCTAATACCTGGCTCCGCAGATTCTCTAATGCTTGCTTTTATTCTGTCTCACCTCCCCCCCCCCCACCCCGTTCTCCTTTCTTTGCTTTGTCATTCCTTTACTTTCTAGACATGTGCATATCAAGGCTCAGACTTCCATGTGTGTGCACGCGTGTGCACACACATACAGACACACACACACCTACTAACCACCCCCTCACCTTTTAAGTCCAGGTATTGTCGAATGCCTGCCATTAGGCAAAGTTCCTGAGACATCCTTTACTTTTTTTTTCCTGTGCTTTATAGATGATGATGATGATGATGATGATGATTACTATCCATGTATGGATCCAATAATAAGCTTTGCCCAGTGCCTAACTCTGTAAAGCCCCATTCTCTACCTTCTTAATGGGCTCCACCCTCAACTAACCACTAACAGAAAAGTTGGTAAAAGCTGGTCAAGCAATCTCCTAGCTGGTGATGGAAACTAAAGGGCAGGATGGCTCCTGGTGAGAGTGGCGGAAGCAGTTGAAAGCTTAGCAAAAAGCTGGGACCCCCTGCTTCCTGACCATGCTACAATGATAACGAGAAAAATCAGCGAGAGACTGGGCCACAGGCTGTGTCTCACTAGGAAGCATCCATATAAGCTCTCTTAGCCAGACAGGTCCAGGCCTGCCCAGCCACCTCTTTCGGTGGGTCAGCTACGGCCAGAACATCGTTGTTCCAGCTCTATGTGATGTTCAGAAGCAAAGCATCCTGAGACGTGGCTTCCCGCTGTTCTTGCTGTTAGACAAAGCTCCTCTCCCTGCTGCTGGGGTGGGGTGGGGGTGAATTACTGGCTGCTAGTCCCACAGATGTTCAGACATCAATTCAGAGAAAAGGAACCAGAGGCCTGTTGGAGAAACACTTTTCTCAAGCCCACCCTCCTCTTCATAGTCCTGCCGTCTGAACTTCTCAGCTTGTCCGGGTTTCCTGAGACTTGGTGGGACTCTTGATGTCTCCAATGCTAGGGACTTAACACAAGAGACTCCGACGGGCAGAGAAGAGAAAAGTGACTCAGCAGTAGGCACTCCTCCACAAGTCACTGCTGAGTTTCCTCTTCTCTCTTAGCTATTGTTCCATGCATTTAATTGGGGGCTCGCTTACAGGTTTAGTCCATTAGAATGACTGGGAACAGGGAGACATGCAGGCAGGTGCTGGAGCAGTGGTTGAGAGCTACGTCTTGATGGGGAAGAAAGGGGGTGGTGAGGGAAGGGAAAGAAAGAGATGCTGGGTCTGGAGCGGACTGATGAACCTCACAGTCCACTTCCAGTTAAACACATCCTCCTAGACTACACCTCCTAACCCTTCTCAAATAATGCCACTCCCCGATGACTAAACATTCATGAGCCTATGGAGGCCATTCTTATTCAAGCCCACCACATTTTCCTTCAATGCTAAAGGTTAAGCCTCAAACCTAACACATGATAGGCAATTGCCACACTCTTTAAGACACATTCTCAGGCCAGGAAATGCTGGCACACCCACCTTTAATCCCTGCACTCGGAACATGGAGGCAGGCAGATCTCTGAGTTTGAGACCAGCCTGGTCTACAGGACAGTCAGAGTTACACAGAAAAGCCCTGTCTCAAAATATTTTTTTAAAAAATCACACTCTCAGACCCAACAAGCATCTTTTCAGTTATTTACCATCTATCTATCTATCTATCTATCTATCTATCTATCTATCTATCTATTTATCTATCATCTAATATTTATGTAGATGGGCATTTGTTGTGTGTGTGCAGGTGCATGTGTGTGAGTGTCCATGTGTACATGCTCTTGTATGTGGAGGTCAGGGGTCAACACAGATTTAGTTCATCAGGAGACATTCATCTTGGTTCTTGAGTTAGTGTCTCTCTCAGGGACCTGAGGCTTGCCAATTAGGATGAACTTTCTCATCAGTGAGCTCCAAAATTCTGCTTGTCTCTGCCTTCCAGGGACTGGGGTTACATAAACAAACACCACCATGGTAGCTTTCCATGCGGGTGCTGGGGAACAGGGCCTTGTCTTATACACAAAGCCCTTTACCGATTGTGCTATTTTCCCTGTCATTTCTTGATGTTTGGAATTTTTTTTTAGATTTGTTTTTATTTTATTTATGTACTGTAGATGTGTCTGCGTATGTATGCCAAGTATGTGTGAGTGCCTACAGAGGCCAGAAGAGGGCACCAGATTTTTTGGTGTCGGAGTTACAGACCATTGTGAGTCACCCAAGGGGAGTGCTGGGGACAGAGCTCAGGCCCTTAGGAACAGAATTTAGCACTCTTAGCCCATGAATCCTCTCTCCACCCACCTTTTGTATCATCCTACAGGTGATCCAACCTGGCCCTCCATGTGTTAGCACTCTTAGCCCATGAGCTCTCTCTTCATTCATCTTTTGTAACATCCTATGGATGGATGATCCTACCTGCCTCTCAAAGTTCGACCCTAAACATTCTAACCCACTCTAAATTAGTGAGTCTAAATTAGTCAGTCTCTTCAGGTGGGCAAATCTAGCAACAGACTGTTGAAGAATGTATGTCCAGTCATTCAGCAAATACAGTTTTCTAGGTACCCAGTCAAGCACCAGATTTTAAGAAGAAACAAGGCCATAGTCCCCTCATGGAAAAGCTTCAACTCTGAGGAATGGGCTGGTCAACAACAGCCTAGAGTAGGAACTCTTGAGAGCCCATGGGTTATGTGAGCAAAGCGCTAACAAGTCAGGGAGAAAATGATTCAGCTAAGGACATGGATAGAGGTGGTGAGGTCCCCAGGTGCCTTGTGCACCATTGCGTCTGGAGTCCGGCTCAGTCACTAGCTCTGAGTACGTTGTACAGTACTTATTGATGAGAAAAAGAAGAATGCATTTTCTCTCTTGACTTACTAAAAACCTCCACACTGATCCCTATATTCTAGGGATTCCCTGTGCTTGAGGTCAGTCCTGGGCCAGGTCCCAGGTTGACAGGTCATAGTAGGAGTCAGTTTCCTTCCTGATCCAAATGTCGGACTGACATTATGACATTATGACAACTGAAGTAAAAAAAAAAATTCTCTCTCAATCTCCTTTGATGAAACCTGAGGACAGAGTCAATGACAGTGACACTGTCTTCTGGGTTTGTCACTGTTCAACCTACACCAACACTTCCTTCCTTCCTTTTAGCCTCATGCACTATCTCTGCTTGTTAATTAGCCTTTTCATCATTATTTTTCTTTAGTTGAAGGTTCATTACTGGTCCTGCTTTCCTGAGTGCCCAAGAACAAGGGACAAGGGAGGGCAACCAGTTGGTACAGGGAGGGTCACTTCTACAACATTCTGTTTACACACAGAGACAAACAGACAAACACACAGTCACTACTGCTGTCAAAAATTGGCAGCATGAATGGGGAGCAGGGTTGTCATGAAAAAATACAAGCTCCCCACACCCCATGTGCCCGAGGGAGCTTGATTTGTTTCAAAGCAAGGGAGTCAGAAGATGAAAGAAAGTTTGGGGTGTTCAGAACTGTCAAGGCTGAAGGGAGGACGATGGCCCAAGAACTGTGTGTGTGTGTGGGGGGGGACGAGCATTTGCAACTGGAGTGAAGTTATTACCCTCTTAATGTTGGGCTCCCCTATCTTCTCCAGTCTGGAAGGAAGAGGGGCTTGCATCATCCAAAGCAGGTCTGGGGTTGCTAAATGCTCCAGAGAAGGGACTGAAAGTAGTTCACAAAGGCTTGCCCTTCGGGGGAAACAGCCCACAGCGCTTAGATTTGCTAGGGTGAGGCAGCGTTCCTCAACCTCCTCATAACACTTTGCCTGGTATTAATGCTTGATCCCTGTCAGCTCCTTCTTGGTAACATCTTTGGAGCCTCCATGGATTATTTTGCTCTTAAGGGGTGCACTGTCAGGGACCCATAAGACGAACACCAGGTCCCCCTTTTCAGTTCCCTTGGTTTTGCAGGTCACATTGTAGAGAGCATAGAAGCAGTCCTTGTCTGGTAACATCTTGCCAAAGGTGGCTTGATGTGGTCCACGGTTTGCTCCCTACATCCTACTAGGGTCTCCCTGCCCTTCTCTGGGATGATGTTCTTCTTGCCCCCACTCAGGCAGAGGAACACTGTCTTCTTGTGTTTCTTCACTTCTGGTGTCAGGACTTGTGCACCTTCATGTCATCGAACACCTTGATGACATCACCAGAGACAGACACACAGAGGCCATGTTTCTAGACGTGAAAGGGAGACAGAAAGAGCCACAGAAGAACTGAGATGTCACAGCTGCTTCTATGGATCCAACTAAACCCACCAACTGCCCTTTCAATGGGAAAGGATCCTGGGTGACTCAGGGCCCCCACAGAGCCTCCTACCTTCATGACACTTCAGATATATCAGGTGAAACTGCTTTTCATGAGAGCTAAGGTATAGAGGAGTTGGTCAACTTGAATGGACTGAGAATCTTGTGAGTGAAAATTCTTGCAAAGCAACTGAATCTGGAAAAGCCGATTGATTAAAACAACAATGGCTATGGAAAGTGACAGATCCAGAGCCTAATTCCAATTCATCTTGGGCTATTTTTAGCTCACTAAAGGGTCATTTCTTGCCCCAGCCTCTGGAACGTATTAACTTAACAAAACTCTCATTTTCCATCAGATAAGAGATAAGATTCCACCAATCAGACAGCATCCAAGGTCTATAGATACGATTTCCCCACCGTGCTGTAACCACACACTTATTGTTTACAGCATACATTTTACAAAGTGTCTTGATAATGGGTTTCTTTGTTCTGTTGCTGTGGCATTTTGAAAAAAAATGGCTTACATAGGCTCATAGGGAGGCACAGTATTAGGAGGCGTGGCCTTGTTGGAGGAAGTGTGTCACTAGGGAGTGGGTTTTGAGATCTCAAATGCTCAAGCCAGGCTAAGTGTAACATTCACTTCCTGCTGCCTGAGAATCTAGATGTCTAACTCTAGATCAACTCCTTCTCCAGCACCATGTCTGCCTGCATGCACACTGCCGTGTTTCCCAACACAATGATAATAGACTAAACCTCTGACGCTGTAAGTCAGCCCCAATAAAATCTTTTCCTTTAGAAGAGTTGCCGTGGTCATGGTGTCTCCACAGAAATAGAAATCCCAACTAAGACAGTTACTCTAAAACTGGGACTGATTCCACATCGGAACATGAAATATGGGGGTAATCTAAATCTGTGTTTTTGGGCCATGGTCACTAAAACTTGGTTCTAAAATAAACTATTTCATGTTCTCTGAGATGAAGGCAATGATTTCCAGTCTCCACAGAAAAACACCCAAGTGTGTCTATGGGGTGGGGAAGGCCCATGATAAATGTGGGGTATACCAACCCAGGTGTAATGCTTCTGGCAGGCAAGGGACCTCGGCAGGTGAAAGCCAGAGGCCTCATGGTAGTTGAAAGACAAATACACCATGCAGGCAAAGATTAAGTGAAGAGTTTTATTGAGATAAAGGGATGGGGGAGGAAAGAGAAAATGAGAGTAAGAGAGTGAGACATAGAGAGAGAAAGAGAGAGAGAGAGAGAGGGAGAGAGAGAGAGAGAGGTGGGGGGAGAAGAAAGGGAAGTAGGTAGAGTTTTGATTTTTAAGAGACAGGATAATGCCTGCCCTGCATCCAGGCTTGACACAAGGTCCTCCAGGGGCAGGTCCAGGTTTGTCTAGACATTCCTCTCCTCTTTATTTACTAAAAAATAAAAAAATAAAAAAAAGTGAGGAGTTAGGCATGGCAGGTTAGGGAAATGAGAGCATTGAGTTCTCAAGACTACTTCCTGCTGATCTGGGGCATCGACCATCTTTAGGAGACCTGGGAATGGGGTACTGGCCACATCTTAGGGTATCCGGCTGTTTCACTTCATTGTCTAGGTTATGTGGAGCCGTCTGGTACCTCTTAGACCTGGCAAGATGTTGACAGAGCAGAGGACAAGGTTAAATTTAGGGAAAATATTTTCTATAAGTCCTGGTGATTGAAGGGGCGGATGTCAGGACCAGGGAAAGGCGAGGAGGCCTGAACTGTCTAAAGCCTGTGCATCTGACTTGTTTGAGGTAATCCTCCGAGTTGACTCCCTGGAACTTACAAGAACTCGTAGTGTTTGTGAAAACATGAGTTTTAGACACACTAGCCTTTCCACTGTTTATAGTCTGTACTGAAATTTGCTTTGTAGAAATGGCTGCATCCTCATGTCAGAAATGATTTTGGTTGAAAGTATTAACACTCTTCCTTCCACCTGGAAGACTGTGGCAGATGCTTTTGGCACAATGAAAAGTACCTTTGAATTCTGTAGTTAGAAAACGACCAAAGGGAACTTAAAGTCTTGATCTTGTAGTTATGATCGTATAGTGGAATAGTATGGTGTTCTGTACCCTGCCAGAGTTGGATTGATAGCTTATCAGAACTTTTTGATTAATATTAAGGCTATGAACTGTAGCATAATGTGAGAGAAAGCTGACAACTTGCATTTGTATACCTTAGAGCACTTTCTTATACCCTGAAACGTTCTTAGACCATGGACTGATGTCCTGGACTGAGTGAAAAGGAGAAAGCAAGTGGGATACAGCATCCGTATCTCTCAACTTCCTGACCGCACACACGATGTGGCCAGCCACCTCAAGTTTGTGCCAACAGGCCTTCCTTGCCATGATGAATTAGGCTCTCAAACTATAAGCCAAACCAAATCTTTCCTTGCTTTGGCTGTATCTTGTCAAAGCAAAAAGAAAGATAACGGATACAGAAAACAGGCACTGATGCGTAGGGCTGAAACAGGTAAACTGACTGTGGTTCTCAGGCCTTTGGAGCTGATTTACAACAAGACTGGGGCAGAGTTTGGAGCTGCAGGCTAGAGATGCCTGGAGCACTGTATGAAGGTCTCTGGGGGCCACTTCCCTGGGTCTTTAGAATTACCGCAGTGTTGAAACAAATGCAGACGGTAGAGGCCTAACAGAAAAGGTTTCTGAAGGGACCAAGGGCTCTGTCAGGAGCTTTGCTAGACATCATTCATGGCAAACAACATGCCTGCATTCTGCCTGTGTCCTGAGAACTTACGTGAAGCTGGAATAAAAGGCAGTGGACTAATTTGTTGGGTAGCAGAAATCTCAAAACAGGATCATGTTCAGGTTGTCATGGCTACAGTTCACGGTTCTCATCCAGTGGGAGAGGGAAACAGTGAAGCAGAAATGTGTGAAAAGAATCTCCAGCTTGAGAGGAAAATGGTGTGGGCTGGTTTCTAAGCAGAAAAACGTGGTCTTGGAAGCAGCTGTGATAGTTAAAAGATTAACGTCACTAAAGAGAAACCAAGCTCTCTGCACTGGGACCGTGGAGGGGGAAGACTCAAGAAGAGGATTTGAACTTTGAACACTCCCTAGACTATGGGGATGTCTAGAGATAGACAGCCTGCATTTTGCTTTATGAGGCTTTGGAGGCAGGAGTTGAATGTTATGAGTAGTGTATTTGGATGTCAAGTTTCCCAGGGCAGAGTTATTAGGCTTGTCCACTTGATTTAGACATACCTCTAGGTATGTCTATGAGAGTGTTTCCAGAACAGTTCAACGGAAGAAAGAAGACGCAATCAGAATGTGGATGGCAGGATCCCTTAGGTTAGGGTTCCAGGCTAAAGAAAAAGGAGAAAGTGGGTGGCCGTTAGCATTCATCTCTCCCTGTTTCTGGCTTTACATATAGCATGAGCAGCCATCTCATGACCCTGCCACCATTCTCGCCCTACCATGATGGGTTATGTATCCCTTTGAATTGTAAACCAAAAAAAAAAAAAACCAAAAACCAAAACCAAACCAAAACAAAAAGACCAAGTCTAATCCCTAGCTGGGCGGTGGTAACACACACCTTTAATGTCAGCACTTGGGAAGCAGAGGCAGGCGGAGCTCCGTGACTTTGAAGCCAGCCTGGTCTACAAGAGCTAGTTCCAGAACAGGCACTAAAAACTACAGAGAAACCCTGTCTCGAAAATAAAATTAAAAAAAAAGAATTTTAAACCAAAATATACCCTGTTAGGTTGTTTCTTTTAAAATATTTGCTCATAGCAACAAGAAAAGCAACTAATACAGAACTGGAGAAGTGACCTACTACTGGATAAGGCCATACCTGACCCCATGTTTCTCTCATCTCAGAAAAGAACACAAAAGTAAAGATAAAACACCAGCATGTTGGGAAAGATGGTGACTATTAGTATATTACTGCCATGTGTCATTTGCTGATAGGGATAAGTACTAAAATATGCAGTGCTAAACAATTTTATGATTCTGAGAATATCATAGAATATACAATTGCACAACCCTAAAGGGTATCTTACTATACAGACAGCCATGGCACACACCTAGGCCGTAAGAAATGTACACGCACACTATCCTGGAGTTTCTAGGGCCACAATAAACAAAAGGTTAAATCCAACATGAGAGAAATTTTGAATTAGAAGAGGAAGAAACCAGGAGATGTGTCAGACTGTTCCTGATGTAAATGACATCATGTTTTATAGTCAATTTATCGTTACCAGAACTAGAAGGAGTATAATGTGAAAGAGTGATAAAAACATACAGCATTGTAAATATGTACATTGATCACACAGGCCTTTATCATGTGATAAATACATAAACCAACCACACAGGCCTTTATCATGTGATAAATACGTAAACCAATCACACAGGCCTTTATCGTGTTCAGGTATTGTGCTGTACACAATTGTGTGTGCTGTACCTTTCTGCAGATGGATTACTAGAAGTGTGTTCACACCATCATCATGACAAGCTTGTGAGTAATTCACTACAATCAAGTTCTGATGCTATGGTAGCTATGACATCACTAGGCAATAAAAGCCTTTCCGATTTGCTACACTCTCCTAGGACCAGCATTGCACATGCAGTCCTGCTGATTGTAGATTGAAGCACCATGCACATGCTCCCTCAGGGAGACCTAAAAGAAGTCTTCCTATGGTTCCCTTTTGACTTCCAATTTGAAAAATAAATGACTTTCAGTCTTCAAGTCGACCCTTAGTGGATTTGAAAACGGGGCATACCTTTGGGAAGTTCTTGTTAAATAAAATATTTTTAGTGGATATTCTCCTTTCTCAATTGATGTTCACCACAATCCACTGATTTCATGTGTGTGCAATGTCGGCTATAGAGGTTTGGTTGTTACAGAGTACATGTATGTGCTGTACAATGTGCATGCCAGACAGATGTGAGGATGAATTAGGTAGCTTATCTCTCCCATGGGAACTTAAGACGGCTGGAAAATGTAAGCAGCTAGTTTAAAAAGTCTAGGGCCTGCAATGGTAGGAGTACATACAAGAGAGGAGTGGCTGTGCTTCACACATGAATTATAAATATGAATAACTTCTAGCAGGTCAGATTGTGATTTTTGTGGATCCAGTTCCTCAGTTTTTTTCTTGTGCTCCAATATTTTTGTTTATTGAATCAAGATTTTTTTTCCTCTTCTCTTAATTTTTAAAAAATCCTTCTCATTTTAACTGTTTGGAAAGGAATGTGCTACACATTTTTTTCCACTCCTCTTCCCTCCTCCCCTCTCCCCTTCTCCCCTCCTCCCTGCATGCTCCCAATTTACTCAGGAGATCTCTTCTTTCTCCACTTCTTAGGTGGATCCGTGTATGTCTCTCTTAAGGTCTTCTTGGTCACCTAGGTTCTCTGGGGTTTTGGACTATAGGCTGGTCCTTTGCTTTGTATCTAATATCTACTTATGAGTAAGTACATGTTTTTTACACCTGAATCAGTGATCCCATTTAATTGAAGAGAAATATAAAATCTAAAAGGGTTACATGATTGTTTAAATTCATAGTACAAGTGTGACAGCTCTGGAGGGAAAGTTATCCTGACTGTCAGAAGTCAGGCTATACCTACAACTATGAAGGGAAGGTAGTCTGGATATCCGCAGCTGTGTGGAGAAAGATATCCTGATTTGATGTGGGATTCCCCTCTGTGTGCTGTGATTACCATTAATGAATAATGAAACTGCCTTGGCCTGCTGATAGGGCAGAACTTAGGTGGGCAGGGAAAACTGAACTGAATGCTGGGAGGAAGAATGGCAGAGTAAGAGAGATGCTGTTGAGCCGCCGGAGACAGATGCTGGAAATTTTACCCAGCAAGTCACAGCCACGTGGCCAGACACAACTTAATAGAAATGGGTTAAATTAATATGTAAAAGTTAACCAATAAGAATCCAGAGCAAATGGGCTACACAGTGATTTAATTAATATAGCATTTGTGTGGTTATTTCAGATCTAAGCTAGCCAGGTGGCTGGGAACCAAACAAGCGACCTCCCTACAACACTGATTGTCACAAGTCTGGCTATACCTACAGCTGTGAAGGGAAGGTATCCTGTGATGTGTGATTGCCTTCTGTATGCTGTGAACATACAGTTTCATGCAGTTTCCAGAGCCATCTAGACCCCAATAGTCACACAGAAAATATATTAATTACAACACTGTTTTACCTCAAGATTCTTATTAACTAATTCTTACATCTTAAATTAAACCATTTCTATTAATGTCACCACAAGGCTGTTGAAGGCATAAGTCACAAACAATCCCACACCAGTTTGGAATTATGATTAATAGAATGGTTATTTATTTAAAGGGAAAAAACTTACAGATCACCGTCCCAGACAACAGCCCTCTGAGTGATCAGGAAAGGAGTCTAGTAGCTGGAAGTGAAGCCGGAAGCAAGAGAGCAAGCACATGGCTACCGCTGCTTTTTAAAGCAAATGAGGCCATGCCCAAGTGGGCTGGTATCTTAAAGTCTATTGGCTGAAGGCGTGGAAGCAGCTCCCACAGTACCTCCCCATTTTGTTTAAGTAAGAGATTTCTAAACCTACTATGAAATTATATACAATAAGAATAAATATCTTATTCTAACTAGATTAAGTCTTGTAAAATAAATAACTTGGCCAAGTCATGAGAGGAAAGTAACGTAAGGTTCTGTTCTGGCATCTTTGTGCTTTAGCAACTACATTGCATCTCTTTTACTTCACCTACTCTCTCTATATACCTCTTCCAGCCTGACTATTCTGCCCTACTATAGGCCAAAGCAATTTCTTTATTAACCAATGGTAATAAAACATGTTCACAGAGTGAGTACATATTATATTTGTCTTTCTGGTTCTGGGCTACCTCACTGAGGATGGTTTTTTCTAGTTCCAGCCAATTGCCTGCAAATTTCAAGATGTCATTGATTTTTGCCACTGAGTAGTACTCCATTGTGTAAATGTACCACATTTTCCTTGTCCATTCTTCAGTTGAGGGGCATCTAGCTTGTTTCCAGGTTCTGGTTATTATGAATAATGCTGCTATGACCGTAGTTGAGCACATGCCCTTGTGGTATGGGTCTGCATCCTTTGAATATATATCCAAGCATGGTATTGCTGGGTCTTGAGGTATAATGATTCCCAATTTCTGGGAAATAACCATATTGATTTCCAAAGCAGCTGTACAAGTTTGCAATCCCGTCAGCAAAGAAGGAGTGTTCCCTTTACCCCACATCCTCTCCAGCATAAACTGTTATCAGAGGTTTTGATCTTGGACATTCTGACAGGTGTAAAATGGAATCTCAGAGTTGTTTTGATTTGCCTTTCTCTGATGACTAACAATGTTGAGCATTTTCTTAAGTGTCTTTCAGCCATTTGAGAGTCCTCTGTTAAGAGTTCTCTGTTTAGATCTGTAACTTATTTTTGTTATTGGATTATTTGGTCTCTTGATGTTTAGTTTCTTGAGTTCTTTGTATAATTTGGAGATCAGTTCTCTGTCAGATGTGGGGTTGGTAAAGATTTTTTTCCCAATCTGTAGGTTGCTGTTTTATCTTGTTGGCCATGCCCTTTGCTTTACAGAAGCATCTCAGTTTCAGGAGGTTCCATTTATTAATTGTTGCTCTTAGTGTCTGTACTACTGGGATTATATTTAGGAAGTATATTTAGGTCTCCTGTACCAACGTGTCCAAGGCTATTTCTCACTTTCTCTTCTGTGAGGTTCAGTGTAGTTGGTTTTATGTTGAGGTCTTTGATTAATTTGGACTTGCGTATTGTGCATGGGGATAGATATAGATTTATTTGCATTCTTCTACATGTCAACATCCTATTATGCCAGCACCATTTGTTGAAGATGATTTATTTTTTTCCATTGTATAGTTTTAATTTCTTTGTTAAAAATCAGATATTCATCGGTGTGTGGATTGATATCCGGATCTTCGATTTGATTTCGTTGGTCCACCTGTTTTTATGCCAATACCAAGTTGTTTTCATTAATATAGTTCTATAGTAGAGTTTGAAGTCAGGTATGGTGACACCTTTAGAAATTCCTTTATTGTACAGGATTGCTTTGTATTTCCATACATAATTCAGTATCATCCTTTTGAGGTCTGTGAAGAATTTTGCTGGAATTTTGATGGGTATTGCACTGAATCTGTAGACTGATTCTTTTCAGTCCCTCAATTTTTTGGGTCTTCCCCATAAAGATATGTCTGTGCCCTTCGGCTTTAAACTTGGTCCCTGCAGACTCATGATAGACTGCAGCAGAAGTAATGCCATGTACTTTCCAAGCCCAAGCCTTAAGGAGCTTGTAACCTTTACTTCTCATTTTCGAGGTCACTGGCTCTTGGAAACCATCACTGCTCCTGGAAGAAGCACAGAACAAGTGCCCCACCTTGGGATAACATGTAGTGAGGCTGAGCTTCATCAAGACAGGGCTGTTGGCAATTCTCACCCTGCCTCAACCTCTCATTCCAGTTTTTACCATGGTCTGACTGGATGCCACCAAGTTCTGCCAATCTCTCTGGGGTCTCATGAAAATGTACTCAGTAACTGCCTAGGACAGGAGTAAGGTGAAGGTTCAACTGGGGCAAGGAGATAGTTGCCCTTTTACATAGAGTCCAAGCTCATTTCCACGTGATTCCACTTTTTCTTCTTCACGACATGCTGCTATCAGAATACTGGGTTCCTTACATAGCAACTCACTTCCCACAGCATGGCTGTCCAGAAGAGCAAGACAGGAGCAGAAACTTCTCATGTCCTAGATTTAAAAGACTTACAACTGTCAGTCCAGGTTTGATATAGAACCAGCCAAGGGCATGGCTCACTGAAAATTCATCTCTAAAGACCAGATGGTAGCTTGGTTATTATCTTATAGACATCAGGGCATCGCTGAGGCTTTTCAATTGGAGAGAGATTTGATTTGAGTTTTGGCTAAAACAGTTATTGTAGGATTGAGTAGGATTGGAAAGGAATGAGTCCTTCGTTATTTTGGGTGACAATGAGGGATCCATGGAGGCTTAAGGAGATCTCAGATGCCAAGAATTTACCACAGTACCAAGATCCCTGTGATCCTAAAGCAGAAAGTCTCCATCCATATAAACAGTGAACTGATGTTTCTTCAAGGACAAACACAAACAGGTTAGGATAAAGGGGAGACAACAGACTCTTGCCATAAACAGGCAACGTAAACAGAAGAGCTGAGTATCGTTTTTTAAATCTTCTATATTGCAAAACCACTTCTTAATATCCCAGTAAGGAAAGGAATAGGTAACTTCTGGGAACAAGGAGGGATGGGAAACGGACTCTGTAAATCCAACACTGAGCATCCTGGTTCTGTTGTCCTATGACATAGTAGTAAACAAGGTTGGTGTGGGAGAATTGTCTGTATTCTGTCAATCATATTTTAATAAAACGCTGATTGGTCAGGCAGGCAGTATAGGTGGGAAAGCCAGACAGGAAGTAGGGGTGGAGCAAAGAGACTGGGAGTATTCTGGGAAGCAGGAAGCTCCCTCTGCCACTCCTGCACAGACCACCGAAGAGACAGGATGTAACCTGCCCAGCTGAGAAAGGTACTGAGCCCTGTGGCTAACGTAGATAAGAATAATGGGGTAACATAAGTTATAAGAACTAATAAGTAGCCTGACCTAATGGACCAATCAGTTTATAACCTAATGTAGACTCTGTGAGATTTTCTCTGGGACTTGCCAGCTGTGGGGTATCGGGCGGGAACAGATACCCCGACAAGCTGGCCCTTCATATTACACAGGGTAATGGGGATGGTGGAGACCGCAAGTAGAAACAAAACCAAAGGGCTGTTTTGAGTCCTGTCAGTGCCTCCTCTTCACACTAATCTGGTGGATTCTGTCTTTGAGGAAGGCATTCAGTCTATCAGGCTTAGGACAACAAGAACAGGCTCAGAAGCAGGGGTGGGGATGGGGGCAGTTGGGGGGGGAGCTGCCTGCTGGTTTGTACATCAGTCAGCAAGCCCTGGGTCCTCCTAACACTCCCAGTCAATTCTCAAGATAGTCATTACCAAAACACCAAATTACCCAGCCTTGAGAGTAGCGGCCAGGGGCAGAAATGATGGTTTTCTCACCTAAGTTCTGGGAGTTTTTGTTGTTGCTGCTGTTGTTGTTGCTGTTAATTTTTGTTATTGTTTTTGTTTCCCACCAACTTCTTAGTATTTTATTTTTAGAGTGTGTTCTGGTTTGTTTTCTATTGCTGTGAAAAAAAAAAGAAACAAACAAAAAAAATAAAACAAAGCAAGCAAAACCAACTTGGGGAGAAAGGGAATTATTTGATTTACATATCCGAAGTTACAGTCTACCAGGGGAACCCAAGACAGGCATTTCATGCCTGTCCTCACAGACAACCCAGGAACACCTGGCCAAGGATGATACCCCCCAGTCAGCCATACCCCCTGTCATCAACCATTAATCAAGAAAATGCTCTTCAGACTTGCATACAAGTCATCAATCTTTCTCATGCAAAGTTTCCTCTTCCCTGTCTGACCCTAGTTTGTGTCTAGTTGCCCAAAAACAAACCAGGATAGAGTGCTTACAAAAGAGTCCAAGGAGGACTTCACAGCTGAGGATGGTTCTCAGACCTGTAGCCACACGTCTATTAACAGATCCTAAGAGGTACCCCGAGGCCGTGAGCATTCCAATCTAGAACTACCTATCTATGTCTCTTTGGGGGGTATCTTCCCTTAGAAATAGAAATCCTCTTAGTCCCCTTGTTAAGAATCAGTTGTGGAGTTCAGCTGGAAAAACTGACAAGGGCTACTTCTATACCACCCACTTCTCTAGTTTCTGGAATTCTTCTCTCTTTTGGACCTTTGCAACTTGTTAACTACAAGGCCCAGGGCTGCAGGGCTTCAGCAGTACAGCCATGGAGGCCTTGAAGACCTTTAATGCCTCGGGATGCAGTTCACAGCCCAGAGAAACCAGTCTTGCTGCAGGCAATCTCGAAGTCTCAAGAGAGGCTGAAAACTCAAAGCTTCTAAGTATCAGTCACGCGTAGTGGCTTTGTCATCCAATGTCCACCAGGGACTGAAAACACTGAAGCTATTTAAGCAGAGATGACTTAATGATAAAGAGTAGTGTGGACAAGAACTCCCTGCCAAGAAGCTGCCTGCATAGGTTGAACTAACTGAATAAAACTTCAATGTAGTGGAGAAGTTGGAATATTGCATGCAATTCCAGGGTCTAATTATAGTTTATCGGGGGTGATCCTTACCTTACTAAATTGCTTTCCTTGTCCCAACCTCTGTATTCGATCTAACATCCTGCTGTTAGCTAGAACTGACAGTCTGACAAAAGATAAAAACCTTTTAGAGTCTATTAACTTTAACAAAACAAAACAAGCAAAGAAAAGCAAAACAACCTAGCTACCCATGAGCCAATCTATACATGTTGTCAGCTAGCATCCAAGGCCCACAGCAGAGTCTCCCATCTCACTTTATCCCTAGGACAGACATGGTGATGGGCAGAACTAACTCCTGAAAGTTTTCCTCTCTTTCTCACGTGCAGTCATGGCACAAATTCCCCACCCAATCAATCAATCAATACTTTAAAAATTAAATAAAGAAAGCTGTCTCGTCAGGAAGCTAAAGACTGTTGGGGTAACATCAGAAGTAAAAACACCAAACCTTTTTTCCCCCATCCAATTTCCATCTCTCTAAAGAGAGATACATTGATGCTCTAGTCTCATTCCTAACTGGGGTTCGAACTCACCGCTCCCATGTCTTCGCTAATATATTTTTTAAATGCCTTGATCTGTAGCTTTCTTTGTTCCGTTACCATGAAACTGCTTTCACACTGAGAAGACCTCAATCTATGTTTCTGGCTATGGACACTGATAATTTTTCTCAGAATAAATCTTGTCTTTTATTCCCTTTGAGGCAAGAGCTGTTTATTTCGGTAACAGTAGCTAACTAACTATAGCTGGCAAAATCATGTATTGTTCTAATCCCAGCAGTCAAGAGAGAGGACTATCTTGGACTACATAGTCATTTCAAAACTAGTTGGGGTTTTGTGACCAAAACCTGTCTCCAAAACAAAGCAAAACCCCAAGTTCTGAAGATGTAGCTCATCCTTTGAGAGCTATATAGTGCTACCAGATGCTCCCCAATACAGACGTGATTTGGGGCGGGAGGGATTGGGGGTTAAGGAACAGGGGTATTATGTGGCTCTGTGAGGAAAGTGCCTGGATCCCCATTACCATTGTAAAAACGGGCTGTAGTGGCGCATGCCTACAGTATTGGAGGTTGGGGGTGGAGATTGGTAGTTCCTGGGGTCTTACTGGCCAGCCAGTCTAGACAAATTGGCGAACTCCAGGTTCAATGAGAGCCCACGTTCAAAACATAAGGTGGAAGGCAGAACAGATAGTTTAATGGGGAAAGGTAATCAGTTGTTGCTCAAGTTGAGGACCTGACTCTGAACCCCACAAACCCAGTCAGAAAGTGAACGCTGCACAGTGAGTATCTGTGTGGAGAGACAAGCGGTGGAGACAAGAGAATCCCCGCACACACGTGGGCCAGCTAGCCTGCCAAAGCAGCAATGAAGAGTTAATGAGACCCTGTCTCAAACAAGGTAGAAGGAGAGGAGTGACACCAGACATTGTTCTCTGACCTCTATGTGTGTGCCTGCACACACACACACACACACACACACACCCCTACACATTGAAGAGCTGCAAAAGCAGAAAGAGAACTGTAAAATAGTAAAATACTTCAGCAGCTGCTGAAAGGAGCTCCCTCGTCTAGCACTAGTCTCAAGGTTAAATAAAATTAAAACCTTCTGAGGAGAGATGCCTACAGAGGTCCCGGCATCTCCAGTGGGAGAGGATGAAGCTGGTTGTATGTGCGTTGGAAAATCTGGGCACTAAATTCAATTGCTGCAAGAAGCTGTTGCTGCTTGAGAGAAGTGATCAAGTGGGGAGGATTCTGCATGAACCAGAAGCAAAGGAAGCAGGGAGTTCCCTTTCATCTCCAAAGGACTCCATCCTTCCAGTCCAGCCCTGAAGCCCCTGCAGGTAATGGCTGTCAGGGAAGCAGTAGGCAAACGTGTCTTGCACCCCTAGGTCTGACATCATCAAACCATACAAAGGTAAGATGAAGTTGACAGACAACGATTTAATAAGTGATAAATTTATTAAGATTTCTGAAAAGAAAGTTGACACCCCAAACAAAATGAAAATCAAAGCTCCAAAGACACTCATCCAGGAAAAATGTTTTGAATATAACCACTTGCTATGTATATTAAGTTATTGTCTTGGTAGTAGAAGAGGGTGAGGGGGGAGTGCTAGATTATTATTGGAAACCCTGAATTCAAGGAGTAAAAATCCGTCTTCATGTTCATTTAACAAAGTGACATTTAAATTACAAAGAAGAATGGAATGAACTCGGCGTTATTTGCACTTTCCAATACTCTGAGATGAAATTGTCCTGGGATCAGCAACTGATTAAGCTGATTATATACCTCATACGTGTAGGATGTGGTTTTCAACCCGCCACAATCAAAATACAATTTACTTCTGTTAGTGTAATAATGTAGATGCTATAAAAGGCATCTCTTGGTAAGTGTTTTTCATTTACATTTCTACGACTATTAGTGGAGTATTTCTACAGCCCCACTCTGTCTTCGCCCTGCTCTCAGTGCCACATTCTAACTGTGGAATTGTCTGGATCTCTTGGAGTTGGTACTGGAAGGGAATCCAGATGCACTGTGAGAAGGGAAGGGGTTGTTGGAAATCATAAGCAAGTGCCACCAGGAAGACGGCAGTGAACAGGGTCTTGCCCTGGTCAGATATAAAGCATGGCAGAGGGCCCCACCAACAATGGCAAGCGGAAATGAAGCGGCCCACTGGTAACAAGGCATTGTGTGTATGCACCTGTTCACAAAGGAAACAAACGAGAGCAGATGGGGAAGAACCTGGCTCGCCATAGCTCATTCAAAAGGAAGGACGTGTTGATGGTCACCATTTAGATAGCTGGACTCACGCTTGTCTTTTCCTCTCTTCAGTAGTTCATGTTCACAGCTTAACTCCCTGACTGTATACTGCGAGCAGCTCTCAAACGGTGGGGTGCTTGTTTGATTAAGGAACAAATGTGAAGCCCTGAGCTTTCTCTCCATTGCACTACATCACATCACTCCATGTTGTCAGCATTCCTGCCTGGCCTTCTGCAATCTTCCTGTCTCTGGCCGTAGTAGAGTCCCTCAAAGAAACAGAGCCACTAGGATGTACACACACACATGCACATGAACACACACACATAAACACACACACACATGAACACACACATGTTTATCCTGGGACCTGCTTGTGATGGTGTTTCCAGAGAAGGTTATCATGTGGACCCATGAACTGAATAGTGAGGCTCTATCATCCCCAAATGAATGGAACGAAAAGCAGAACTACACAGGACACAGGCATGCATGTATCCACGCGCGCACACAGAGACACTCACACACAGGAATGAGAGTAGATTATGAGGGATTAGTTCGTGCGAGTATGGAGGCAGAGAATGGTTCGACTTCAACAATCTGGAAAACGGGAGTTACCTACGCAATACCAACCCAAACCTGAGGTCTGACGATGAGTGTGTCAACGGTACAAGCCCTGGTCTGAGTTCAAAAGCCTAAGTCAAGCAGCTTCAGGGTCCGCGGGAGTGAGTGGGTATCCTTGCTCAAGAGAGGACAGAGAACTCATTTTTCTTCTGCCGTTTTCTTCCTTCATTCCACAGCTGAGTGACACACCACCCATGCTGGCAATAACAGACCCTCTTCACCGGGTCCATTGATGCAAACACTAATCTCCTCTGGAAACATATCACACACAGGCCCAGGCCTGATGAGTGTCAGGCTATCTGGACATTCCTCATCCTAGTCACACTGACACATAAATGAACCGCTGTACTAGTCTTTCCAATCTGCCTTCCATAGAGTGTAGGGTGAGCCTTCAGACGCTCAGACGGGGACATAGCCTTCACCTTGGAAAAAGCTCTCCGAAGACTCCATTTCACTTAGAATAGTCAGAACGCTTAGACGGAGCACTAAAGATCCCGCGTGGTCGCATCCACGGTGGGGTAACAGCTTCCTTCTGTGACACTCTGCTAGCTGGCTACCTGCTGTCCCATGCTTTTGAAATCTCTCTTCCACGTCTTGCATACCAAACTCCTATTCATTATTTAATGCTGAGGTCAAGAGTCAGTCCTGTAGAAAGGACTTTTACTACCCCCTACCCTTTTGCTCCAATCCAGACACATGAATTTCACCACCATCTTGGTCTGTCCCGTATTGTTCTTAGTCCCTTATGATCTTAGATCCCAAGTCCAATCCATAATTCAAGGGCATTTATGTAGTTGTTAGCCTCCTGTTCCCCACCAGAAAGCCAGCTCCAGCAGAATAGGGGGTCTCGATTTTTTCTTTTAATGTTTTAAAGTTAGTTGATACATCCCTGGGGCTTAATATAGGCCTGATGCATAAAGGATACCTAATGAATAGCTGCTAAGTAAGTTATTTAAAAACATTTTGTCAGTCACTGCTGTCCTCAAGAGCCAGCTGGGACTGGAGATGTAGTTCAGTGGTAGGCTGCAAGTTTAGTATGCATGAGCCCCCATGTTGCAGGTCCAGCACCACACACAAGAAGAGACGATGTCATGCCCTGGTATGGAGAAGCTTTATTAGCCAACTTTATTCCCAAGACTCACCTTGCTCCTGTCCTTAAAACCATGCTCATTCTCACACCTCCCTGAAAGATTTTTTTTAAAAGACTGGCCGTCAGTTGCCAAAATTGAAAATCATGAATTGATCCTCTGCCTCAAATAAGTTCTGCATGTCAGCCGACCCTGAACTATGTAACATGCTTGCACCTCTGCTTGGGAAAGTGTATTGAGGCCATCTGCTATAGGAAGGTCTCATCTGCTTACTCTCCACCCTTCAACATCTCTGGGAGATGCTGCCCTTTGGTCTGGTTCTCTCAATACCAGTTTGTATAAGTGAAAGGAAAACTGTTTATTTAATGTCACTTTCTTTTGTTTTGGTTACTTTCAAAACCTTCTGGAGTCAAAAAAAAAAAAAAAAAAAAAAAAACAACTTCCTTCCATGACTCATGTTCTGCAGGTGATGTGGTCACAGGACACAAATTTCATTCCAGAACTGAAGAGCGCTTGGCCCCTTTGAGGCTGAGGCTGGCTTCTGTCAATCAATACATCAGGCACCTGACCACACACACGCTGCGCTGCTCACTGCCCCATGGAGCATGCGGCACAGCGGGTGACGCTGAAGGGACAGGGCTTCCATTCCCACGTACACGATGAACATGGAAATTCTCATTTGCAGTAGAGAGTTCGTCTCCTTGTTAGATTCCCTAAAATATGCCAAAATGTTTTTAAATTCAGAGCTCTACACTTTATGTCATGAATATTTCATTCCTTATCTTCAGATATTCTAGTTAGCGCGGATGCTGGGGAGAATATTTTATACCCGATAAGGAGCGATTGCATTTGCATGCACACTCCCCGTCTTAGCCTGTTTGGGGCTGCTATTACAAGATAACATAAACTAGGTGATTTTTAAACAACGCGGATGTGTTATTTCTCAGCATTCTGGAACCCGCAACTCCAGGACCCAGGCAGTTTTGCTACCCGACATACCCACTTCCTTGTTCTTAGATGATAGACTTCATCCTCATGAAACAGAAGGACCAAGGGAGTGCTCTGGGGACTCCTTCGAAGGGCGTAATTCTACTCACAAGGACTCTGCTCTTGTGAGTAATCACCCCCCAAAGGCCTAAAACCAGCACACTGGAAGTCTGGATTTCCACATACAAGTTTACGGGGGACATAAACCTTGAGCCATAAATGCACCCAAGACCCCCTTATTGTGCTGGCACAATGTATCCAGCTCTGTAAACAGGCAGAGAAAGTTGGGTCTGTAAGTAGAAAGGCACGGAGAGGCTTCGGAAACTAATGGCTCAGGCAGAATTAACATTTAAGTGTTAACTAAGAACAAGCAAAAATCCCGTGCACAACCGTTTTTCCTGGGCTGACCCCAATCCGGTGCTAGCATCTCTGATGGAGTGCAGCCCTGCGCTGTGCTGTGAACAAGCTCTTCTATGATGAAGCCGCCCTTGTGATCGCTGAGGTGGGCGCTCCATTCTACCTTCAGCAGTTGTAATGACAGCATTCATCAGCCCTAGAAACAGAGGCAGACTCTGTGTGATGAAGCGATTGTCACATGGTGATGCCTGACCCCATGGCACTACGAAAGCCAGGAGTTTTCACTATGGCAAACTATAGGGAGTTTGGCTTAGCATTTTAGTTTGGTTTTGGTTTGGTTTTTTGTTTACAACCTAAACCGAACTATTCTTAGCACTTCCAACTTCCATGAACTCTTTTCCTTCAGTGCTTTGAGCATTTATAGGCTAGACGTATGTTTACTGCTTTGAACCCTAGGTAAGACACAGGTGTAGAGGCGGCTACCCCGGGCCATTGGGTTATCAGTCAAGTTAGACACAAGGGTCCATGACTTCTCACAGAACATTTCAGTGACTGTTAGACCTGCATTTTTCCAATTCTGTGCCTTTCAAGGCAAAAGGAGACGTTTCAGGACTGAGCCCTGGAGAGACCTCCACGGTGTGCAGAGGCTGGTTAACTCCACGTTCTATAATTTAGAAGAATTTTTAAAGGATTTTATTAGAGAGGTTCTTGATTTAAAGTGGTGCTTCAGGAAGTAATCAACTGTTTTACTGTCATATTGAGATAATAGCTCCTTCTCAGCCTGTATAAACTCAGATCATATCCGTATTTCGGGCTACACTCGGGAGCATGGAGCATTTGCGAACAAACTGCCTGGAAAGGGGCCTTTACAGCTAAAAGCCCACAAGACTCATGGATCAGGCGAGAACACACACTGATCACGGAAATGAGATAAGTGGTAAATTATATCTATACCAGTTTATTTCTGATTACTTGGTAAATGAGGAAGAGAACGGGAGAATGAGGGATTGAAAGAAAGCAAGAGAGAAGAGGAGCGAAAATACAGGGGTGCCAAAGCTACCCCAGCGATGCCCAATACAAAATGGACTTTTATTATGTGGGGACTGCCAGCTAACTCAGCTAATTCAGTCAATTTAGAAAGTCAATTAAAATACTTTTGCCATTGTGCTTTCTTTACCGGTGATTTAGTTTTCTAACCGTTGAAAAAAATATGTCAAAATATTGAGATCTGGAGTTTTGGCTCTTAGGATAATTACTCATCAATTTAAGCCAGCCTTTTAGAATGGAGCCATATCACCTTAGGGAAAAATTTAGGGCCAGGACAAATAATCTGATGTCACCATCACCACTGCTGTTACCATCCGTACCATTGCCACCATCAGCCCCACCAACACCACCAATGTCACCACCACCACCCACTCACCACCACTGTGATTACCACGACCACCAGTATCACCACCAGAACCACAAACATGACCAGCATCACCACCACCATCACTCACTGTCACCATGTTAGCACCATTACTACCAATACCACCACCACAAACACCAAAACCAGCACCATCGTGCCACCACCACTACGATCACATTGAGACAGCCACGATGGCTGTCACTATCACACCACTGTTAATCTTCATGTCAAAATTAAAACAAACATTTCTTTTGCACTGCCTGAAAATGGGGTCTACACTTCCTTGCTTTGGGTAGGACATGAAGATTTTTTTTTAAAGCAAAAAGAACTTTGCAATCTTGCAACAATATAATACCATCAGTGCATTAAATATTTTAGAGTATACTAATGTAGAGGTGGACTCTGTGTGAGCAAAGACAACACATGATGATGCTCCTTCCCCACAGCCTTTAGTGGTTGAGTTCACTGTCAGTTCCAACAGCCACTTTTCCCCCATTTGCTAAATACACACTAGCAGTTCGCATCAAAGTTGGGAATGTCTTCTTTGGATTCTGAAATAACTCAACCTTTATGGACATTCATTTATAAAACATGACGATGTTCTTATGGAAAGGAGATCATTTTTCACCTTCATGTTTCATAGTCTGAAAACAGAAGAAAGCTGGGAATTCCTTGAACTGTCCTGGCTAAAACTTGATGGAAGTGGAAGGCGGGACCCCCAGCCCAGTCAATCCAGCCGCGCTCTCTTTCCTGTCAGTCACTTTACCCCCTGACTCCAGCTGCATCATGGAAATTTCATTCTGTACTCAAGCTACGCCAACGTAAGAAGCTTGTACTTAAAGGGAGCTTTAAAAAGACACATCTCTTTCTGAATTTCAAAACTTTCCTAATGCGAGGAATTGTAAAATTAAAAAAGAAGTTTCAGCTCATTTTTCATTCAGCAAGGAATAAAAGCAGAGGATGGCAAATTGATATAATCAAGCCATTGAGTCAAAATTAAGATCCAGCCTGCCTTTCAAGTCCTCCAGGCATACCACTTGGCCCCCTTAATTACCCTTCAACATCGAGGTGAGCAAGGGTTTAATGTAAATAACCAACTTTCTTTCCGATGAAAATAATGTTTACTTTACATCTCATGGAACAGCGGCATAATATGTTGGCTATATTTACAGCAATAATCATTTCAGAGATTCTGACATTTTTTATCATTGGCAAGGTATTCGAGGGCACAGTTGCACACTTATCTCTCATTTGCATGATGAAAGGCTATCAGCTCAGGCACAGGCGATGCAGGCTTTCATCCACAGATCCATCCATTCACGCATTAACTGGGTCCCTACTATGTGCTCTCTGCACTAGAGATGTAGCCGTGAGAAAAATACCCTGTATGCTCACACGTCTCATATCCTCATGGGTAGGATATGAGACAACAGACAATCAGTAAAACCAGTAAGTCTGTGATCGGTAGGGGAAAAAGTTTTACATATTTGTGTGTGTGTGTGTGTGTGTGTGTGTGTGTGTGTGTGTGTGTGTGTGCGTGTGTAACAATAATGACTACAGAAAAAGAGATCATAGGTTTGAGTGGGGCGGGGGCATGTGAGAGGTTGAAGGGAAGAAAGGGAAGAGGGAAAAGGTGCAACTATATTTTAATTAATATTAAATAAATAAAGTGGAAACAGAAAGGGCAGAAGCCTTCCATTTTCTTGATGGTTCAGGAAAGCAACCATGGAAAGGGGACATTTGAACATTGTTTTAAATGTTGCGTTAGTATATATTTAATATATATAATATGCTTTATTATGATATTTTAACACACACACACACACACATATATATATACACACACATACATAACACATTTTCATCTCTTGTCCCCCTCCTTTCCTCGTTAATTATTCTCATCTTCCGATCTAGCTTCTGCTTCCGTGACTTTTTTTATCTGACCCAGTAAGTTGCCTTAGGTCTGGTGAGGGTTTGTTTATAGAAACACAAGCCTTTTACCAGTGGCTACGCTACTGAAGGAAACACTCCGTCTCTGTCTGTCTTTCTCTCCCTAAACTTTTAAGAAGTAGAGAAGTCCGTGAGCTCCTACCTCTTCACAACAGAGTGTTGAGTTCCCCAGTCTTATGTAGACCTCTGTGTGCATAGAGTGTAACAACATGTCATGCCTGGACGTCTGTGCTCCATAGCGCCACCCCCTGCACACACAATTCCTCAGCTCTTATATTCTTTCCGCCTTGGTGCTGCGATGCTCGCCAGGCCTCGGAGGGCGATGACAGAGATTTTCCACTTACAGTAAACATTCAGCAGTCACTTATTTTCAGCACTTTGGCCAGTTATGAATCTCTGCAGTCGCCACGGATCACTGCAAAAGAGAAGTTCCCCTGACCGAAGTTGAGAGAAGCACTGATTATGGGCACAGACATAGTTATTTAGAAAGCTATTTCATGGGGTGTTTGAACTTCTTCCTGAGAGAATAATGGGGCCTCATGACTATCTTACCAGACATGAAAAATCTGGGAACCTAGAAAGATGGAGGAGCAAAGACAAAAGCCCATCGTGTGCACACGTCAGGTATATTCACAGACAGCATAGGCACAAACAATAGAGTGTGCTGGGACGGGTTAGCAAAGAGGACGAAACAGGAGGTGACGTTAGAGAGGGCCATTGCTGTGTGACAAGACTCTTCCCGGGGAAATACAACACACAGTCTACTCGCCCCAGCTATGGAGCCCATGACCAGCAAAAGTATGGATACCACCAAAGGTCAACTTGACAAACTATGAATTTTATCAGGGTCATTTACAGAAATATGGGTGAGGGGTTACTTACAGGAGCAGAAATGACTCAAGGACAGCTGGATTACCAAAGCCACCTCAACATTAGTGACAGCTCACAAAGTGAAACATGGAGCCCACGGCACAGCCTGCAGGCAACTCAGCAGGTTAGAGGGCGTCCTTTCCAGGTGCCTCAGCTGTTGGACTAAACCTCTTCCAGGCAGCTTGGTTAGTTTCTGCTCCTACCAGAGCCTTTTTTTTTTTTTTATTGATTTATCTTTTATTTTATGTGTAATGGTGTTTTGCCATGAGTGTCAGGTTCCCTGGTACTGGAGCTACAGACAGTTGTGAACTGCCATGTGGGTCCTGAGATTTGAACCAGGGTCTTCTGGAAGAGCAGTCAGTGTTCTTAACCACTGAGCCATCTCTCCAGTCCTGCCAGAGCCTTCTTTACAGGTTGGCCTTTGTCCCTCTGTGGCAAATCTCCCTTCCCCCATCCTTTGTTTCTTTCCCCTTCTCTCTGTCTTCAATCTCCTGTCTTTGTCTCTTATTCCATGTCCCCTTCCCTCAGGGGCAAATAAATCTTGGTGCTGAGAACTTGGTCTTGTGTCTTGTGCCACCTTCAAGCTCCTTTTGATGCAGGTTGTGGCAAAGGAACTCCTTTTCAGGGAGACTCAGCAGAATTCTCTGAGGGGTTGGAACAGGGGTCAGAAGAGAGGAAGTTAAAAATGACTGAGGGCTTATGTCTGTGCACCGGGAAGCAGAGCTGCCAGTACCGGCAGGACAGAGTGGGGTGGAGTAGATGTGGGAGGGATCACCAGTCATGCGGGATATGGTTAGAAATGTCTCCTAGAAGTGTGGTGGGAGGGGACAAGTAGACAGCTCGATTTGTAAGCCCAGAGTTCTGCAGGGTGATCAGATTTGGAATCTGAAACCATAGAACCACCTGAGGTTAGCTGTAGGGAGCCGCCTGGGTGTCGCCTTGGCCAGATAGTGCCAGCAGTCCTTCAGCCTGGAGGTATACATATCCTTTGATGTTGCCGCCTTAGGCCGGTGTGCTCGAGCCTTGTTTTGCATCTCAAGAGACTCGGTCTCCTGACCTGTCCCGTGGCCTTGGGTCCTAGTAGAATGGCATCAACCAATCAGCATTCGAGCCTCTCACCCTAGAAAAGCGGCTGTCTTTGGATTTTTCGCTCTCTCTCGTCATCCCTGTTCCCCATTCCCCCTTTCAAGCAAGGAGCTCTAATAAATTGTGATTGAGAAGGATTCTTGATTTTGTGATCGTCCTTTCCTGCTGGTCAGGAAGCGCGTCACATTTTGGTGCTGAAAACCGGGACGCCGGATTTGAACAAGCCAAGGAGGGAGCAGAATTCAGAACTCAACGCAAAGAGCTGTGACTGACGTCAGGAAATCCTCCAGATGTAAGCTGATTGCTAAGGCTGGTCCAGAGTGGTAATGTGTGCATTTGTTCTTCTCTGTTGCTTTGGGTTGCGCTGTGATTAACCAGGTGGTGAGTGCCTTTGCTGCTGCGACTACAGCTCTAGTCAAAAGTAAAAATAAGTCCGCAGTAGATCAAGCGGCATTTTTCTAAAAGGACTTCCTTGTAAGTAAAAAGGAGGTTTTTTTTTCTTTAGCCCAGGGGGTAAGTGCGCACCATGGGCAATTCTTATGGAGCCAGCTCAAACCCCAGGGAGATTTATCGCTCAATCCAGGCACTTTTGCGACAGCGTGATTTAAAGATCTCTTCTAGCACTGTCGCTAACATCGTAAAAGACATTGTTGATGTCTCACCTTGGTTTGCAGCTTCAGGTGACCTAACTTTGCCATCTTGGAATAAGCTAGGCAGGGATTTGGAACAAGCAGAAGGAAATATTGGGAGAGGCACACTTCCTTTTTGGAGGATGGTGCGGGACTGCTTGAAGGAAGAACGTAATATAGAGATATTAAAACAGGGTCGCAAGGCATTACAGAAACATCAGGACAGCTTTTCAGAATCAGATCAGAAGGAGGAACAAGAGTGTAGGCCTAGAAAGAAAAAGGAAAAATTAAAAGATAAGGATCCGGAAATAAAAAAAGGAGAAAAGGGGAAGAGAAGCCCCATAGCTTTAGTAGTGAAAGAATTTGTAGATTTAGATTTATCAGAGGAGGAAGAACAACTAGAGGGAACGGCTGCTAAATCCGAGAAAGAGCAGCAAGGTAGCCGGAGGCGGGGCGATGTTGATGTGTTTACTACAAAGGGCAGAAGAGACGAGGCGCCAGTTCCTGCTGCCCTCCCCCCATCCGCCCCTCCACCCATGTACCAGCAGGTAGCTACAGAAGGTCACAGCTTCATAGGAAGGCAAACTTGGTCGCAACTGGCTGCTGCCTTTCCTGTTTTTGAGGAGCCACAGAATTATAATAGGTGGTATGAACCAATCCCATACAGACAGCTGAAGGATTTGGTTGAAGCTGCGAGAAATTATGGAGCAAATGCCAGTTATACAATCACATTATTGAGAAGGATTGTTACAGTAGCACTGACTCCTACAGACTGGCAGGAGATTGCAAGAGCAGCTCTTCCAGCAGGGCAGTTCCTGGATTTTAAATCTATAGTCCAGGACAAGGCTCAGACCCAAGAGCGCATTAACATACAAAGTGGCCACCCAGAGTGGACGGCTGATATGCTTCTTGGACAGGGGGCATTTGTTGGAAATCAGAATCATTATCCTTGGGAGGTTTATAGGCAGGTTAGTGAGATTCATTATAGAGCATGGAAATCACTCCCTAATAAAGGTGAAACAGCTGGTAACT
Organism: Myodes glareolus; assembly: GCF_982192425.1. Classification (NCBI taxonomy): domain Eukaryota; kingdom Metazoa; phylum Chordata; class Mammalia; order Rodentia; family Cricetidae; genus Myodes; species Myodes glareolus. The sequence goes on from NC_142043.1 coordinate 41,384,461, forward strand.
TAACCAAGATTATTCAAGGTGCTGCAGAGCCATTCTCTGATTATGTGGCTAGGATGACAGAGGCAGCTGAAAGAATGTTTGGGAATTTAGATATTTCATTGCCTTTTGTCCAGCAAATAATATTTGAGCAGAGCACCAAGGAATGTCAAAGAGCAATAGGTCCAGTAAAGGGAAAGGGATTAGAAGCCTGGATCAAAGCCTGCCGTGAAGTTGGGGGGCCTCTAACCAATGCAGGGCTGGCGGCTGCTGTGCTTGCTGCTGCCAGAGGTGTCAGAGGAGATAAGGGAAAGGCATGCTTTAAATGTGGACAGTTGGGGCATTTCAAAAAACAATGTCCCAATAGTCATAATGCCTCAGATTCTTCAGGGCTCTCAGCTGCAACATCGCAGAGGCAGCCAGACATTTGTCCCAGATGCAAGAAAGGGAAACATTGGGCTAATGAGTGCAGATCAGTTAGGGATATAAATGGACAACTTATTCCTATGCCTATTCAGTCATTGTCAAAAAACGGATTGAGGGGCCCATGCACCCAGGGCCCAAAAATATTTGGGGCAATTCAGAACACTATGGCAGTCCCCGAGATGACTCCATCGTCCCAACAAGAAGGGCAGCCAAAGGCTCCGGAGGGCTGGACCTCTGTGCCACCTCCAAACTGCTATTAACTCAGGATATGGGAGTTCAGGTCATAGAAACTGACGTGTTTGGGCCATTAGAAAAAGATAATGTTGGCATAGTCTTGGGACATTCATCCTCAATTATGAAAGGCCTGATAGTCCATCCTGGAGTCATAGACCCTGCTTATGAAGGCTGCATTAAAATTCTTTGCCATTCTCCATACGGGGTAGTTTCCATCGCCCCAGGAGACAGAATAGCTCAACTCTTAGTTCTCCCTTCAGGGCGTAATAAGCTTCCAGCGGAGGGGCTTGTCTTAAAGGACAAAAGCCTTGCTCCCATGGGAGTAGATTTGGCTTGTTTATCCTTGGAGCTTGATCAGCGACCAATCTTAAATTTAGAAATAGAAGGAAAGATTTTTTCAGGCCTGGTGGATACTGGAGCAGATAAAAGTATCATCAGATCCCAAGCATGGCCAAAACGCTGGCCCTTACAACAGGCCTCCCAGTCCCTTCAAGGGCTGGGGTATGCACAAACACCGCATATAAGTGCTAAGGAGTTAGTCTGGAGAACAGAAGATCAGAGAGGGACTTTTCAGCCTTTTGTGGTTGATTTGCCCATCAACCTATGGGGCAGGGATGTGCAGTCTCAAATGAGATTGAGACTTACAAATGATTATTCTGATACCAGTAAGCAAATGATGGCACGTCAGGGTTATATTCCCAATAAGGGACTTGGTAAATGTCTCCAAGGTAGACAGAATCCTATTGAGACTGTCTCCAAGTTAGATAGAAAAGGCTTGGGTTTTTCATAGGGGCCACTGAAGCTGTAGCTTCCACACAAAAGACAATGCCCATCCCTTGGCTAGTAGATAAGCCGGTATGGGTCCCTCAGTGGTCCCTTTCCTTGGAAAAGCTGGAAGCTGCAAGACAATTAGTACAAGAACAGTTAGAACTAGGACATTTAGAACATTCTGTATCGCGTTGGAATACGCCTATTTTTGTGATTAAAAAGGCCTCAGAAAGTGCTTATTCGCACCCATCACCTTAAAACTCTTAATGATTTCCAGCAGTTGCTGGGAGATATAAATTGGATTAGAGGATATCTAAATATACCTCGATCTGAGCTCTTGCCTTTATTTTCCATCTTAGAAGGCAATCCTGATATCTGTTCACCTAGAGCCATGACCCCGGCTGCAATGCAGGCCCTTAAGAGGGTAGAATCTGCTATTACTACAGCTCAATTACAGCGAGTGAATCCATCCTTACCAATTTTGCTATGCATTCTCAAAACAAAAAATTATCCCACTGGAGTGTTATGGCAAGATGGACCCCTCTGGTGGATGCATGGAAATTCCATAGGAGCAAGATCTGTTCAATATTATCCAGAATTGGTGGCTGGCCAAGCATTAATGGGAATAAAGCTTTGCTTAGCCCACTTTGCGAGAATGCCTGACAAGTTGATAATTCCCTATACGAGGGAACAGGTAGAAGTTTTGACAGCCACAGTAGATGGCTGGGCTATCCTGCTTTGTGCATTCCCTAATGTTATTGACAATCATGTGCCAAGGCACCCCTTAATAAATTTTGTGGAGAAAAATTTGGTGTATTTTCCCAGGATTACCTCGCCCCACCCATTAGAAGGAGCCTTAACTATTTATACAGATGGCTCAAAGACCGGAAAAGGGGCTCTGGTGGCAGGAAATGCTAAACCTGTGGTCTTTCAATTTCGGCCTGATTCCCCCCAAGTCACTGAGTGCTTGGTGGTTTTGGAGGTGTTTCAGAGATTTCTTGAGCCATTTAATTTAATTTCAGATTCACAATATGTGGTCAATGCTGTGGCCTCTCTTGAGGTTGCAGCCTCAATTCGCAGCTCAAGTACAGTGTCTAATATTCTTTTACAAATACAAAAACATATTTTAAAAAGAGAAAATCCCTTTTATGTTGCTCATATTCGAGCCCATTCTCTCTTGCCAGGACCTATGGCAGAGGCTAATGCTCAAGCTGATGGTGCTACTCGAGCACTCGCCCTTGTGGCTACAGATTCACTCCAGCTAGCTAGAGATTTCCATCAGCTTTATCATGTTCCAGCAAATACACTTCGCTTAAAGTTTAAGATCTCTAGGGAAAATGCCAGGAGGATAGTAAAAGCCTGTCCCTCCTGCGTGACCATGTTACATCCCCCACATACTGGGGTAAATCCCAGGGGGTTAAAGCCAAACTCACTCTGGCAAATGGATGTGACTCACATCTCGGAGTTTGGCAGACAAAAGTATGTTCATGTGTCGGTGGACACATGCTCTGGAATAATTCATGCCACCCCACTGGCAGGGAAAAAGGTAACTCATGTAAAAATGCATTGCTTAGAGGCCTGGACAGCTTGGGGAAAGCCAAGTCGTTTAAAAACCGACAATGGCCCAGCATATGCCTCACAGGGCTTTAAAGCCTTTTGCAAGCAATTACAAGTTGAACATACCACTGGCCTACCATACAATCCTCAAAGCCAGGGTATCGTAGAAAGAGCAAATAGAAATTTAAAGGAAATTTTGCGAAAGCAAAAAGGGGGAATAGCTGTAGCAGCTTCCCCCAGAGAAAGGATTTCTCTTGCACTCTTTACACTTAATTTTTTAATTCAAAATATTGCTGGAAAAACAGCAGCAGACAGGCATGCCCTGTTTGAAAGCTCTACAGAGCGAGATTTGGTCATGTGGAAGGATGTATTGATTAATAAATGGTGTGGACCGGATCAGGTAATTACCAGATCCAGGGGAGCAATTTGCATTTTCCCTCAGAATCGTGAAGATCCAATCTGGGTGCCAACGAGACTGACAAGAGAAATAAAGAAGAAAGATGATCCAGTGGATGCTGAGTGTCCTGCTGTGGAAGATTCGTGCGGAGGCAGCAGAGATGACACCCTGGGCGGTGTCAAGAGCAACTGTTTCACGTTATCACCTTGAGCAGCACCCTGTGCAACCTCTTATCTCTTAACAATTTTCTGACTGACTCTATTCTGCCTTTCTCCCTCCTTGGGGATGGGTGGGAGCAGAGATATCCTTGGCATGCTGTGTCTAGGTGGAAGTGCTGTATGTCTTTGATTGGTGTGCTACCTGCTAGCCCAAGTGAGGAGGGACAAGGTCTTTGTGGCACAGGCCTTGGCAGTCTTGGAATGTGTATCCTCACCCCAGGTTTGGCTCTCAGCCTCAAAAGAGCTCACAGGCAATTAGCCATGCATAGCCTTTGCACCCTCTAGGGACCAGATAGTCCCACGGCACAGAGGAAGGTATGCATAGGCGGAGGGTGTGCAGACACAGCCCTAGCACTCCCAGGGAAGTAGTTGTCCCATTGCACGGGAAGGGTGTGTCTTGCTTTTCTTTTCTTTAATCAGTCCACACATCATGAGGTGGGGACCAGATTGGAAAATAGTTTTGCCTTATTGCTCTTAAAGACAATAAAAAGAGGAGCTGTAGGGAGCCGCCTGGGTGTCGCCTTGGCCAGATAGTGCCAGCAGTCCTTCAGCCTGGAGGTATACATATCCTTTGATGTTGCCGCCTTAGGCCGGTGTGCTCGAGCCTTATTTTGCATCTCAAGAGACTCGGTCTCCTGACCTGTCCCGTGGCCTTGGGTCCTAGTAGAATGGCATCAACCAATCAGCATTCGAGCCTCTCACCCTAGAAAAGCGGCTGTCTTTGGATTTTTCGCTCTCTCTCGTCATCCCTGTTCCCCATTCCCCCTTTCAAGCAAGGAGCTCTAATAAATTGTGATTGAGAAGGATTCTTGATTTTGTGATCGTCCTTTCCTGCTGGTCAGGAAGCGCGTCACAGTTAGCAACTGAAAACAGTGTTCCAGGTTGACACAGGACCTTCTAACACAAGGGGAGGATGACGAGGAACTGGCAGAGGTTGAAGACAGATCCTGGAGTCTCTGAGGGACACACTATTCCGCTGTGACAATGGAAATTCACATCACATCCTTAGTTACAAAGCAGAAGTCTTCGTCAGCCTGGTCAGTGAGGTGGGGTGAAGACAGAGCAGGGAGCTTGAGTAGACTCAAAAGAAAGCAGTGGCCAGCAATGGGCAAATATCCTGATACATCGCCCGTTCAGCTGCTAAGGTGGTGGGTGTCTTAGCTAATACTAACTGCCATCTTGACACAACTTAGAATCACTTTCTTAAAAAAAGAGTCCCAGTTAATCCTTATCAGGGTGACTTGTGGATATACCTCTGAGTGATTGTCTTTATTGTCTCAGTTGATGTAGGAGAGACCAGTCCACTAAGGGTGGTACCATTTCCTTGGCAGGTGGTCCTGGGTGATATAAGAAAAATATCCAAGCAGGAGCCTGTGAGACACCCAGCTAGCAGAAGCATCCTCCAGGGTTCCTACTGTACTTCCTTGGCTCTGCATGGGTTCCCTGGTGGGAGGTAATGCCACATGGAATAACAAAGAGGTTTGCCTTCAAGTTTCAGTCTTGAATTTCTGCCTGCCTTTCCTCAGTGATGGGTAAGATGAAACAAACCCTTTTTCCCCAGCTTGCTTCTGGTCGCAGTATTTTTATCTCAGCAAGTGAACGAAACAGCAGTTGGCATTAGTCTAGCACTCCCCAGTAGTCTCTACAAAACGTTACCATGTCACAGCCGAAGCAACAAAGGATGCCCTTGTTATATTTTTCACAAACAACTTGCACAGCTCTCTGATCGACCCAGAGATACCAACAGAGTCAGTATTTAACAAAATGCCAAAATGTACACTGACTGGGTCAAGTGTCCGTCACCATCTTACATTGCATTATCTTGTTGTTTCAGCAGTAACGAAATGGTTATGCATTGGCCACACGCCTAAGTGCTGGTCCAACTGTGTAATTTAAATACATATCATACTAATAGCATCACTGTGCCAAAGCCAAGGGGTTATTTGGTGGTTGGTGTTTCCCTTCTTCTTGAAACACAAAGAGGCTCTTTCTGCTGCTGCCCAGGATGCAGGTGTAGCATTGGAAAATGCCTCAAAAATTCCACCCATTCATTTGCCTGGGAAAAATAACTAATTTCTTAAGTTGTAAAAATATACTCGCTTTTCCACATGCGTGGGCGGAGGGAAACGGGTAAAAATGCACTGTTCCCAGCTAATTTGTTTATGTAGTGAAACCATGAAAACACTTCCAAATAAACCGTCTGAAAGAATTAGGCTGCATTTTCCTCCGACATGTCGGCCGTATTTGTTGCTTTATGCTGAACTTCACCTGCACACATGAGAGCTGGGTGAAACCCATTTCCGTCCATTTAGATTTTGTCTTTCCCCAGTGTCACTTGTTACGGATGCATGTCTAGAAAAACCCAGACATCTTCTTCAAATCGGAAGGGCAATGAATTTGGAGCAAGAGTTTCTTTAACAACCGGAGTGGGGAATGCTCATGGTGCCATATGTGGGAGACCTAGACACAAGCAAAGCACCATGGGAGCCCTAGACACATGCAAAGCACCATGGGAAGCCTAGACACATGCAAAGCACCATGGGAGCCCTAGACACATGCAAAGCACCATGGGAGGCCTAGACACATGCAAAGCACCATGGGAGCCCTAGACACATGCAAAGCACCATGGGAGCCCTAGACACGTGCAAAGCACCATGGGAGGCCTAGACACATGCAAAGCACTACAGAGCATCTCGACAGTGTCTGGACCTGACCTTGAACCTTCAGTGGCTGCCACTAAAAGAAATGGCTTCAATTACAACCTGGACTGTTCGTTTGAATCCAGAGTAAATGGTTCTAAAATGAGATACTTACAACAGGGCTATTTGCTTGATATCACGGGCCATGAGAGGAAAGGCCTATTTAACACTAACTGCTCGTCGCCCTAGTCTCACTGACTGCCCCGATGCAGACTAGGGATGTCTGGTTCTCAGGACGTTCTTACTAGAGTGGTCAGAGACACGATGTGAGAGCTTTGGCTTGGACACTTGTACGGTTCCTGCCAATACCCTGCGTTCTGTTTCTTGGCTAGTTCTCTTGGTGCTGTGCAGAAGGAGGGTTTGAGGATGTTGAAGCATCCTCGTGTGAACTACTAAAATTAGCTTCACGTTATTTGTGACTCTCAATTACCCTGCTTCCTTCATTTCAAATCTGGCAAGTTCATTACCTGTCTTGAAGAGCAGCCTGCAGCAGAGGTGATGCTGTGTTTCCTGGAGCCCACCCTGCAGCGATATGGAACCCTCTTGTCACCTAAGAACAAGCCCAGGCAGGCCTTTAAAGCAGTGGTTCTCAACCGGTGGGTTGTAACCCCTTGCTGGGGGGGGGGCAAACAATCATTTTACAGGGGTCAAATATCAGATATCCTGCATATCAGTTATTTACATTATGATTACAGGGGTCAAATAGAAGATATCCTGCATATCAGTCATTTACATTATGATTCAAAACAGTAGCAAAATTACAGTTATGAAGTAGGAATGAAATAATTTTGTGGGGGTGAGTCACCACAGCATGAGGAACTGTATTAAAAGGGTCGCAGCATTAGGGAGGTTGAGAACCACTGCTCAAGAGGAAGGAGAATTCTGGATGAGGGACCTGGCTCTTGAACTGCCTCAGCCCCCTCAACCTATGGCAAATGAGACAGCTTTTCCAGGAGAGCCAGACAGGAACCAGGCCAACGCACTCCCCCATGACGAAGCCCAATGACCTGGGTTTGAAATATCGTCTTACAGACAATGGCTGCCCCACGGGAAAAAGTAGGCATGCCCGATGCTAACACCAATAGGGCCTCCTTCCCTTCCTTCTTCCTTCCCATTAAAGGAACACTGCCTCTACCAATCCTATCTGATGACAACAACTGACTTTTGTCAGAAACTGCCTAGTCTGTTGTAAGGTGATAAGTTGAACTGTGAACACTGGGAAGTTTCTCTGGAAAAGGTGTGCTAAGAAAAACAAACAAACAACCATGAATTCTCATCTGCAGCCCACATGTTAAAGGAACTACAAACCAAAAGCCGTCGTGATGAGATACACCTGCCAAACAAAGAATGAAGTTTTAATCTGCCAGCAGCAGGGAGCATGTGCTCTTGGGGGCAAACTGTTCTCCTTCTCCACAAGCCTTATGGGTCTGAAGCACCAGAAACAGGGTGAAGAGGGGGGCATTGTGTTCCTTTTTTCAGGTCCCACCTGCAGAAGCCTTAGGTGAGTCGGGGGAGAGCCCAAGGAGCATGGCAGAAGAGAGGGCGAAGAGACTGTCAAAGTCCAAGAAGTCTTGTGTGACTGCCGTTGAGACTGAGTCTCGCTGGGAATGTCAGAAGCTACACCCATAAAGTCTCACCAGCCTGACTGCCTAAACCTGAGCTGAGCAAGGACAGCGGCAATAGGCAAGTCACAGTGGATGGGGAAAAGCCCATGACGCTTCAACCATCTCATTTTATCTCCCAAGATGCCAACCACCACCTGACTTACATTCCTCCTCACAGGCCCGAGTCTAGGTCTTAGGAACCCCAGACCCTCTCCTCTGTCCTTCCAGTTCTAGGTAAGGCCGCCTCCTGTGTTTATACTGTCTATGTAAGTACTGTTGGCACTCCTTGGATTCAGGTGGTTGGGAAGCTTCTAGAAGCTGAGAGGTGATACCAGATAAGTCATCATGCAGACAGCAGGTACAAAAAAATAGGAAAGAAGGAAGGAGTCCAGAGCTTATAAACCAGCTGCAGTACCAACATCTGTCTGTGTGTCCAGAGAGAAGGCAGATCAAAGAGAACACTTCCAGGTAACAGGGCCCTAGAACTTAGTAGACCCTGAGACCTTATCACAGCTGACACCATGGTGGAAGGACCGTTCAGGCTGTGAAATTCAGCACGTAGACAGTACCACCTGCCAAAACTAAAACAAAGACCTATCAATCCATCAAAGTCCATAGTTCTGGGAAAGTCTCTAAATGTATTAACTTTGCTTTTTGGCTTCTTTAGTTCTGCTTCTGGCTAACTGTTCTTGTTAACTGAAGTATGTCAACCAGAACATGGTTTTTATGCTTAAATGCTCATCCTGAGAAAAGCTTGGGGCGACACTGGGGTCTCAAACACCTAGTGTGGTCACCAGCCCGCTAATAAAGAATCGCTACTGCCTTAAATCCATGCTCAAACAGTCCTCTCTGGTGAATACCCCACAACACATATAAGGGTCTCTGCCATAGAGTACATGCCAGCTTGGGCTGTGAACCTGACTGCTCCTTGACTTGCACATCTTAGGGACCACTGATTCAGGAAACACTCCTCTCTTTCTAAAACGAAAAACAATCCAGGGTGTATTCGGTGTACATTTCACTCAAATACATACGATGGGGAAACAATAGCATAGAAGTGTTAATTCCAGGATATGGGAAACATAGAACAGGGTGGGGGTGGGAGGAAGTAGGCAGATGAAACTCAGCAGCGGCCTCAAAAAAAAAAAAAAAAAAAAAAAAAAAACAGAGGGAAGAGCCAGATACCTGACAAGAGAGAGTCTGTGTAGGCTGTTCAGATCATTAGATTAGACTGAGGTGACCCGGCTTGGAGTAATCTTTTATCAGTATCGCTTTTAAGAAACAAGGGGGAGAATTATCAAATCTCAGTGAGGATCTAAAGGAAATTGCCGGCTTTCCGTCGTGGTCCTTTATCACAGGACTATTTAAGGCATCTATTTACAGGCAGACCGAAGAGTGCAGATTGAAAGTTCTCCATGCCAAGCAATCAGTAGCAGTAGCATGCCCAACAGCATCAGCCTATGATACACACACCTCATCAGTTTTAGAAGGATAAAGACTTTTACCAAATCATAATAAAAAGCATCAACTTGTAACAAACTAAAACCTGAATGCTACCTCTTGGATATGATTAAGAGCATCTAACTTAGAAAAAAAAAAACCACCAACATCGTATTTTGATTAGTTGTTCAAGACTAAACTAGGTCAGGGACCGGGCTTGGAACTCAGAGGCAGAGAGAGCACTTGTCTAGTGTGGGCCCTGGATTCCATCACCACACAGCACTGCAGGAAGAGAAGAATGTGTTGACGGGGAGGATATATGGATCATTCACTCTCATTTGATGAAACAAGTCCAACAGTTCCACCAAATGGATTTATGTACCACCAGCCTGGCAGTATTGCCACAAAGATCTTAAGTCTGTGAGGTGTCTGAGGGTCTTTGATTTGACCATTCCCTATTAGATTTGTATTTTATCATCTATCTGGTGAAATATTTCATATTTTTTCATTCTTGAAAATACATTATATTATATTTAATACTTTTTTTGAAGAATGCAAGCAGAGGAACACAGCAGTTTGAAGACTACAATTGCTGAAGTAAAGAATTTGAGCATATGATTTAAGTATTGAACTGGGTTCTACCCAAGGAACATTCATGAGCAGTTGATCAGAGTAAACCGTCATTAGGAGCACAGGAAGGAAGCCTTTGAGAGACACATAATGACTGGAAATTCTTAAAACATGCATAGATGAAAGCAAATCTCTCATTAATGGTAGTGGCCTTCTTACTAGTGTCCTTGGTAGCCACAGGCAGTAGAACATTTTTAAATCAAAGGGAAGAGCTGATGGAGTCAGCATAAAACCCAAAGGGAAGTTCTAGCTTCCATGAGACCCCACAGTCTGACTACAGCTTGTCTCCCCAGAACCCACAAAAATGCCTGATCCTCAAAATCTCATGTCAACGGTATTGAGAGGGCAGAAACCCAACCTGACTGGTGTTGAGAGATACGCCTCTGGAAAGAGATTAGATTAGATCAAGCACCAGGATGCAGCCCCCACGACACAACCATTGAATTCTGCTGACCTTGTAGAAAAGAGAGACACTCAAAACCTAGAGCCACACACTCCTGCATGATGCAATCCGGAGGGTCTCACCAAAGCTTACACTGTGCCCTCTGGATCTTGCACTTCCAGGATCACCCACCTAAGCAAATCCACACTCTTTACAAAGTAGTGCGCTTTTCGGTTTCATGATCGCAATTTAAGAGCTGAGAAGGGATTTTTTTTTTAACCTCTGAAAGTAGCTTGTCCTTTAAAGTTTATTCTTACAATTATGTAAGAATTATACATTCAAATAACATATTAAACATCTAGGAAGAAAGAAAGACTGCCCATGTTTACACCACACTAAATATCTGTCAGTAGTATTTGGATGTTTACTTGTAGAATTTTAGTACACTTTTGAGCTTCATGGTGACTAAGATACTTACGTTTTTTTCTTTCCCATGAAGACAGTCCTGTGTGTTCAGAAAGCTAATGAGTGAGGTGATGAGGTCACTTCCACTGTATGTCTGGGGAATTCCATCTGCTCAAGTACAAGGGCTTTATAGGGTATTATATGAAACCAGCATCCTCCTCAGTGAGCCAGAACCCTGGAATTGTGTGCGCAGTACACATATTAATTCTCTGTATCTTTCTCACATGGACAAAGGAGACAAATGAGAGCAAAGTTAGTTATAGACAGCATTCCTACTTACTTGACAGCAAGCATATCAATGCTTTCCACTCTGAGCCAGCTAGTGGAGAGCTAAGCACTAGTCAGTCCTGTTTGGACTCTCAGCAAGCTTCCTGAGAGCAGCTTCCTGCTAGTCAACTTTTGTGATGAAGGGGTTTTTCAATGGAACTGGGTGAATCTGATGAATGTTAATGACATGGTTCCAAATCTTCTTTAGCCAATCCATTTGCAGCTGTTCCCCGAGTTATTTCGTAAATGCCTGAAACAGCTGTCAACATTCTGTGAGGGAAGCTCTTCAATCAATGAATTGACAGAAATGCAATACTTGGAATATTCAGAGCAGAAGGCAAGAGAACATAATATACATCTATTTAGTGATGGAGCCAGCAATGAAAGGGAGGGATTGATACTGTGGATTTGGAAGAGAATGCCATGCTCCTGGGCATAGAAAAGAGAGCAGAGTGCAGTTCTGGGTGGGAGACTGAAAAAGTCAAATGGGGTATTCAAGTGTCCTAAGGATATGAGCGATGTTATTTTCTACCAATAAGAATGCTTATAGCGGGGAAGAGCAGCATTGTAAATCATATTTTAATTAAAATTTTAGTGCTTGTTGATGTTATTTTTTTATTGTCTCAATAAAACATTTTTTAACAGATGACATCTGGACATTTTGTTTAAGTCCCTCTCCCTTCTCTATAAAATTCTTCAGTAAATTTAATTGTCAAGAAAGTCATCCGACTGACAACCGCAGGAAAAAACAAAACCTTTTATTCAGTATGATAGTTTGGGTTTCGAAAGTCCCCCAAGGCACATGTGCTAAAGACTTGATAACCAGGTGGCATCATGGGGAGAGGGAATCTGTGAGAGACAAAGCCTAGAGGGAGGTCGGTTAAGTCACTGGAATAGTGAAAGGAGGTCATGAGACCCTGACCCCAGTTATTTCTTTTGCTTCTGGTCATCAGATGAGTGGTTTTGGCCCACCGCACATACTCATTCCCACCGGCCTTAACACAGTCCAAAAGTTACATAGACTGTAGTCCTGCAAAACGTGAGCCAACTTTTCTCTTTGAACACTGATTGGGGTACTTTTTAGAGTGATAGAAAGATGATCTTCGGCCTCTGTGCTTAGAAAAGAAAGGTTTTTGTGATGCTGTTGGCCTCCCTTCTACCAAGAAGATATCACTTCTTAAGAGAAGTCTTAGGACAGGTTTAACTCACTGTAGTGTTTGCTTCCCATCTAAGTATAGCCCTGCGTGGTGGACCACCATCTGCTGGAGCATACTTTTAAGAGCTTCACGATAGAACCTAAACTGAATCAACTGAGTAGGATCTTCCAGACGTAGCCATTTTGGAACTCTGGAGTCCACGGAAGATCTCCAACTTCCAGAGAATTACAGTTAAACTTTGGTCGATTTCAGCTTCCAACGGTATTAGCGAAGACTTTGTAGCTGTGTTTACAGTGCTTGTACAGCTTCCAAGAGCCCGGGTAGGTAATAAGGACCTGTCCTTCAAACCCAGAGGCTCTCCTGATTGCTGCTTCTGATCGCGGAGGTGCAGGCACAGAAGCAAGCTGCCATCCTTGGAGTCCTGGAGGTTGTGTGTCAGGTGTCCTCCCTTCATTCCGAAATAGCATCTGAGAATTTAAAGGGTCAGTGACTTTTGCATTTCTTTCATCTTCTCTTTCTCTGTGGTTTGTTCTTGAGTCAGATGATGAAGACCAGGCATTTAAGAGTCAAAATGTGTATGAGGAAATTAGAAAGTGGCTATGTACGCCCAGGAAAAGGTGTTGCTAAGGAAAGCCCTGAGCCATGTCTGGCTCTACAGCATCCAGGGTCTGAGTTGATGTCCCGGGCAGTTGTTATTGAGGACCATGCTGGTTGGCTACCTCAGACCATGTCGGTGTCTGAGAACTGAGCTACGCCTGGGACCAAGCTGAGCAGGGTGGCTGGTGCTGCCACTTGGAATCATAGAAATGTCCAAGCACTAGCTGCTGCCTAGGGCCACGTCTAGGTTTGTGGCCCTGCCGGGGCCGGGTCTTGGGTGGTGTCTGTGGCTCCAGTTGTCACTGAGGGCTCTGTGGTTGTCTGGTATCTGATCAGCTACGTAGTACCATGATGCTGCTGGGACTATGCTGATCTGGGTGACCTATACTGCCACTGAGACTGTGGTGGAGTCCAACCCAAGATAGATATTGCCAAGGGCCATGTCTGGTCTATGGTCCTGCTATAGTTGGGGTCTATCATTATGCCCATGGCCCATGATAGCACATTTAGAACAATGCTATGTTGAACCAGTCCCACCCTTCACTGGCCCTGAGATGGCTGACCCCACCCCTCACTAGAAACCTCTCCTGAAGTGTTATAGGAGGCTTCTTGTTTGTTCCTGGCTGCTCAGCCCCAAAATAATTACACAGAAACCATATTACTTGCAATACTGTTTGGCCAATAGCTTAATCGTATTTCTGGCTAACTCATATCTTAAATTAACCGATCTCCATTAATCTGTGTATCACCACAAGGCTGTGGCTTACCGGGTGAAATTCCAGCGTCTGTCTCCAGCGGGGTTACATGACTTCTCACTGACTCTGCCTTCTTTCTCCCAGCATTCAGTTTAGTTTTCCCCACCTAGCTAAGTTCTGCTCTGCTATAGGTCCGAAGCAGTTTCTTTATTAATCAGTGATAATCACAGCATCCAGAGGGGAATCCCACATCACAGAAGTGTTGGCCTTAACCACTCAGGAGAGAGCTTGCCCCTGTAATCAGGAAAGATGACTCCACCCCTGGGCATGTGCCTTACCTGAGTAGCACACCAGAGATGACCCTGTGGTCAGGACACAGCTGAGCAGAGCCTGAGGACATGAGGGCATGAAAGCAAGAGAGCTGACTCCCCACCCTGACCCTTGTCTGCCATGTGGTGGCATGGATGAGGGAAAGATGCCCTCCCCGCTCTACCCCTTGCTACATGTGGGATGTGAGAGAGTTGGCCCCAGGATTTCTAGAGTGAGAGAACTAAGTCTGCTTCACACCAGCTGTAGCATACAAGAGACTGAATCCTACACCCCACCTGGGCAGCACACTAGAGCTGACCCTGTTTTCAGAGGCGCAGGTGTGGCAAGCCTGAAGGCATGAGAGCAGGAGAGCTGACCCCGTCACACTCTCACATTTCCCCCTCCAACAATCAGAAGAGAGGGCCCTGCATCTTGCCTGGGTAAAACAGCAGAGCTGGCTTGGGTGATATAAGTTAGGGGGACCTGGATCTGAGGGCCCAAGAGCAGGAGAACTACAAAGAGCGAGTTATCTGAGGCAATGCTGGAGAACTCATCTGGGTAGTGAGGATGAGGAAAAGCTAATGAGCTGACCAACCTACCTACCTCCCAGACCCAGAATCAGAACTGAGTTGTCCCACTCTAACATCCACCTCATCTATGAACTGTTAGTGCATGTGAAGGGGATGAACCTACAGATCCAAAACAGTAGGATTCCATGACACAGGACAACAATAGGACATCCAGGATGAGCCCCTCTGAGAGCACATGAAACCAGAGGCCTTGAGTCAGACCAATGACTTGTGGCAATGCACACTTGTAAGTGAGGAAGAATGGAGTGAAGGGTAAACTGTGTGACTCAATGCACCATTGTGGTAGTTTGAAAGAAAATGATCCCTAAAGAAAATGGCACTATTAAGAGGTGTGGCCTTATTAGAGGAAGTGTGGTTTTGTTGGAGGAAGTATGTCATTGTGGTGGCAGGCTTTGAAGCTTCCTATACTTAGGATACCACACAAGGTGACTCTCAGTTGACTTCCTATTGTCTGCTATATGTAGGACATTTGGCTATTTCTCCAGCACCATGCCTGCCTGCATGCCACCATGCTCAACCTCCTAACTATAACCTCTGAACCACAATTAAATGTCTCCTTTATAAGAGTCACCATGGTCATGGTGTCTCTTCACAGTAATAGTAACCCTAATTAAGACAACCACACTATATCTTCCACAATGTGTTTCTTCTTTTCTGGTTTTGGTTTTTGTTTGTTTTTGCTTTTTCTTGTTTTTTTGTTTTTTGTTTTTAATTTAATTTTGTTTTTAATTGGTTTTGATTTAGGGGGAGGTTGCAGAGGCACAGAACACATTCCAGAAGATGGGAAGATAAGCGGGATTAGAATGCATGATGTGAAATCCACAGAGAATCAGTAGGAAGAAAGAAAGAACAAAAGAAAAGCCCTGAGGAGCTGTGAAGATATTCCTAGCTAAGGAGAAGCTTCGGGGACCCATAACCCATAAGCCATGATCTGCAACTGGGAATGACCTGTACATGGGCAGTTAGAAAAGCCTGGGAAGTGCTGGGTTTGAAGATGACTCCATCCCTGGGCGTGTGCCTCACCTGATCTGAAATGCAGCTACAGTCAGTTAGGAGATGCTCAGTGTGGGTGCTGAGAAACAAACCTGGGTCCTCTGTAAGAGCAACAGATGATCTTAGCAGCTGAGCCATGTCTCCATCACATTTTCCTTTTTTGAGGTACCTAGTTACATTCGTAAGGACAAAAATTAGAACAGTAGTTGCAAGGGTCTCAGTGAGAGAGAATGTCATGCTACTGATTCCTGTCCATAGCTCAGCTTATTTTTCAATTCTTTTCACATTTTATTGAAAATTGATTCTTTTTACACACACACACAGTATATATATATATATATATATATATATATATATATATATTATACATACATACAGTAGTTTTGGATCCACTCCCTTTCTGTCTCTCATTAGAAAACAGGCTACTAAGTGATAATAATAAAATATAGCAAAATAAAATATAAGGTAAAACAAAATCCATCTCATCAAAGGTGGACAAGACAAACTAATAGAAGGAAAAAGCCCAAGAGAAGGCCCAAGAATCTGAGACCCACTCATTTTACTCACTCGGAATCTCATAAAAACTCTGAACTGGAAGCCATAATATAGACACAAATGACCTAATGCAAACCCAAGAAGGCCCTGTGTGTGCTTCTTTAGTTTCGATGAGTTTCGCTCACATGAATTAGGAAGGGGTTTGAGTCCTAGTACTGCAGAGATGATGGATGCATGGATAGAGAGCTGGTGGATAGATGGATGGATATAGAGGAAAACAACTTCATTACATAATCACACTGTAATGTGTAATGGTCAGTCTTGCTTAGGACTGCCAGATATATTTAACTGTCCGTTTCTATCGAAAGTGCACACAAACGCACTCACAAAAATCTCAGTTAGTGCACACTCTCAATTCAGGTAAGGGAACAGCATTACAAATTTGTAAGTTAATACCCTCAGGACTTTAAAGGTTACAGGATAATCTATAGATGGATGTTGGCTAGTGAAGAAAAGTGGAGAAAGGCAAAAAGGACAATGACCAGATCAGGAATACCATTGATAGAGAACAGATATGGCCCATGTCTTTACAGTCTTTGAAAGGACCTCAAATTCATCTCAACTAGTCATTTAGTGGCTCCTTAAGCCTTCTCTGCAGTGTGCTTAATAAGTGACTGTAGGTTAACTTCTGATTTCCATTCCAACGTCCTTCCTTCTAAAGCATCTATGGAGACTGAAGATGTGGTTCAGCTGAAAAAAAAAAATGCTTGCTTTGCAAACATTAGGACATTCGTTCTACCCCCACCCCCCCAAAAAAGCTAGGCGTGGTTACATACATTTGTAATCACGCATTCCTGGAGTGGGAATGGGGAGCCTACGTGGGTACCAGCCAGCCTAGCCTTGTCAGTGAGAGATGCTAACTTAACAAACAAGGTGGGCAACTCCTATGGAAGAATACCCAAGGTTGTCCTCTGGCCTTCATAAGCATATGTGTAGACATGTATGCACCCATGCACACACAAGCACACACACACACACACTCACACTCACACAAAACAAACCCATGTCCTGGAGCAGCATGCAAAATAATTCAACAGTTACTGCTCTTACATTGTTAACATGTCAATCTAGAGCTGACGATGTAAGTGTCTGCTCTCAGAGACATTCAAATGAGACTAAAAGCCAGCTGAGTTCAGTGATGGAGAGGTGGACTCAACGTAGTTATCCCTGCTATTGTGAGAGATAATGAAGTTGCAGGGGCTGGGAGATACTCTCAAAGTCCAACTGTGGCCAAGGCTATCTTCCTTTTCAATGGTCACGCAAGTTAACAAACACGTGAGTGGAGTATATCCCTTTCCACTGTAACCAGTTAGAGTTGTTTCTGCTGCCTCCAACTGGCCACATACATGGATGCAAGGTGATTAAACACATGGTCATGCCCATCATTTAGCAAGAGTCTCTTTCTATTATTAGCAAGACATGCATCTACAACATTTGCTCCCAGTATTATTAAATGTGTGTGTGTGCATGCGTGCGTGCGTGCGTGTGTGCATGTGTGTGTGTGTGTGTGTGTGCATATGTCATGCTGCGTATATGAAAGTCAGAGGGCAACTTTTGGAAACCAGTTTTCACTTTTTACAATGTTGGTTCCAGGGATTGAACTCCGGTCATCAGGCTGAGAGGCAAGGACCTTTACCCACTGAGCCATCCCACCAGCCTTCATTACCATTCCTGCGATTATCATATGTTATTCCCACACCAAATGGAATGTCAAAGGCTAAAAATTCTATCGTGCTTCTCAAGACCTCTTCTTTCAACAATAGGCCCAAAGCAAAGTACACATATTTGTTTTGAAAATGCAGAAATCATAGCAATTCATGTTATCAGCTTGATCATCCTATAAATAGTATGAGCATGTCAATGTCTAAATTAGATTTTTGGTTTCTTAAAACACAAACAAACATGTTGTCCTGAATGAAAAAGAAATGATTAAGAATATATAATTATCTGACAGCTGCTTGCCCTGAGGTCACCAATGTATAGCTACAGTATGTTCAACATATAATTAGGATGACAGAAAAACATGGAGTTATCATATAAATGTAAGTATGTCAAAGCTTCAAGGGTCATTAAGAGTGTCTCCTTAACAGCTTGGTTGAAAAATGATATGCTTATTTCAAGAAATCTATATTTCTCAGAATAAAGTGTTCCTTTAAGACAGTCTAAAGTCAAAATAGCATCATGCAGGTGTTTACAATTTAATCACAGAAAAGTCTATTCATAAAGAGTTTAATCACATGCTAGGTGATGATCCGATCTTTGAAATTGGACACAATTTCAGATATCAGATCTGATTCTTGATTTTGGAAAAACACTTGGAAAATGGCTGGGAATGTTCTTCGGTGGAAATAGGAAAGGTGGAATGCAAATGCTTAAGAGTCATTTAAGGATATTGAAGGATAATTTTTAATCACATGATTTGATGACTTGAGACAGAAAATTCTACCTTGCAGGTACAAAAATGGGATGGTGGAATCGTTCTCAGAAAGTTTAGAAGCAGCTCTGCACCAAAGAAGAGAAATGAGTTAGACAGTTTCTTTATTTTGATTTGCAGCTCTGTAAAACGTTTAGGAAACAAAGCCATCTTGATCCATTTGGCAGGAGGCAATGTTTTCCTTCTTGCTTTCTTAAATTACTTTGCAATTCTTTCGTGATTCTATCACGGTTTCTCTAGAATTCTATTTATGTGAATATCTTTTCCCCCTATAAGGTTATAAGCCGCTGAAAGGCAGGTTTCATCTCACTACACAGATGGTTCCTGTCACCGGAGCCTTGCAAAAATATGCTTCAATACATATTGATAAAGATTAACTAGACCTTGTGTAGATTAACCTCTTACCTCCATTTCTGAAACATTCACCTTCCACTTGCCAGCTGAGCAGCCAGGTCATCAGGAATGTTGGACGGCATATTCCATGCTTCCAAATCATGAAATAATCAGTTTCTTGGAGGGCCTTTCTAGAAGAATCCTTTGGACTTTAGAATTCTAATTATTTCTGAATAAGCGAAGTCTGAGCAGTTCTGAGGCTCATGTCTATACTGGAGAATATTCGCGAAGTGAGTGCATGCATCATTCAGGAAACCTTCCATAGAAAACATGGGTGTAACCTGAACTTGAGAACAGCCTGATACAGGATCCCGAGGAGGAAGTTGGGGAGGGCATGGTAGAAGTGCTATGTGACTGACTGAAGGAACTCATGTTTGAACTACATATACACATCCAAAACACTCTGTCGGCCAAAGACAATATAAAATAGAAGGTCAGTTTTTGATCACTGCCAAACAAACTAGATAAATATAATATCCTTAGACAGGTAGTAGGGAGCATGTGACAGTCGTTGACAAAGGAGAGTAAGACTGAATATAGAAACAGGTGGGCTCTTAACCACTGAGCCATCTTTCCAGCCACATCTAATACTTTTATGTTTGCATTGATATACATATATATTAGATGTAGATGATAGGATTAAATAGATGATAGATATATCAGATAGATAGATAGATAGATAGATAGATAGATAGATAGATAGATAGATAGATAGATAGATGTGCATAGATACATCTATCTTGTATGTGGTTATGTGTGTGAGCACACACTAATAATGTATTTCTTTTTTACATTTCTTAGAACTGTCCCTACAATCCATCTAAATTCCTATCCTGACTCTGAAGTGAACACAAGGTCCCTCTTGCTCTTGTCTGTACTTCCTTTAAAGGCTGAGACAAAAGTCACACTTAAGAATGTTTCTCACTGTGCAGGCCTGGGTTGCTACCTCCTACTTATTTACATTTTCAGGTGCTATCTTGTCTTATGAGCAATGCACTCTTTAAGACACCTTCCCTGCTGTGTAAAATAGTACCTCTTCCCTTTGTCCTAAAATAGTCTCTTTTATGCCTTGAGGGGTTTTAATGTAGGTTCTAGTTTTCTGAAATTTTATTAGTAGGTCTATTAGTCAAATCCTTTGTGATCTTACTGATGTCAATGATATTCATCTCTCTTTTTATTTGTAAAGTCCCAGCATCCTATATATTTCTAGTCTACACTCTTGTATCCTTAGCTCTCTTTTACTAGGTCTTCTTTATATTCACTCCGCATCAATCACAGTCACAGGGGAATCAGATATCCAGTCCAAACTCATGCTCATGGTTCTGAGTTCAATCCCCAGTGTGCGTGTGTGTGAGTGAGTGTGGGGGGGGGTGAAAGAGAGAGAGGGGACA
This sequence comes from Myodes glareolus, assembly GCF_982192425.1. Taxonomy (NCBI): domain Eukaryota; kingdom Metazoa; phylum Chordata; class Mammalia; order Rodentia; family Cricetidae; genus Myodes; species Myodes glareolus. The sequence goes on from NC_142043.1 coordinate 41,404,638, forward strand.
GGAGAAAGAGACAGAGATAAAACAAGTCATGCATTTTTAGCACACTATTATGTTAAGTAGAGGAATTACTCGTGCATGTGTGTAGGAGCCTGAGAGATATCTTGGGTGTCACACCTCCAAAACCGCTTACCAATTTTTTTTTTCATTATAGGATTTTTAATTAGGACTTGAAACTCACTGATTCAGCTAGGCTGGCTGACAAGTGAGGCCCAGAGTTTTGTCTGTCTTTACCTCCCCAGCGCCAGGATTACAAGTGTGCACCACTATGACTGGCTATTTATGTGGTGTTGGGGATCAAACTCGGATCCTCATGTTTGCATGTCAAACACTTTACTTAGTGATCTATCCTCCCAGCTCTGAAACTACTTTAAAACTCACCCCCTGATTGTCATAACTTCCTTTCATGTTAGTATGCTTTTGAGAAGGTGGGGGAAGATAGAGTGTAGGAATCAAATTCTCGTCCTTCCATGTGCCAGGCAAACACCCAAATGTATCTTTCAGAATGACAAAACCTATGCAAAGCATACATAAAGCAAGTTAAAGAGTCACTGGGCCTATGTACATTGACTCTGAAATTGTACACACTGAAGGTATTTTCATCACACATCAAAATGGCATGATTGATTCCCCCTTTTGTTGCACATGATTTGTTTTATTTTTGATAACCCTGTCTTGGGAAATGATGCTGGAAGCATCACAACAGCGTTGACTGACAGCTCCCTGTGTGTGTTGTGTCTTTCATAAGAAACAGAATTGACAGCTCATAGGTAAATAGCACAAGTGGATGGATTTGGGCCACACTGTGACTAAAACCAAAGAAAATACTTGTTCTATTTTCAATTTATCAAGATTCAATTAATATGGCAATATGCATGTGTTTTGTGAGAACAGATTCGTAGACGCAGACAAGATTTCATCTTAAAACTATTATAGAAACTTGACATACAGCCTTTCTATACTGAAATTGCTTCCTAAATATTTTACCATTTCAGGGAAATTTACATTGCACATTTTCTTATCCTACACATACTGTTTATTTAGCTAGGAGCGATGTAGATAATGAGAGACTTTTCAAGTTGTAGATTTAAATAGAATGCAAAGTCTCTTTTGTAGGCATTGCCTGTGTTGATAGAAGTTCAAGAAAATCTGTTCACATTGAAAACAACAATTCTTCAATTGTATTACTAGGTACATATCCAAAAGGTTTCAAACCCAGAACTGGCACAGATGCACAGATATTTGCTAATATATACCAACATGCACAGCAGAATTAGTCACAACATCCAAAAGCTAACAAGAATCTAAATGTATCATTCGGCCATCAGTGAAACTATGTGCATACACACACACACACACACACACACACACACACACCTATATATATACTACATCTACACAAGGAAACCTTCATCAGCCTTAAAAACAGGCAAATTCTGGCACATACGACACTGCGGCTGAAGTGTAAGTACATTGTGCCTTCTGCAAGTGAAGTAAGATGGCCATAAAATGACAAATATTGTGTGATTCCATTTGTGTAGGGTCACTAGAAGTGCCAAATGCATCCAGGAGAAAGATGGTAGTTTTGAGAGACCTGGGGATGTAACGATCCAGCAGCCAGTGCTTGATGAGGACAGAGCTTCAATTTGGGAACATGATGGTGGTGACGTTTGCACAATAAGCCTAATGCCACTGAACTGTATGCTTAGAAGGAGTAAAATGATGTTTGTGTTATATTCTATCACAATAATTACCATAGAGATGTAATGGAATCTGATAACACCCTGTAAATGCATAAATCAGCCCTGGGTTTTGTGGGGGAGACTGAAAGACTTGCATTTTAACCCAGTTCCCAGGCTGATGAGCTATATCTATTCCTGCACAGCAAATGATGTACTATTTCAGAGGTTTAAAATATTATCTCATTGTGTTGTCACAGGTGCCTACACTCTATGGTTCTGGCTCAGGATGGCCCGAAAGTGACAATCTAGAGATGGCTAGAGGCTGTGGGCATAAGAAGTCTTGGTGGGAGGGGTCACTTCCGGGAAGGATGTTAGCAGAAATCTCTAGTTTCTGGCTACTTCTGTCTCTGAGAGCAGGCAGCTACCTCAGATGGAGAACATCCAGGTTCTCCCCAAAAGATCCCTGAGGAGGAAAAGAGGAGATGGAAATCCAAAGTACTCTGGAAAGACGATTTCCATGTTATACTGCTTCTCAGAGGCAGATCGTTCGGTCAGCTGATCCTAAAGGGGAGGGTTCTACCTTTTGAGGAAAGGAGTATCAAAAACTGGGGACAGTTTAGTTGTTTTAGTACTAGTAAAACACGCTAGTTCTTTTGCTGCAACTTCTATAATCAAGTACCATAAACTGAGTTGTTCAAAATACACAAGGAAATATTCCTTTTTGTTCCTGAATGCTAGATATCCAAATTCAGTGTGATTTCCTTAGAAACGGTGAGAATAAAATCTGCCCCAGTTCTGTTTCCTAGTTTCTGGTAGTGTATGTGTGTGTGTGTGTGTGTGTGTGTGTGTGTGTGTGTTGTAAATAATCTTGTGTTGTAGATAATCTTCTTCTATATCTTCACATAGTTTTATTCCATGCTTCTATGTCTGTGTCCTACTCTCCTTTTCATTTTTTATGTTTTGTATATAGAAGGCTATTGATTTTTTTGAGTTTATTTTCTATCCAGCTTCTATGCTGAAAGTGTTTATCAGGTATAGGAGTTTCCTGGTATGATTTTTCCGGTCACTTATTTATATTATTGTATCATCTACAAATAAAGATACTTTGACTTATTCCTTTTCAATTCACACCCTCCTGATCTCCTTCAGTTGTGCTATTGCTCTAGCTAAGACTTCGAGTACTGAATGGACTAGGTATGGACAGAGTGTACAGTCATGCCTTGCTCTTGAATTTGTGGAACTGCTTGAGTTTTCTCTCCATTTCAGTTGATGTTAGATGTTGGCTTGCTCTAAACTGCCTTTACTATGTGGAGGTATGTCCCTTGTATTCCTAATTTCTCTATAACTTTTATCATGAAGGAGTGCTTGATTATGCCAAATGCCTTTTCTGCATCTATGAGATGATCTTGTGGATTTTGGTTTTCAGTTTGTTTCTATGGTGGGTTACGTCTATTGAATTATGTACATTGAAACATCCCTGCATCTCTGGGATCAAGCCTGTTTGATCATGGTGGATGATCTTTTTATTGTGTTCTTGGATTTTTCTGCAGGTATTTTACTTAGTACTTTTGCATCTATGTTCATAAAGGAAATTGGTCTGTAATTATCTTTTGTGTTGAGTGTATGTGGGGTGGGTCTCAGAGTAACTGTGGCCTCACTAAATGAATTGGGCAATGTTCCTTCTGTTTCTATTTTGTGGGATAATTTGAGGAGAGTTGGCATCAACTCTTCTTTGAAAGTCTGGTAGAATTCTGAGCTAAAGCCATCTGGCCCTGGGCTTTTTTTGGTTGGGAGACTTTAATGACTGCTTCTATTTCACTAGGAATCATAGGCCTTTTTAAGTTGCTTATCTGATCTCAGTTTAAGTTTGGTAGGTGGTATGTCTCAAGAAAATTATCCATTTCTTTTATATTTTCCAATTTGCTGGAGCAGAAGTTTTTGAAATATGTCCTTATAGCTCTCTGAATTTCCTCAGTTTCCATTATGTTTCCTTTTTCATCTGTAATTTTGTTAATTTGAATATTCTCTCACCTTTTAACTAATTTGGATAAGGATTTGTCAGTATTACTGATTTTCTCAAACAACCAACTCTTTGTTCCTTTGTATTTCTTTTGTTCATTTCTATTTTATTAATTTCAGCCCTGAGTTTGCTTATTACTTTCCATCTACTCATTTTGGATGCAATTTCTTCCTTCCTTCCTTTATTTTTTCAATTGTTTTCAGATGTGTCATTAAATTACTAATATGAGATCTCTTCAATTTTTTTAATTTTATATTTTTTATTAAAAATTTCCCCCTCCTCCCATTTCCCTCCCCCTCTCCCGACTCTCCCTCTCCCTCCCTCCTCTTCAATTTTTTTATGTAGATACTTGCTACTATGAACTTCCCTATTAAAACCTCATTCATTGTGTCTCATTAGTTTGGGTATGTTGGATATTCATTTTCATTCTATTCTAGAAAGTTTTTCATTTCTGTATTGACTTATTTTTTACTTGGTCATGAGTTGCTTGGTTTTGATGAGTTGGTAAGCTTTCTGCTGCTTCCACTGTTGTTGATACCCAATTTTAATCCATGGTGGTTAGATAGGGTGGGGAGTTATTTCAATTGTCTCACTTTCTTTGTGTACGAGTATGTGGTCAATTTTGGAGAAAGTTCCATGAGGTGCTAAGAAAAAATGTATATGCTGTGTTTTGGGTTAAATATTCTGTACATATCTGTGAGGTCCATTTTGGTTTATAACATCAGATAGCTCTGGCATTTCTGTTTAGCTTTTATCTGGAAGACCCATCTATTGGCGAGAATGAGGAGAAGCCACAGTAGATCTGTTATAGAGCTGGAGATGAGACTAGGGGATGGATTTGGAGGAAAGGAGGAAAAACTAAAGATCTGCCGCTAGCCTACCTGCTTCCCTGGCCAGCATCACAACACCTCTCTTTTAGTGAGCTCTAAAATCCTGCTCTCCAAATACTAGTCCTGAACCCAAGCCAAAGACTAAAGAGATTTTCACTCGTGTAAAGGGTAGTCACGAACAAAGGGAAAAACAGTGATTCCCTTTTCCCCTTAATAACAAGCATCCCATTTAGAGTTTTTCCTCTTCTATTTTCTGAAATCATATCATTTCTTCTTCCTTGGAGCTCTGTTTTGTGAGGCGACAAGAGTATGATGCCTGCCCTTACAGCATCACTTTAAAAAGACTTCTATTTTATATGTGTGAGTGTTTTGCTTGCACATATGTACACCACAGACATGTCTGATGCCCTTGAAATACAGAGGCAGCGTTAGATGCCCCAGAGCTGGAACTGCAGACAGATGTGATCTGCCACATAAATGCTAGGTACCAAACCCAGTTCCTCTGCAAGAGCATCGAGTGCTCTGAACTGCTGAGCCATCTCCTCGGCCTCTAACTTGGTCACTTTGATCTCATTTTCTATGTATGTTTTAAACGTCTATTGATCCTTTCAACATGTTTGGAAATTCTTTCAGAGTGGTTTATTCCATCACTTGTACCTGGCTGAAATCACCCTGAGAGTTACTGTTAGGAGTTGTAAGTTCTGGAAGGCAAGGCCAATTCTTGTCTACGCAGACACTGTTCTTACTGGTTTCAAAGCTCTGATTTAATACCATAGTGAGGGCTCTGAAGGGAAGCAGAGCAGTGAGGTCGTCAGTCTGTGGGTCACACAGCTAAGAGTCAACACAAGAATGAGTTGGAAACTAGAGTAAGGTTAGCCCGCAGCTGGAGGAAGAGATTGACCTAAGTCCTGAAAGCTGGCAAGTTCGAGAGGAGGAGGAGAAGGCCGCTCTGGGAAGGCAGGCAGACAAGAAAGCGAGCTTGAAATTCATGGAATAGGAGCAAGGACTGCAGAAGGCTTGTCTGAGTGTGGGATCGCGACTCAAACAGGAATTGGAAGGAGGGTCCAGACCGCAAAGCTTCCAACTACAACTAGCAGCAGGCTGAAAAACCACGTGCAAGTCAACCTGCAGCCAAAGCCTGGAGAGCCCATCAGCGGCGAGGGGCCGGACTGTAGGACTCGCCCCCTTGCTCCCCTTGCTAAGGAAGCGCTTCCGTCTGGGCGGTCTGCGCCTGCGCAGTTCCTAGGCCCCGCCCCTCGCCCCTCCCTCCAGGCCCTCGCTCACGGCCAACATGGCGGCGCCCTGTGTGTCCTGCGGCCGGGTGCTTTCGCGTCGGCTCTCTCACGCGGTTAGGGTTAGCCTCTGCCAGAGGCCCGGGTACTGGACAACCTCGGCGACTGACTGGCAGGCAGGTCCCAGGTCCCAGGTAAGCCTGCGATGGCAGTTCGTGTGGTTGGGTGATGTGAAGCCGGCTCACCTTCCCTGGCAGCCCGCTGTCCGTAGTGGCCCCCGGCCCTGAGGTGTTGGGGAGAGATCGGAGGTCCCGTGTAGGAGTGGGCGGTTCGACTCCTCTGCAGCCTCTTCCTGGGCCGTGAGGAGGGCCGCTAGGCAAAGCGTCCCGCAGATGGAGCTTAGCGACTGCCTAGGTGTGGCGATCGGTCCCAGGGGAGAAGGGGAGCTGACCCCTGCTGCGACCCGGAAGACTTCGTGAGGAACACTATTCCGTGGAGCGGGACAGAGACTTTATACAAGTGCCTCGCATTGTAGAACTTCAGTTTCCGTAATTTTTTTCTGAAACTTTGTCTTCTGACATTTTGGAGGGCAGAGTTTTGGCCGCTTCGCCTAATCCTGGGGGCAGTGTGAAGCTGTGATTTCCAGCTTGCGTCTGTTACCTGCTTGCATCGCGGGTCCACTAACAACAGGGTCACTGAGAGAGGGAAGAAGACGGGTGTAGTGTCGGCTTGATTGTATTTAAGGTGTCTGTAGGGTGTTCCACCGGAGATTTCCAGTAGACCCTCGGTAGGCGTGTTTGTGACATAGAGGGAGACCTAACTTTTAACTCCTGTTACCTTGTAGGTGCTTAGGCAGAGGGACAGGGCCATAAAGTACAAACAGGCCAGAAAAGAGACCTCAAGAGATTGAGAATGTGCTGCCAAAGAAGTGGGCTTTGGCAAACAACGTTCTAAGTAGAGAGAGAGTGCCAAATATTGGTAAAGAGATACGAAAACCAGATACTGCAGAGAAGTTAAGTACTGGATCTTAAAACTATTTTGCAAAATGACTAGTCATCTTTTTCTCTGTTGCAGTCAGCCTACCCATTGGTCATCTAGACATCTGGGGTTTTGTTGTTTTTGTAAATTGGAAAATGTGCTAGACTTTTTTATGTCTTCTCTACATCTCTTTCGATATTTCTTTTTATCTTTTGTTTTTCTCTTTTTTGTTTGTTTGCTCGTTTATTTGTTTTGAGGCGAGGTTTCTCCGTGTACCCTGTCTGTCCTGGAACTTGTTTTGTGGACTAGTCTGGCCTTGAACTCAGAGCCTGCCTCTACCTCCTGAGTGCTAGGATTAAAGGTGTGCACTACCACCATCGACTGTTGAATATTTCTTTATACATATAATTGCATGAGAGGAACTGTGGCGTACAGAATATTTTTATTGTGACAGTGAGCTTATGAGGCAGGTGGCTTTCTCACCCTCTCTTACATTCTGAACCTAGTGTCTATCCTTCTGTCTTTCTCCATATTCTTATAATTATGTGTAAACATGCACATTTTTCAGGTCACATCCCTTTTACTTTTTTTTTAAACTAAGTCTTTTATTCTGTCTAAGGCAAGTTCTAATTGCTTATTGCTATCTTCCTACTAATGCTGTCAAAGCAAGCATGTTGCTTTGGCTCTGTGCTGTCATTTCTGTGGAGATTTTCACATGTGAGGTTATTGTTGCAAATGATATGTATGTCTTCAGTTCCAGCATTTCATATCGCTGTCCCCAAAGACAGCTGCAGTTCCCATCCTGTCACTGAGATAGGGGAGTGTTCCTTTGTCTATCTGCATCAGGATTTGCTTGTTAATGTCGGAGGACGGTACTAGCCTTTGCTAATATTTATTTCCTTGTCCACTCTTGAAATGACCCATCCCAGTTTGCCAGATGTTTACCGAGCACATCTCTTGAGCCAGTACTCAAATGTTGACAACTACCCATGAAAATTGATCCCTAGCACTCTCAAGGAATGGTTGGCCCTCCAAATTCCTGAATACCGCCACAGCATATGTTTTGCCACATTAAATACATCTTAAATACTATCTGAAAAACTTAACTGCTTTAGATCCTTAGTTGTTCCATACACACACACTGTTCTTAGTTAATTTTCTCATGCTGTGAAAAGACACATGACCACAGCAGCTTGTAAAAGAAAGCATTTAATGAGGGCTTGCTGACAGTTTCAGAGCGTTAGTCATGCTCATCGTGGGAGCGTGGAGACAGACAGCTATGGGAGTGAGGTAGTGGCTAATAGCTTACATCCTAATCCACAAGCAGCAGCAACAGAGAGAGGGAAAGGAGAGAAGAGGGAGGTGAGAGACTGGGCTTGGTGTGGGCTTTTGAAACCTAAAAGCCCAGCCCCTAGTGATATACCTCCTCCAGCAAGGCCATACCCTCTAATCCTTCCCTAAACAGTTCCAGCAACTAGGGAATAAGCACCAAACATAGCCTATTGGACTGTCCTCTTTCAAACCACTTCTCCCTGCCCCCTACACACACACACACACACACACACACACACACACACACACATCTACACATTTGTATATACTCACAAAGACATTTAGAAACCTTTTTTTTTGTACAATGCCTGTCAGAAATATTAATGTTTCTTGATGTTGGCATTAAAAAACACTTATCTACTTCAGCATTCAGCATTAATAGCTGTATTTCTCTTGGGCCCATGTTTTCTAAAACAAACAAAAAAATTAATGACTTCATGAGCAAATAAAACACTATCCAACTAACTCCCCTCATTTCATATTTGGGGCGTGTTCCATTAATTATGGAATCTCTTCAGAGGTCGTAAACAGCTTGAAAGGAGTACAGGTAATAGAGTAATAAAATGTGTTTCATAACTAGTGTGTTTGCATTTTGTTTACACTGGTAAGTGTGTACTGGTGACATAGACAGAGGTTGTGGGTGACAGTAAAATTTTTTCGGAAACCCTAATGCAATGAAGAAAAGGAAGCAGGTGTTGCTCGGGTGTGACTCCTGGTTCTCAGGTGGGACCCTTTCCAGCTGATTTCCTCTGCCGTCCTTACAGTATACCCATTTATATTATGCCCCAACACAGTCACAAATCTCCGAGCATCCCCGTTTGGTTAAGGATAGCAGTCTGTGTGAGTGACCAAACTTTCTTTCATAAAGTTCACCCTCACATCTTTGGACTCTGTAATGTGCTGTGAGAGGTTTGCAGAAAGGACAGAAGAGGCACAGAAACGTGTTTACCCGGTTCAGTCTAGAGCCGGCGGAGGGTTAGAGACGTGAGTACGGGCACCTTCCCAGGGGAGGGGAGAGGAACGTGGACGCTTCCGCAGCAGCTAGTAATTTCATATGTATGAATGTGCTTGTATGAGCTATTAATATATTATCTATTAATATATATTAATATATTATCTACAAATATTATGCTCTAGAAAGGTATAATTGCACCTAGACAGGTACAGAGTAATCATAGTGGATTCCATCAACGACAACAAATACCAGGAAAGCGCTTAGGGACAGAGGCAAGGATTGAAGTTAGCAAACCAGGCACATTATGGCCACACGTAGTGCCTCCCTCTGTGATGGGTGGTCTGTCATATCTGATCATCTTCCTGGCTCTTCACAGAAAGTAGCTAGCTGTATTTTCTTTGTGTTGTGATAAGACCCATGAACAAAAGCAAGTTGGGAAGGGAAGGGTTTGTTTGAACATAGACATTACAGCCCCTCAATCAAGGGGAGTTGGTCAGGTCAGGAGCCCCATGCAGAAACTGAAGAGCACAGAGGTACACTGCTTACTGACTGTTTATGACTTCCTCAGCTTTTCTTATACGACCTAGAACTTCCTGTCCAGCCCCCTCCCGGGATTGGATGGTGCCACCCATAGATGGGCCTTACTACATCAATAATTAATCAAAAAAAAATGCCCCTTAGGCCAATCTGATGGAGGCTGTTTCTCATTTGAGGGTCCCCTTTTCCAGGCAACTGTAGTTTGTGGCAGATTGGCAAAAACTAGCCAGCACATGACCATATAGTTTGCATGAAGTCAGAAGTCCGCTTGTATCGGCATTGAGTTGCTGCTTACGGCAGATCTGAGTTCTTTGCCAGTTCCTGAACAGCAGCTTTACTCTTGGGCCCTGTAGCCTTGCTGCAGTGTATAAACTAGGGAAAGTGCCCTGCTTAGCTAGTTGTCTCAGACTAGGAAAAAAAGCAAGGAACTAGAAGCAGATGGGTTAATTTTCCCTCTGTCTCTCTGGTGCCAGAGGAGTTAGAAATTATGTGACGTGTCAGTGTCTGCTCTGCTCTTTTAGGTAGTGAAGGGTTTGGGTGTTTTTTTTTTTTTAAACTTGTCCCAAGTGAACAAAATAGTGTTGGCATTATTGTACAATTATTGAACAATTGGTAAGTTCCCTTTTGTAGTGCTCTTGAAAAATAACTCATGAATTTTAAACCTCTATGATTATAGTTTAATCGAGTGGCTATGCTGTTTTAGCTTTTTATGTATCTGTAGCTTTTTAAATAAAAGTGATAGAACAATTGCTATTTTGAAAAATATTGCTGTGTAATTTTGGTGAAAACTTTTTACTTTTTGTTTTCTACTAAGCATTTTATTAATACCTAAATCTTTTATTTCCCTCAAACCCAACATGATGTCCTTGCTGATTTGGATGATCTTCCAGAGAAGAATGATTGCTAGCATTGGCTTAATCCTTGAATATTATGGTCATAGTAAATTTGTTCTGTCTCTATGTAAAGTATCTCTTCATTTTCTCTCTCATGAATTCCTAAGGGCTGTAACATCCTTTATTTAGCACATTACTGTGTTGATCTACAGAAGGGCTTTATAAAAAAATTACTTTTTATTAGAGATCAAAGGTACTTTGAAAGATGCATTTAAAAATTGTCTTGCATTTTATCAGGCACATGTATTCAGTTTTGTAAATTATTTATCTTCCTTAGATAATATTTGAATATTTGTATTATTCATACACACAAGTATTTATACATCACAAGCACATAGCTACAGACAGACATACACATTCATATATGTTGTATATCTCTGTTGTGGTATGTATGCTAAAGGTCAAACCGTGGGTTGTATGCACTCTAATCAGATGCTCTGCCCAGTTCTTGAGTGTATATTTTTTACTGTAGTGGAAAGATAACCTCTTAGTGAGGTGCTTGTTCCCTGTAAGATGTCATCCTGCCCTGGATAAACTTTAGTGCATTCCCTCATTGCCCTAATTATTAAAGTACCTCTGCATTAAAACTGATGTTTTCCTTGTATAGCAATTTACAAACTTATTTTAAGAAAGCTTGATAATAGATCCATACCTCCCCATCTTGTTCCCTCCCTCTCTCCCTGCCTCCCATTCTGTTCCCTAGGGGTGGCTAGTGTAAATCCAGATGTTCTGTTCTGTGACTTGTCCTTGAGAAGTAAGTCCATCTCTAACAGGATCAGGGTGTTCCTCTGCTTTAACTTCCGTGCCACCACACTTGCTACAGTGAGTGATGCTTTTGTCATTGCTTTTGTCACAGCGTTGCTTGTGATCACCATACTCATATTTCCCTGACAGTTGCACCTATAACTTTTTATAGTTATTGGGTTGTTTTAATCATTATTCAGACATGGTCTGTGTGTTTTATTTGATTGGTGAGTATGTTGAATGCTTTAATATACATGATTGTGGAATGAATGTGAATGGCAAATTTTTTATTGCCAGTTTAGCAAAATGTCTTGCTAAATGCAAGCAGCAGCCATTTCCCACTCATGTTAACACCTCAAGAGGAATCCAATGTTTGACTTTTTGTGTTTTTGAATATGTTCTAGAAGAACTGTGACCTGGGACACCTGACCCAGCTTAGCCCTCCTAGGTAGTAACTTGTTTGAGATCTTGAACATAAGAGATAAGATAGTTGGTGTCTCATTTAATCTTAATGGCCACATTCTGATCTTATTGAACTTGTTGCAAATCGTTGGAATTTGTGTTTTCCCTTGTCAGAGAATTCCTCACACCCTGCCTACTTTTATGTGGAATTGTGTAGTCTTTTTAATTTATTTTTTAGTGGGGCTGGAGAGATAGTTCAAGAATTAAAAACACTTGCTGCTTTTGCAGAGGGCGTGGGTTCATTTCTCAGCACACACATCGAGTGAGCACAGTTGCCTGTAACTTTAGTTCCAGGAGATCCAGTGCCCTCTTCTGGCTGTGTGCACCTGCATACATGGGGTGTACATACATACATACACACATACACATTTTTAAAAAGATGTTAGAAAGAGCTATTAAACATTCACAAAAATAAAATGCTCGTTGGTATATATTAATTATATATGGTATGTTTCATTATCACATTTTCGACGTGTAACTAGTAAATATTGGTCATCCTCAGTCCCTTGTTGTCGCCCCTTGTCATTCTTCACTTAACCCTTCCTCTCCTCAACTGGCAGCCTTTTCACTTTGTGTCTTTTGGTCCACTTTGGTTTTATTACCGCGGGAGTTTCATTAGGGTTGTTTATAGGAACATGGGCACCTTTTGCATAGTTCGTCAAGGAGCTTTCTTTTGCTTATATCCAGAAACTTCTAATTGATTCAACTATACATCTATTCAAAGAGGTCACTGTATTTCCTCTGTTGGAGTCCTTGTATAGTTTCTTTCCATTCACGATTTTTGATGTGAATTGTCTTTACCTTTTTAAAAATTCCTCAAAGTATTTTTCTACCTTTTCTATTCAAAGTAACAGCACAGCCTTCTTTGTTCCATTTTTATCCAATTAAACTAAAAAGCAACAGCCTGATACTGCTGTAATACCATTAAAGTAATGTTGACACTGGCATTTGGCCAAACTTGGGACATCAGAGCTGTCAGGATGTATCTGCCTCTTTGGCAGCCAGCTTGATTGAAATTATAGTTGTCTGACCCACTGATTATCTTTAAAAAGAAACAAATTTGTCACGTTGTGTCTATACTATTCCTTGAACAAAAGTCTGATGAAAATTCTGGCATCGTGGCTCTGCAGTTAGGGATAGAACCAGTAGCTGGTTCCATCAGGATTGTTTATGGTCCAAAGAAATTCTTTCCGAGAACCGCACTTGTCTAAAAAGCTGTCTGGTTGGTTGGTTTCATTCCGCTTCGCCTAAATGGACTGTACAAGTGAGTAGTAGACTCCACTCAGTATGCGTGTTTTTCTGTGAGCTTATTGCTGGAATAATTCAGAACCTTTAAGAAGAAATGTATTCGTTGAACTATTTCTTGTGTTATAACAAGTATTATGAATTTCAGGGTGTCGTATTTTTAAGTCTTTGAAAAAAAGATGTTCCAAATTAGGGTCATCTCTAAAAGTCTTTTAAATGAACAGTAAAAACTTTTGTAAATATATTTAGGCCTCACTTACATTAAAATTAGGAAAGCTGTCATCTCATGTCACAAACTCCAGAGAATTTGATTGACAAGTGAAGAAACAAATCAAGTGAGGAAAGAAACCTTCAAGTCAGTAATCAACTCTCTTACTTGAGAAGATGCTAAGATGTAGAAACCAAAGCAGCAAAGGAACAGCAGCCCAGATAGAGGAAGAGCTCCAAATAGATGTTCATGTAACCGGGTGGCAGCGTGACAGCAGCCCTTCCCTTTGTGGTTTCCGCTCCTGTGGTCAACTCCAGTCCTCAAATGATTGTCTTGACCCTCAGTACTGAGACCACATTCATAGGACTTTTTCTGTCACAGCATCTAGTTAGACTTGTCCACGTTATTGTAAATTACTGCTGCTAATTTACTGTACTACTATCTAGAAGTTAAGCATATATGGAAATAGTACATGAGCTTTTGAGCTATCTGTGGTTTCAATTACCCTCCAGCGGCTTGGGGTGTTCTTCTCTAAATAAGAGGTGCCCCCCCAATCTTATTTTACCAGAACCATTTCACATCATCAAGGACATTGTTAGAAAGTTTAGGTGAGGGACAGCTATTTGAATTGGGGCATGACAGTTTATTCTTGAGGGAAGATACTGAGGCATGGAGTTTGAAGATAGACCAGCAATAAAGCTAAAAATTGAGAGTGACTGCAGAAGTAGAAGTGGTACTGTGGACATTGAGAAGAACTTAGAAAAGGGGGTGTAAGCACTACACAGAAGGCAGAAACAAGGGGCCAGGACAGAACAGGGGAATTTACATGTGGAGGAGAGATCGCTACCGTGACTAAAGTGCAGAGTGTTTGGGGACAGCTGAGTGGCTATCATCTAATTTCCTAAGTGGATAGAAACATAAAATATGTAAAGGTGGATGATGAGACCACAGCTATTAAAACCACCGTAGATAGGGTATTTTCATTTCCTAAAACCTCGGATTACACACATGTGCGTGCACACACACACACACACACACACACACACACACACACACTTATACTCCCTCTCTAGTGGCCTAGGATTTAAATGAAAAGTACAGGTTAATGCTGAAGGGTACTGTGTGCTGTAGCATGCAGCTCTCGCCAGCTCCTCAGCATTCAAGTTGATGGGAAGCAATGGTTGACAAATTATTACAGAGACAGTGCGGTTGGAACTCTGGTTCACACCAGTGTGAATGCTTGCTTGTAGTTTCTCTGACCACACCATTAAACCCTGTACCATTGCCTTCTGAAAGGGTAGTATTTGGTTCATCATACCTCCCTTTAATCATCACAGACCATCTCATTTATCTCACAAAGAAAACAGTCATAAGATAGGATTTTTACCTCTCTGCCTTGGCTATAAGCTGTCTCTTTACATGGAAGAGTTATATATTCTGTAGCGTTAATTAATACCTGCCATTTTCCATTCCCTGGGGTTTATGAACATTGTCTGTCAAGCAGTTTTGACTTTGCTAAAAAGATTGATTTTTATTGATGTGCTTGTGTGAGTATATGCCATATATGTGGGTGCCTGACGTGGCCAGAGGGTTCACTGGAGCCAGAGTTCCAGGGGGATATGAGCTGCTTGGTGTGGGTATCCTCTGTGACCTGACCAGCAGGTGTGTCTTCAGTTACATGGTCCTGAGAGAGAACCAGGAGATCAGCAGATGAGGGAGGCTATAGAAAAGCTAGGGATCAGGAGGCCTTGCATAAGCTGTGTCTTACGCCAAGCAAGCTTATTATTAAGAACAGCTTCTTACATACTATTTTGTAGGGGAAAATGGGACAGAAGTCAGCGGGAAGCTAACTGAACAGTGTTGCACAAGGGGAACATGGAATATCTCAAGGATTGGATAGATAACCAATTGCCCCTCAGGGTAAGAAGAGTTGAGTTCTCAGGATCTGAAACCACAACTCCCCTAAGCTCTGGCCCAGGCTGTTACTGACTCAGCCAAGTATCCTTCTGATTTTAGAGAAGGAACTATGTTTCTTTCTTACACCAGGGCCTCAGAGATAAACTCCCCAGACCCTGATTCCAGGCTATGACTGGCTCTGCCAAGTATGTTCCTGGTTTAGAAAAGGAGCTGTGTTCCTTCTCCATACACCAGGGTGTCAGAGAAAGTCTAAGATCAGCTTAGTCTTCAACACTCTAGAAGAACAACAAGCGCTCTTAACTGCTAAGTGTCTCTCCAATCTAAGTTTTGTTTATTTTGAGACAAGTTCTAACTGTGTATAACTCAGGCTAGCCTCAGACTTGGCAGCTTTCTGCAGATAGGAATTAAAGGTGTGTGTTGCCATGCCCAACTTGAAGTAAATTTTAACAGACACATCCCTGTATCTCACATCTCTGCTGTGTGCATCCACAGAGCCATCTGCTTCCTGGAATGTCCATCAGGCATCTCACAGTCTTCTTGCAGGTGGATTGTCACGTTCCTCCTTGATGGTGCCCCTTTACTGCAGAGCGTGGACCCTATTTACCCGAGGCTCAGATCTAGTGCCTATGATGCTGGCTGCTGGGAAGGGTAGTGGCGGTAACTGAGGGACAGTCTTCTGGGTTGGTTTGAATCACGGGTTCAACTGCATTTGAGTGCACTGTCCTCACCATGGTCAGAACTTCTGCTTGTACTGTGTATGGGTCGTTTTGGCATTGAGACCATTGAAATAATGATCTACAGTATTGCTGTACTTTGGGCCCCAAATTCATGCTTTTGCCTAGATTTTTAAAGCAGAAAAGCTTTTTTGTTGTTGTTTTTTGTTTGATTTTGGTTTTTTTTTTTAAATTATTGCCTACATAGGAAGCAAGATTCTCCATTGCTGAAATTAGATCTGGGATCATAAAAAGAACCAGCTAAAAGAGTCTGTCAACTGTTAAACGCATTAGATGATAAAACTCCTAGATTGGAGAAACGGCAGCTAGACTGTGAGCACGATTATTTAAATAGGCTCTGTCTCTAAAACTCTAATAGGCTGCCCTTCCTACAGCTGATGCTTTTGAGTTCACTGGATGCTCAAAACTGTAGCCAGTACCCAGCCCTCTATATGTTGTGTTTTTCCCATTACATATCTACAATACAGTTTACCCTATGAATTAGGAACAATAAGGCCTTAAACAACTGTAACTAATAATAAAATACAGCAGTTATAGCAGTGTGTAAGTTAGGTGGATATATTTCTCCATCTGAAAATATTTGTATCACACACCTTTTATCCTCAAATAACTGAAAGCAGGAAAAGCAAAACAAGACAAGAACTGCTGTGAACCTAAGTCACTGGTGATCTTGTTTTTACTCATTGACAATACTTTGTAAAGCATTGCCGTGTGAGAATATAATGGTCAAAGGTGAAGCTCTGCTCTCCTAGCAAAAATAAACTAAGGTTTTAAGGAACTTTAAATTGCTGTTTCTTACCCATTAAAGACTGGGGTTAAAATAGTTTTCACCTGATTAATTCAGAAGCAGTTCAGAATGTAAGTTTTACTGTTAATTGGGTATTGTAATGTTTTCTCTATTTTTTCTTTCATTTTTTTTGCTGCAACCTTAGTGGCAAATTACTGTAGATTGTTCTGAATTTAAGATTCTTAGAAGGAAAGGGGAAGAATGTAGGCAGGCTGGGCTTTTGTATGTGAAGGTTTTTGATGTGTGTGAGGCAGGAAATCAGAGTGTTGCTAAGATTGTGACTTTGGAGTCTGTGTTATTAGTGGTGTTTAAATTTGCTGGGCAGCCATAAAAGGGTTCAGTTCAGGTCTTAAGAAAAGACTAGACAGGTCTGTCTTATTTTATCTTTGACACTGTTCATTGAAGGTGAAGTGTTGATACCTTGGAAGGGAGTTTGTTGTGATGTAGCATAGGAGGACCAACAGCAGCAAGTGTGATTGCTGCTGCCCCAAGAAAGACAGGCAAGCCTTCATTTACAGTTAGCGTGTTGAGCCAAGTTGATGAGAAATCTTAATGTTGAGTGAAATACTTTTCTTATAGGGTTATTTTCTTCATTATATAAATTTATATAACATATATAAGCTAATGTATAATATAAGATATATATGGGGAGGAGAATAAAGTCCTCAGCCAAACCTACACTTTTGTGTTTCTCCTTCAAACAAGGGGAGTTGCCCACAAGGCCATGATACCGTTCTCAATCCTCTTGATTCATGCCGTTGCCTGTCTGTTTGTTTCTTGAGAGTTTTGTTTATGTATCCCTAGCTATTTGGAAGCCTGATTATAGTAGACCATCACCACCACAACCCGCAAACATCTCTGCCTCCTGAGCGCCAATTAAAGGCATGCTACCTGGTTTTGTATGTTTGGTTTGTGAAACAGGGTTTCTCTGTATAACCACCCTGTCCTGGAACTCACTCTGTAGACCAGGATCACCTCGAACTTACCCAGATCCACCTGCTTCTGCCTCCTGAGTGCTGGAATTAAAGTCATGTGCCACCACGCCTGGCATGTTTGTTTCTTGGTTTATGTGGTCATCTTCTCTTTATTGTTTATACATTCAGTGTGACAGCTCACTGTCATGGACCTGACAGTACCAACAGTAGTATTTACAGTCAAGAGGCACAGCATACTGCTTGTGGGTATTTCAGCTCTGATGGGTTGAGATGCTCCTGAATTAATGGACTTGTAAGTTTCTGAGCAGAGATTATTAGTTCTAGCACCTTGGTTGGAAGGCCTTTTTTTTTTTTTTTTTTTTTGTTTCTGAATGCCTGTTGACTGAGGATTTTTTATTTAGAGACAGTGACCTGTTAAATCACTGTTTAATTTCAAAAGCTTTATTTTCTTTCCATTCATGTTCCTTAGGTATTAAAGCTAATCCATACCACAGTTGTAACATCAAAGAAGAATGTCCAAGCCTCAAGACAGGAATCATATACAGAGGATTTTATTAAAAAACAGATTGAAGACTTCAACTTGGGGAAGAGACACTTAGCTAACATGATGGGAGAAGACCCAGAAACCTTTACCGAGGAGGATATTGACGTGAGTACAGTTAACTCAGACGGGAAAGTGATTCTGCAGAGCTGTGGTTGTGGGTGGTACTTCCCTTTGCATAAACCCTTTGGCTCTGTAAAATTTACATCAGAACAAGTTGTAAGCGTATCTTTTCTTTTTCTTCCTTTCTGAGACGTCACATTATTTGAGTAATTAAAATAATTTCAGCTTTGATCAATTTACTTTGGCTTATTTCCTATTTGTTTTCATTATTTCATTATCTCTCTTCCCTGTGCCCTACTCCTTGGCTAGAGTTCTTTTTTTTTCTTTTTCTTTTCTTTTTTTTTTGTTTTTAATACTTGGAACCATAATTTCACAAAGACATGCCACTCTTATTTGAAGCCTCACAAAGAGTGGTAAGTTTTAGATATTATCCAAAAATGAGTGGTTTTTCTTGATTTTGAGTCAAGGTCATAGAAGCCACTGTGAGTTTGGGACTGTTGTTTGGTTGTGTAGTGTAGATGACTACACGTGTGATAATAGAAGTAGAGACAAGGCAAATCCATTAAGTAATCTTGGTCAGTATGGTTTTTCACTTTTCAAAGTGGAGAATATGCTCTTTGTATATATGTTTACCATGTGCCTACAAACATTAGAAAAGGGTATCAGGTCCCCCAGAACTGGAGTTACAGATGGTTGTGAGCCACCATGTGGGTGCTAGAACTTGGATCTTCTGCAACAGCAATAGGTACTCTTAGCCTGTAGGCATCTCTCTAACCTCTGATTTTTTTTTTTTTGAGAATTTCATACATGAGTACTTTATTAACATGATTTCTACCCTTCCCTCTCCCTCTCCAAGTCTTTGGATGTCCCCTACTGCCTTTCAAATTCATTACTTCTTTATTGTTACACACACACACACACACACACACACAGAGAGAGAGAGAGAGAGAGAGAGAGAGAGAGAGAGAGAGAGAGAGAGAGATACACACATATATGTGTATAAACACAGATACATACACCCTACCGAATCCATTTAGTGATGCTTTTGTGTACTTGTGTTAGGACTGACCATTTTGATTGAATGTCAGGGACTTGTGCCTGGAAAAAACTGACCTGTCTGTGTTTCTATCTCCCCCCCCCCCCGCCCCAGCAACCACTGATTGCTTCTAGGGATGGGGCCTTGCCCCATCAACATTGGCCTATTGGGTGGTAGGGTAGCATCGTTAGCCAATCTTGTTTAGCAATGTTGTTGAGATTTCATGAGTGTAGTCCCCCGTCCTGTCTAGGAGATGCTGTCTTATGTTAGGGCCCTGGTCCTTTGGCTCTTAGTCTTTCTGCTCTCCCACTCTTCTCTGAGGGGTTAGTGTAAAGGTTGTGTTATAATTGCATCAGTTGGGGTTGTTTACCCCATGGCCATTTATTTTCTACATTTTTAACCAGTTGTGGGTCTCTGTAATGGTCTCCATCTGCTGCAAAAAGCTTGTTCGAGGAGAGGTGAGAGCTACACTCATCAGACTGGGCTAGTGCATAGACTGGGAGACCCCAGGCAGCCTTGGAGAGTGGGGCCAGCTGGGTGGGGAATACTTTAAGTTTTGGTAGACGCCCCAAAGAGGGTAGCAGGGGAGTTCAACAACTCTAAAGCTGGATCTTATTTTTTTAAAAGCAAAATCTAACTTTGTTTTATATTTTAATTGAAGAATAACGTTTTTATTTTTTATTTTTTATTTTTTATAGTTTGATTTCTGAGCCATGTGAATATAGTCTGAGAAATTTATCATTAGATAATTTTATCATTTTACAGAATATTCTTACACAAACTAAGAAGGTTATGGTATTAGCCAATGTAATTTATTGTAGTACCTTCATATGATTTTTGCTGTTGACTGAAACATTATTCAGCATGTGACTGAGTACAGTTACCATGGGGGATTGGTTCTAAATCCCCACTGATACCAAGGTTTCATATAAAATTGCTATATATTTTATATATAGCTTGTACATCTTTCCAAATGCTTTAAATTAATCTCTAGATCACTTACCAATTTTACATAACATAAAAAGTAATTTACATATTTACTGTGATGCATTTGGAGAATAATGAAAGGGGAAAGAGTATGCAACTTAAATACAGACATGATTTTTTTTTTTAAGATGTGTAGTTGAATCTATAAAATATAGAGAATTGGCTGGATTGCTATTTTTAATCTTCATGATTTTTGCATTTTAGTCTAATTCCTTTTTTAAAAAGGTCTTTATTATTTTTAAATGGTACAGAAGTAGTTCATAAAGCCCAGACCTACATTTTTGATTTAGTTAAAAGAATGTCTTCCTTTGTTTGTGGTAGGATCTCATATTTAAGCCTGGCCTCACAGTCAACCTGTAGCCAAGGATGTCATTAAACTTCTGATCATCTTTCCTCTCTTTTGAAGCCTGGGATTACAAGTGTGTGCCATTTGTTAGACAATATTCTAAACAAGAGAGCTACATCCCAGTCCAGAAGGATGTGTCATTGCCCTTGTAGGTAAAGGTGTTTCAGTATAGGGATCTTATAACTGATCTTCTGTCGTTATTTCTTATGATAACCTAGATATGAAGTGATGGTACTTGTCTCAGATAATGTGGGTATTTCTTCATCTTCAAATGCAAAACGAATGTTCTCACTTGGGCTTTGGACTAGTAGTCTTTCCTTGTGTAGGCCTTATCTCTTAGTCATAGATACCTTTTCCATACTCCCAATTCAAGGCATCGCCTTTCTTTTTTTTAAGTATATATATGCATTTAAAAATTACTTATTTTCTTATTTTTCTGTGTGACTGTTTTGCCTGCATGCCTGCATAAATATGTATACCAGGTATATGCCTGGTGTCTGTGGAAGACAGAAGAGGGTATCAGATCCCCTGGAACTGGGGTTAAAGGTGGCTGTAAGCCACCAAGTGGATGATGGGAGCTGAACCCATGTCCTCTCCAAGAGCAACAAGTGCTCCTAACCACTGAGCCTTCTCCCTGCCCCTAGGCATCTGCTTTCTGTCCTTTGCTTGTTGGGACATGTCGTATTAACAGTCACACGGTGTCAGTCGTTTGTCACTGGCTTCCTTTGCTGACTTAATGGTTTCAAGATTTGCTCAGTTTGTCATAGTGTCTTCATTCCTCCGTCTTACTGCTTTTCCACTGTTGGGCTGGACATCATATTTCTTACTTCCTCATCAGTTTGTCCACTGTGAATACAGCTGCTGGGAGCAGTATGCTGTGAGTACATTTTTTTATCAACATTCTTTTTATTCTTTAGATATTAACTTATATCATTACTATGGCCAAGTCCTGAAGATTTGCTCTCCTGCTTTGATTTAGGGGTTTTATGGTTTTAGCTCTTCCATTTAAGTTGTTGAACAAGGTGTCCGGCTTGTTCTTTTACATGTGAATACTTAGTTAACCCAGCATCATTTGTTGTAAGGAATTGTTTCACTGATTGAATTCCTTTGCCATTTTACCAAGGATCAACTATATATACATGTGAAGGTTTTATTTCTAAATCCTCAGTTATGTTCCATTATCTGTATTTTTATTCTATTGCCAGTGCAAGTCTGTTTTGATTGTTGTCACTTTATAGCACACTTTTAAATAGGAAAATATAGACATTCTTGTCCTCCTCTCCCCTAAGATAAGCGGGTTTTTATATACTTCTTGAATCTGTGTATGAAATTTTAGGAGTAGTTTGTTGCTTTCTGCAAAACAGCCACCTAGGGTTGTGATTTGGAACTTGCTGAATGGCTAGACCAGTTTGGTGACTGTTGCTACTTGAAGGTTACATTCTGATCATGAGAGCAACAGGTCTGACTTACTTATATGTTTCGTATCTCTTAGTAGACTTTTGTAGTTTCCATAGTCTATGCTTAGTGCTTGGTAAGCTTATTTCTTTGCCTTAATTTCTTTTTTTAAAAATCCCATAAATAGAATTATTTTCTTATCTTTCTGTATTCTTCAAGTATGTAAGTTGATTTTTTTTTCTATGAAGTATGTCTATTTTGTGAGGGATCTTAAGTTATAGTAATTCTGAGATTGTTTACTGAGTCTTCAGGTTGACTTCTTAGCAATTTTTGTTGTACTATCTTCAGGAAATACATACAGCTTCATTTACTTTCTATCTGAATGCCTTTTAGTTTCTTTTCCTTATCTACTTTTTCTATTTGAACTTGGGCTGTGAGTACAGACACTCCCACTATGTTGCCAGAACTTAGGAGAAAGTGTTTGTTGTTTTACAGATGTGGGTAAAGCTAGCTATAAGTGTTTTGTGGGTACATCATCACATTTGGCAACTTACTACTCATACCTTGTTGTTGAATCTTTTTGTTGTTGGCATGATGAATATTGCTTACCACTTTTTCTGTGACCATATGTTGTCTTTTATTCTATTAATCCACCTAGTATATCATGCTAATTAATATTCAGATATTAAAATAACCTCTGTGTTCATGAGATAATTCCACTCCATCAGTTTGTGTAATTTTATGTATTTATATATTTGTTTTTTGAGCATTTTGCTGAGAGTTTGCGAGCCTGGTACCACTTCATAGCTCTTTGGGTGTGGGGTCTGTTTTTTGAGACAAAGTGTATGTAGACATGAGACAAGACTATGTAGCTTAAGGAGCCTTCAAACTTCTGATCCACATACTTCAGCCTCCCCAGTAGTAGATTATAGGCGGGCCAACATGTCCGTGTTAATTACCTTCTGATGTTCATGGAACATAGTAGCCTTTTGAAAGGAAGAAAATCGCTCAACAGTTTCATTGTTCTATCTAAAGAATAAGCTTTTTATAAACGCATGACAGTGAGGAACCACTAGAAAAGTATTCCAGATCTGCTGTGTGAGTTAACAGGCATCTACATGTATCACTGTGGTCCGCAGAGAGCTGGAGAAATAGCAAAGAGATGTGCTGTGTCAACTCCTGTTGCCTAGAGCCTGTGTCTCCTTGGACTTAAACTTGTTTCTGTTCAGCTTTAGAAGCTGGGCTGAGGGGTTCCTTGCAGTGTCTCTAGAGCTGTAATGTTTAAAGGTCAAGTCACCTTGGTTCTTTCATCCGGGTGTAAGGAGCATGCGCACAGGCAGTGTTACTGCGCACATCACATCAGTAGTGAGGAATACAGTATACTGCAGCTGGAACCACTGCATAATGGCCCCCGTGCCTTCGGCTCACTGTGCCTTTCCCAGGCTTGTTTGGTAGACTCACCTGAGATACTTTTGAGTACAGTGATTTACCACTGATTGATTTAAAGGGGAAATTGCCTGATCTCCTGTCTGGTGTGACTTCCCTAGCTCCATATCCAAAGCCCACATGGAAGTGAGTGTTAGCCGTTTCCCAGATACCAGTGACATAATTCTGCTGCACTAGGCTGTGCAGCATGTGACTGATCAGCTTCACTGAGTCTCACATTTTATTACAATTAGCTCTTGGCCTTTTATTAATTTTAGTGGATTCCCTTTGGCATTTTAGGAGATGTAAAAGCAAAGGCAGACAGTGACTACCAACTCTTATCAAAGCGTTACAGTTATCTACTCGGTATGGTTTCTGTTTTCCTATTATTTTTTTAAGAGGCTTGGTTATAGATATAAACTGAAAGGGAGACAGTGTAGGTGATGAGCTGTACTTGGTTATAGATATAAACTGAAAGGGAGACAGTATAGGTGATGAGCTGTACTTGGCAAATTCCACACAAAAAAAACTGCTTAGGTATTTCCAAAGACAGAAACAATTTATCCAAATTAAAAAAAAAATTTTAAACAGCCATTGCATTTGCTATTATGTATTTAAGACATCATGTTTTTATCTAATTTGTCTTATCTTAATATATTAATTAAAAGTAAATACTGTAAATTTTTTTCTTTTTTATTGTGATCAGGAGTTTACTATTTCACAAAAGCAAGCTTTCCAGTTAAGGGAACGGAACTAGCACATACCGAAAGCCTGTGTGTGCAATGCTGCCAGGGAGCCTGATCCACTGTCTCCTTCGTCTTCCCAAACAGCCCTGAGGTGTCCAGTGGTAGAGGGTCCCAAGTCAGCCGTCTTTTTCTCAAGACTGCACTTTGCAGTTTCCAAGATTAGTGTTTGGGGTTAACAGTTTCTGAAATCAGATGCTGTCTCGTTTCGTAGAGCATGGTGAGTTTAGTGCTAGCCAGCAGTGCCTCGGGACCCCCTTTTTATTCGGGCTGCTGACTCCTGGCTGTGGCTGACAGTGCATGCTTGTCCCCGTTGTGAACACCCAGGGCCAGGCTTTGCTCTGTTACTGATTCTTGTCGTCCCTTTTCCCATCAAGTGTCTGTGTGTCCACCTTAGCTGCTCCCTGTTAGCTAAGCTTTTGGCGTAACTCAGTTTGTCAGGAATGTGAATTACAACAGAAAGCAATTGATTTTGAGTTTACAAAGTTGCCTTATAGAATTGAGTTTGAATAGAAATCTGGCTTCACTGAATGTCGCATATAAAATTTATGTGTGAAAATTTATTATACTCAGCTAATATTACTCACTAGATGTTTCTTATAAGACATTTTAGAGGGTACTAAATGTGTTAACAAAGATACAAATAGTTTAAATACAAATAGTTCTTGACACTATTGATTTTTAACTTTAGAATTGTATCTATCATTTGGAAGGTGTGCTGTGTTTAAGGCTACAGTAAGGAATTTCTCAGTAATCACTTGCTATATGTAAGCGTGTTGGTACAAGCCTGCAGTCCAGTCTTTGGAGAGGGAATCAAAGGGATTAGGAGTTCCAGGTCATTAGGAGCTCCTGCTCAGAAGCTGCCAGACAGTGGTGTGTGCGTGGTATTGTCCTGGCTGTCCTAGAACTCACCATGTAGACCACATGCTACTGCCACATGTTGATGGGTGTGTAAAATTATTTCTGTCTACAGCAGTTCATGACTGTCAGCAGGAATCTGTCAGGTGGAATAGTGAGCCGAGTGAGTGGGTTGCATGGTGGCAAGGCCTCTCTGAGGGCTGTGAAAGCGGTAGGAAGCTAACTGTGACACCTGAGCGTGGGATGGCACGTGACAGAGCAGGCTCGGTTTCCTTCTTGAGCCCAGGGCAGTGGATAGCCGGGTGAATGGTGGGAGCCAGGACCTACATGCTTATGGACACAGAACCGACATGAGTAACACTGACTACTGCCTGTCTGCAAGGTCTCCGTGAGTCTCGTAATCTTTCTTCTGCATCAAAAACTATTGCATTTCAGGTCTGCCCTGATACTGTATTTCCCTCTGACTAAACACACAGTAGTGGTCAATTTTGGGTTGGGGACATTCATTGAGTTACTATTAACTACGGTGAATACAGATGTGTGCTCATATTTACTATTAACTATGGTGAATACAGATGTGTGCTCATATTTACTATTAACTACGGTGAATACAGATGTGTGCTCATATTTACTAATGCCTTTATTGGGGAATTAAAAGTTAAGTTCTACATTACTGTAGCGGTTCAGGAAGAAAGCCAGCAAACTGATGTATAACACTGCTGAAGTCTACCAATTACTTTTTAATTGGTATTATAGACCTCATTCTAAAACCAGGATGTTTTATTCTCCTCAGTGCGAATGTGCTGTATGAAGTTTCTCTAATTGATTTGCTGTGCCCATTCCATTTGATGTATCATTTTTCACAATATTTCATAATTTGTGCTCACTTCTAATGAACAGAGTCGTTAGGACAGGCATGTCTAAGTACAACTGACAGCTAACATTAGGTGCCAGATGCAGTTTGTAAAGCTATGTAGAACTGTGGAGAACAGTTTAAATAAATTAGCACCTGTACATTAGTCTCACTTGCTGGTAATTTATAAGCGAATCAGTAGAGATGACATTTAGGTAAGTCATTGATCAAGTTAACAGCTGCAAACCCCCTGCCCAGCTGGGATACCTAATTAATAGAGATTGCATTGCTGACCTGGTGCTTCTCCTGGGCTGAGCCTGCAGTCCATTTATACTTTAGACTGAAGCCCAAGAATGCAGTAGGACAGACTGCCTTCATTTTAGGAAACCGTTCAATTGCCAATATTATAGTTAAAACAAGAATTACATTTTAAAAGAGATACTGATATTTACTGATGATGTTAACTGTATCACATGACTTACATTTTTGCACTTTACATTCTTTGCCTCTTTTGTTAGCCCTTTTGTTTGGGAGTCAGATTAGGCGTCCATGTCATACTATAGTGTGTAGTAAGTATTTAAAAAGGATGAACTTAAATGGAATGTGTGTTCTACTTTTTTCTTCTGTGTGTGTCTCTGTGTGTGTGTGTGTCTGTGTGTGTGTGTATGTGTGTGTGTCTGTGTGTGTATGTGTGTGTGTGTATGTGTGTGTGTGTCTGTGTGTGTGTCTGTGTGTGTGTGTGTGTGTGTATGTGTGTGTGTATGTGTGTGTGTATGTGTGTGTGTCTGTGTGTGTGTGTATGTGTGTGTGTCTGTGTGTGTCTGTGTGTGTGTCTGTGTGTGTATGTATGTGTGTCTGTGTGTGTATGTGTGTGTGTATGTGTGTGTGTGTATGTGTGTGTGTGTATGTGTGTGTGTGTGTGTTGGGAAGGGAAAGGCAGCAGTCGTTGAATGTAAACTTTATGTGTAACAATTTCTTAACATTTGACATTAGTTTAAAACATCGAAGAACTTTGCTGGGTTTAATTCGTATGAACTTTGGTACTTTGTAAGAACTATTAAACTAGCACCCACAAGAAAGCCCTTTCTTTTTTGTTTTTTTGGTTTTTTTGTTTGTTTTGTTTTGTTTTTTTGTTCCTCAAGCGAACATTTTCTTTGGATGAATTTAAAACTGACAGCCATAATGATGGACTAGAACAGAAGTTTTATACTGTTTCAGGTCTATGTACATATGTGTTGGAGTTGATTGAATATGGTATATTTACAGACTATGCCCAGAGTCTGGTTCTTACATGAGAAACTTCTTTTAAAACACACTTGCAGGAGAAAATACACACACACACACACACACACACACACACACACACACACACACACTTGCTAAGTCAGATACAGGCATTTCATCATTTGAAGCTTCTTGAAGAATCATTAGCAGAGTTCCCAACTGACACCCCCAGGGTTCTTTTTGTGGAAGGTTTGTTATTTATTTCTTAGTTTAATTATCTTCAGTGTAGATTGCTTAGGAAGAGAATTATGAAATTTTGGTTAATTCTGTTGTACTTAACAAACTTGATCCAAGTAGACCCAGATCATAATTTCGAAATGAAACACCCATTTTCAACATACTTGATGGTAGTGGCACATTAATCCCAGCACTCAGGAGGCAAGATGGAGTCGGATCTCTGTGAGTTCAAGACCAGCCTGCTCTATAAAGTGACTTCCAGGACAGGCTCCAAAGCTACAGAGAAACTATCTCAAAAGAAAAAACAAAACAACAAACAAACAAAAAAACAGATGCTTGAGGGGGTGGGCCATGTACTCTGCCCCAACTGCTAACTCCCACCAGCACTGGGGAACCAGAGGTCAGTGGTGGGGAACAGACAGACCCGTGTCACCAGCTCGTTTCCCTCATCACTTTCTCCCTGTGGGCTTCTGGGTGGCCAGACTTCGGCTATCATAATACTGAAATTTTGTATTATCTATTATGCCAATATAGATGCTTCAGAGGAACATAATCTTTACCCAAGGTAAAAATTTTATTTGACATAGCTTTCTGTCCTCAACCAGTTTTGTTATTTATTATTTATAATAATTACTTTATTTGAAATAACTGCCTGGTATGGTGGTGGACACAGTGGTACCAACTGGAAGGTTAGGTTTAAATAATTATCTTCAGTGTAGGTTGCTTAGAAAGATAGTTGAGAAGTTTTGAGAGGCTTGTGAGATGTGGCCTGCTGGAAGAAGTGTGTCCCTGGAGCGCAGGCTTCGAGAGTCTTAAAAACTCACACCATTTCAAGTCACCCTGTGCTCTGTACTTGCAGTTCCAAATGTTTGCCCTCATCTTCCTGCTCCAGTCACCGTGTCTGCCACTTGCCGTCACATTTCCCTGCCATGACAGACCCTTATTCCTTTGGAGCCATAGGCCAAATAAGCTCTGTCTTCTATAAGTTGCCTTGGCCATGGTGTTGGAGCAGTTGCAGGATTGGAATAATAGTGAGGCTGGACAGAAATCTTTGGAAAGGGGGACTGTTACAGGAAGTGGATGGTGGATACGTCTAAGGACAGGGTTGAGTTTGGGAATTGAGAACTATATATTGGCCTTGGTGCCACACAGATGGCTCGTTCATTATAGTTCGCTTACAAATGTGACAACAGTTTGTATTAAGGAACCCTTCGTGATAGCCATGAGTCATGTAGACATTGGTGACAGCGACAGGATGGGAAGGCAGTGTTTCTTTGACAGAAGTGGCAGAGCATGGGAGGATGTAGAGAGCATTTCACTCCATAAAACAGGGAAAGTAACGGGGAGCCTTGGGTTTACAGGGGCTTCGCTTGATCTAGTTCTGGAGAGATGCATGGGTGTGTAGAGGGGAAAGAACTTTAGTGACCCACACTCAATAAGTACAGGTCCTTGTCAGAGAGGAGGAGCTGACAGGTAAGAAAAGAGGTGCTACTGTAATAGCTGACTGGAGCCAGCCACTCATCTGTTTTTTGTTTGGTCATTGGTTTTTGTTGTGTTTGTTTGGTTTTTGTTTTTGTGACAGGGTTTCTCTGCGTAACCACCCTGGCTGTCCTGGATCTCTCTGTAGACCAGCTGGCCTTGAACACAGAGATCTGCCTGCCCCTGCCTCCAAGTGCTGGGATTAAAGGTGTGTGCCACCGCTGCCTGGTTTTGACCTCTTTTATACATCAGCTCCTGTATCTGACACTGTAGATTCTGTGTCTCCTGATGGAATGAAGTCGGATGCTCTGGCAAGTGCCTAGAATCAGTATAGGGTAAATATTTGTTAAATAAAACTTGATTTCTTTGGGAATTTTCTTGTGAATTTTACTGCTCAATTGCTATGTGCCTTTGAAGCCAGTAAAGAAGTAAATCTGCAACCTAAGAGAACTGAAGAACAGATTCCAGAATTCATCCTCAGGTTTAAATTCTGACCCAAGTGTTGTTAGACTGTTTATTGTTACTTAACCGAGGATTCATCTGTAAAATAGAGTTAGTAAATACATGACTTATTTTTTAAATAATATGGACAAATAATATGGTTTCTGGAAACTGGAAATTTTGTGTTTATATAACATTTATTGAGTGCCCTCTTAGCGCTGCCTTCTTAACATATTTTACATAATCCCCAAACCCACAATCAGATTACTGGAGTGATGGGGAAGCACACAGGCTCTGTTTCCTTCTGTCTGCACCTGCTCGTTCCCTGCTCCCTTCTCTGCGCCAGGATGAAGTCAGGCTTTTCCTGTTTATGGTGCCTGGTGCTCTGCCCCAACACACTCTACACTCTTCACAATACTAATGAAGAATCTTGTTCTTATTTATTCATGATTTATTTTGAAAATGCATTCACTTACATTTTAACAACCGTGTGCTAACAGAGTTAAGTGAACCCAGAAAGCAACAAAATTATTTTTTCAGTAAAGCCATTGAGTCCTTTGTTTGCTTCAGAATTTGTGGAGAAGAAATCTGCATAGAATGCCCATAGGAGATGAATGGAAGTAATAGGTTAGGTCGTGTCAGTACTGTCCCGTGCATACTAAACAGATGCAGGCAGCATGCTGAGAACCTGTCCTGTCTGTTTGGGATGCATTATTACTTGATGTACAAACAACTGATTTAGTTTATTTACTATTCTCTCTCATTCTATCATTCTATCCATCCCCTCCCTTTTTTATGTTTTAACTGGATTAACATAGGGCTTCTCTCTTTAAGTTAGATCCACCTTTTTATTGAATTTCAGTATTTCCAGCAGATTCTTTGTTCACGTGTTTTGCATTTGAGGAGGTTGTTTCTGCCTCCTAGCAATCATTGCAGTGATTTCTTTTCCCCTTCTAACCACCCTCTACCAGCTAACTGTCTCATGATGTTTCCAAGGTTTACCATGCTTGAGAAATATAAAAGTGTGGATTTTTACGTTCGTGTTTCCCTTTAGGATTATTCAGTGATCACAGGAGTTAGTCCCGTGCTTAAAAGCGATGCCAGCAATCGCCTGCTGCTCACTGGAGGATGAATGGCTTGGGAGCTCACAGGCTTACATAGTCTTCTCTGCCTGTGCTCCTCTAACCTGGGCCTTGCTGACCACCTTGGAGCTGCTTTATGGACAAGGCCTCAGAGGCTATAGGCTAGAGATGACCTTCTTCAGATAGGTTGGTTATGGGAAAGTCTGTATTATTTATAAGTTTTAGACATTTTTCCTACCTTTTAACTTAGAAATGTTTCAAATTTCCATGAAATTTGAATGCTTATTGAATACATGCTCTTCACATAGATAAATCTGACAGTGTTTTCCACATTTCCCTTGCCTCTGTGCAGAATAATTTTGACTGGCCCATTGAAAATCAGGTTTTGCAGGCTTAACTCCTAAACATATCAGTACAACACCTAAGTATATAATACCCTTCATGCCATTGTCTCCCACAGTACAATTGTCACTTCCAACAGAACAGTTCTATAATGTAAATGGTCTGTATATGAGTTTCCCAGGATGCCCTAGTCGTTTAGTGTTTCAGGTTGTAGACCAGCTCAGCTGCTCCGTTGTTGTGCACTCTGGAGCTGTGCCGGCTTCCTCATGATCAGATTTAGCGTGGGTGAAGACAGCCCTCAGCCGGCGCCCTAACAACTTCTCTGTGGGGTTCCTGGTTTCCCCACTGTTGGTATGACTGTCCTTTGCCTTTAGTAGTCCCGTTCCTGTGAAAGCACCTTTTCCTCTGTCCCTAGCAAGCAATCTGGAGGCTTGGTGGTTTGAATGAGATATTCCTCACAGTCTCTGGCATTTGAGTACTTGGTACCCAGTTGGTGGCACTCTTTGGGAGGCTTAGCTTTGGCCTTGTTAGAGGAAGTATGTCACTGGAAGTGGGCTTCAAGTGTGAAAAGACTCACGCCATTGCTAGTTTGATCTGTTTCCTGCTTATGGTTTAAGAGAGGAACTCTGTGCTGCTGTAATGGTTCCACACAAGGATGGTGATGAACTCTTACTCCTCTGAAACTGTGAGCTAAAATAAGTTGCCTCTGTCACAGTGTTTGTCGCAGCTGTGTGAGAGTGACTAACTCAGGAGGGTAATGTTTGAGTGTGCATGTCAGCCAGGGCCTTTGTGATCCTTTCCTAAGCTATGGCCCACTGGGAAATTGTAAAGATGGGCTTTCTTCCTCTCTGCACCGTCTCTTCTACTTTTATACTTGGTACTGTTCTATTAAGCATGTTTCTTTTTTCATTGCCCCTCACTCCAGTGTGTATGTGTACATGCTTTCTAGAATTCATATATGTACACCCACTTATTAAGTGTGCAGTAGGCCATTGCCATTCTTTTTGATGTTCAGATTGTCTGGGGTGGAGAGGGAAATTTGTCCAAGCACTGGTGTAAATGGGAATGAGCCAGGAGTGCTCAGAGACCTGTGTGAGGGGAGCACCTAGTGGCGCTTGGCTAAGCAAGGTCAGTCATGTTCCTTGTGAGAAACACATGGGAGGCCTCGTTGGAAAAGTATACTTCAAAAACTCAGCAGGACCAGGGTAGATAGTGTAGAGTGTGTGCGTGTTCATTGTGTGTGAGGGCCATGCTCAGTCCTCGGGACTGTAGGGTAAACTCAAAGATAACCTAAAAACACCAAGGGAGCCATGGTGGATGCTCTGGTCTGCGTGAGAACTGCCCCCAGATCCGTGTGCAGAGAGCTCTTCCCCATCTGAGTGCTGTTTAGGGAGACAGTGGGACTCCCAGAGACTGGGACCTATGGAGCATGCTGGAGGAGTGCAAGCTTGTCCCCAGCCCTTGATTTCTTTCCTGGCCACCATGAGGGAAAAGTCTGTTCTATATTTTCTCAACAAATATTCTGCGTTGGCTCAAAACCAAAGCAATGGATTCAGCACAGTTTGCTGAAATGATGAACCAAGATAAATCTGTCCAGTAACCTGTTTCTCCCCAGTGTGTCACCGTGAGTGAAGCACTGCCTGCTGCAGCCTTCCGCCCTGGCCTGGGCTTGCAATGATTATCTGAGCACAGCGCCAGAGTTTGTGAAGGAGCACCTCTAGTTTGATGCGGACCCTTGAGAGTTGCCTGTAGCCAGGTTCATAATTACAGATTTTATTGTTGTTTTTCTTTTGGCGATGTATGCTTGGTAACTGTACTTTGCCACTTGAACTGAGATATTGCATATGAAACTCTAGTTCAATGTCTGGTACAAAGTAAGCATATTGTAATTTTTATAACAGTTGTTAATTAACCTTTGTGTTTATTTTCAGAGAGCTATTGCTTACCTTTTTCCAAGTGGTTTGTTTGAGAAGCAAGCCAGGCCAATAATGAAGGTAATCCTAAATACTTGTTTAATAATGTCTTTAATGTGTTATAGAGGGTGCCTAATAACATTTTACATTTATTTTACAGCATCCTGAACAAATTTTTCCAAAACAAAGAGGTAAGGTTGCTCAAGATTGAGATGGTTCATTTTGTTTTTTAGTTTACTGTGGATTTGGGTTACACATCACGAGTTTTGTCACAGTGAATGTGGAGTCGGTCAGAAGTAGTCTGTATAATAATGAATGTAGATTCATTCATTCATCATTCAGATTTTGTGTAGGATATGAAGGTTAGATCAAGTTAAGCCTTGTGTCTGTGTTAATGCCACACTGAGTACTTGCATACTGCATTCCACTAGACATCTATGAGGAAGAGTTTGTGGGTTGTGCATCTGTTGGTGACTCTTTCATCTCTTTTTTATGTGAAGTCTTTCTGTTTCTCTTGCTTTAGAGACATAACTGTACTGAATATGGAATGTTAGTCCTTTTTGGTCTTTTAGCTCTTTGCCTTAGCCTCCTGTGCAGATGGGGTCATAGGCCTGTGCCACCAGGATCCACTCGGCTTATGCCTCATCTATCCTAGGGCTTCACTTCATTCTTTTTAAATACTTTAAAATGTGTGTGTGTGTGTGTGTGTGTGCGTGTGTGTGTGTGCGTGTGTGTGTGTGTGTGTGTGTGTGTGTGTGTGTGTGTGTGCTAGTAGGCATGCACACATAGAAGTCAGAAGACATCTTAGAGTAATTGGTTCTCTGTTTGCACCTTGTGGGTCCCAGGGCTCAAACTCAAGTCATCAGACTTGGTGGCAAACACTTTACTCATTCTCGGGTTCTCTCTTCACTCTTTGGATAACTTTTATTGTGGATTTGTTATAAATATTTTAAATCTCTTTCTAAATGTGGCCTATGTTTCCTATTCTCGATTCTTAGAAATGATTGATTATAACATACAAAACATTCACTTCAGAATCGTTTTTGGGAAAAAATGAAGACTATATACAAGTGCACACCAAGTCTGAAGTTAAAGTGTTATTTATAGACCAGTTGTCTGTATGGGCAGAGTAACTTGTACCTAGTTGCTTTTCTGATAAATGCCTGGAATATCAGCAATGTATTTGTCCCCTTTTCACTGGCTTCTCTTTGCTCCAACCCCTAAGGCAACTCACCAATTCTTCATCTCTTAATTCTCTTAGCATATCTCCATGAGTTATGTCTCTTCTGCCCTCTGAGGCTTCTTGGTTCCTTCGAGTACTTTCTCAGTATTATGTACTCATTATTAGCAGCTGCAGTGTGACACCAAAGCTTCAGGCTATTCCCACAAAATGTCCATGTATGATTTTGAAAATAAGCCACTCTTGCTAGAGTCATCTGCCCTGCAGCTAAGTGTGTTTAACAGTGCTCCTTTAGAATAGCACAAGTTCTGCTTTCTGCTCTCAATTTTATTGTAGTTTTTATAGGATAAATCGGTTTTTAGTATTGAGAAAAGTAACAGTGAAGTTTAGATTTGTAGAGATTATGGCACTTGTACTATGCTACTACTTGGTTTATTGAAAGACGGGAGCTTTTAGATTGAGTTATCATAAAACACCTGTCCTGTGAAGTGGTAAAAACATTAAGGAAAATGAAGATACACACCAAGCTGATGACAGAACCAAGAAGGAGCACTGATAGCCCAGAATTGGAGGCACCGGGGAATTGTTCAGTGAAGTGAGAAAGTTAATTTGTATTGATAAACCTGTTGTCCAGTACGTGGTCTGATGATCTTGAGCCTGTCCATACCAGACGCTTAGCACTGACAGATAGAAAGCAGGACTGTTAACTAAGGCTAAAGAATTCAGATAATGGATCATGCTTTAGTAGTAGAAAAGACTGTTTTCTATGCTGATGACTACCGAATAGTGATAGAATTAATTATGCATGGTGAAGTGAATCATTGAGAAAAAAATAAAGTCCCAAGAGTAGAAGTTATATCAGTTAAATTTTCTGATTTAAAATCAATAGAACTGTATCACTGTTGAATTAAAGAATCAAATTTGAAATTGCACACTCTTTGGAAGTATTTGACAGTTCCCATCAAGTCCTGTGGAATATAGTTATGTCATGCAGACACAAACACATGTCACTAATAATTGAGAAAGACAAAGTAAAAGAAAAATGAAATTGATGAACACAATGGCAGATTTAAAAGAGTGACTGTGACATAGAGTCACTGAGAAGGCCGGTGAGGTCAGTCAGAGAGTAATATTGTGCGTATCTGCTTTTTATTATTATTGCTTTGTGGGGCTTGAATTGAACCTTGGGTTGCCTCCTGTATGCCAGGCATCAAGTGCGTTTTACCATGAAGCTGTGTTTGCAGCCCAATATTAACACTTTCAAATGGAGGCACTTGGAGGCATCCAGAGGCTACTGTGAGGGCGCAGGAAGCTCTGTTGTTGTGGTCTGGATATCAGACAACAAATGAATGGATTAATGAAATGTGTGCCCTGGCAGTGCTGCAGCAGACATGGGCAGCCCGTATATGGCGGCTCTGTTGAACTCGTCCATATTGGGTTTCATGGTCTAAGTTGATGAGGACAACTGACCAGGTCTCTTCCTCAAGAGGGAACCAGAACTCATTACAGATGGTTGTGAGCTACCATGTGGTTGCTGGAAATTGAACTCAGGACTTCTGGAAGAACAGGCAGCTCTTAAACGCTGAGCCATCTCTCCAGCCCATATAAGACAATAACTTGATGCTAATTTGAAAACTTTTCCAAATAATAACAGTAGCATTTGTTGAACTTCAGATTGGGCAGACATAATTCTAAGTGCTGCATGTTTTATTTCAAAACTTTCACAACAACTTTTAAAAGCACAATTATTTTTCTCATATTTAATTTCCAAGGATACCCAGATTGGAAGTGTCTGGGCATACAGTTTGGCCCAGGTAGTGATGACTTATGGTACAAATGTGTGACCACCACACTCTCAGACACGAAGCTTAAAGAGTAATTTAATTGTCCCAGTTATCTCAATCAGGAAAATTCTGGGTAGACTAAAAGCCAGGCAGGCCACTGGTCATCAGGCTTACTGAAAAAGTACTTGCAAACTTTGAGTTACATAAAAAGTAAGTAAAGCCCACCCCTGGGAGAACAGAGTCTCACTGTACAGCCCTAGGTAATCTGTAGCTTGCTATGTAGACCAGGCTAGCCTCAAACTTAGAGATGCACTCGCCTCTGCCTCCTGAGTACACAAATATAGCATTTTAAGAGAGTACCAGAAAGCATTTTTCTCAGAATTTTAAGTATGGCTTAACATTAATTGGTGTATTAATGTAATTTCTTTTTATTCAAGGAGAAAACATTTACATAGAGAAAACAGTTAACAAAATGGAGTCTTTTATTTTTGGTAAAAAGGTTTAAACTAGAAATGTAAAGCTTTCTTGCTTGAGTAGGACTTTTCATGAGCAAACAGAAACATCGAATCTTTTAATGTGTCATTAAATCTCATTGCATTCAAAAATAGCATACATCAATTATCAGCAGTTATTTGGAAGCCTTAACTATTAAATTTTAAAAGAAACACATAGGACCGGGTGTGTATGCAGCTCAGTAATAGAGTGCTTGCCTAGCATGTGTGAGGTTCCATCCCCAGCACCACATACGCAGAAATCATATAAGGAATATAGGTCAAAACCATGTAATTAGGGAAATTACCACACATAGGACCTCGTGGCAAATTCAAGAGCATGGGAGACAAAGCTATGAATGTCGATCAGTGATAGCGCACATCTAGCATGTGCAAGGCCCTGGACTCAAGCCTCAGCATTGCCGAACAAGCCACGAGGACACCAGGGAATTCAGGGAATTCATAGATGATGGTTTCCTGCTAAAAGAAACTGATAAGATGCAAATGAAAAACTGTATTTGAGCATTACTAAAAAGTTCTTATGCCACAAAAGAGTTAAAGGGTGAAATGTGAAATCATGTGGAAATATTTGAGGATCTTGCCACCTAGAGATATCATAGTGGCCAAAACCACACAAGGAAAAAAATCACTTTGGATTGTGTGTGATACTGATCTTACAATAGCCCTTGAATTGCCACCTTTCTTTTTGGGGACTCACAAACCATCTTAAAAAATTTACTGAGTCCAACTATATTAATACATGTTTACATATGCATGTAGACATGGTTCAGTTTGTGTGATTTTAAAATCCATTTTAAAAAATACTGGCAAACAGATGAATCCAAATGATGAAATTTGGGTTGAGACACTAGCAACATTATATGTCAAATTTCAGAGCCAAACTTGATGTCTCACCTCTATAATCCTAGAACTCAGAAAGTTGAGGCAGGAGGATTGTGAGGAGTTAAGGTCATCCTAGACTACAGAAAGTGGCATTATATCAACTACGGCCCTCTACCCCTTAAAAAAAAAAGAAAGAAAAGGCAGTTCACTCTAGAACAGTAGACAGATAATACAGCTAGCAATATTTTATGAGTATGAGGTTGCCTGTATTTATGTATGTGTACCACATTCATGCAGTACCCATGGAGGCCAGAAGAGGGCATCAGATCCCCTGAAACTAGAGTTACAGATAGTTAAGAGCTGTCATGTGAGTGGTAGGAACCAAATCCTTGTCTTAAGTAAGATGAGTAAATGTCCTTAACCACTAGCCCCAGCTATCAAAATGACAGTCACAAAAAGAAACAGAAAAGACAAAAAATTATAAATTGTTTTCAAAATAAAAGCTTTTTTTTGAGAAAAAGAAACCAGAAAATCTGAATTATAAGGGCTTTGTTTCTAAAATTTCTCTTATAAATTAACCAAAAAAAAAAAAGAAAAAAGAAAAAAAGGGGGGAAAAAGCCCAATGGAAAAACAAGCAAAGATATCATGCAGCTTGTCCATGAAAAAAATGTAGCCAGTAAACATTGTAAAATATCCAAGATCAGAAATAATGCCCTATAAAAACAATAACAAGAGGCTATTACTTTTTCTGCTTAGAGGTTAGGAAGTATAATTGTTATGAAACAATTATTAGGAACAATTTAACTATTTATTATAAAGCTCCTGAACAAATTATCATAAAACAATGGTAAAAAATATTGTGTTACCTCATAATGCTGGGCTGGAAAAACAACTAAAAAAATGTTGTACTCTATAGTGTAATTGCAATATAGAATGCTATGTATGTTTATAATAAGGCAGTTAAACTGTGTGATGGTGGATGCAGAAGGATGTCAAGGTCAGGGCCAGCCTGCATTGTATGGTGAGACCCTGCTTAGTACCCAAACAAGTGGAACCAGCAGGAAGGCTCGACACCTAAAGGCTCTTGCCATTAAGTCTGGCATACTGGTTCAGTTGTAGGATCCACATAGAGGAAGCAGACAATGGGTGCCCACAATTTGTTCTCTGACCTCTGTGCTACACTGTGATGCCCCCCCCCCAGGTAGGTAATTGTACGTAACTTTTGTAAAAGCGAATACAAAGTACAGTGATAAATAACAGGCAATGCTGTTGAATGTACCAGAGTTTAGAACTGTTAAATGTCACCTTGCTTCTAGCCAAGGAACCCTTTCTCTTGATCTTTAGAGTAGCATGTTACTTGTGTATTGAAATCCATGATTGGGAACTAAGTGGGAAGGGTCTGTATCAACAGCAACAAACCCTGCTTAGAATTACATGAACATGGACAAGATTTTCATAAGAAATTAAGCTAAAGACCGTAAGTGAAAACTTGGCTGGCAAAAGCGAAGGAAAGAGAGAAAAACAGCCCAAAGTTTCTCCTTACGTTTTCCCTCCCATACTAGAGAGTGAGCCAAGCCCTGCTTGTACGTAGAAAAGCATTGTGTCAGTATAGCACAGCTGGCTGCTTGCTGGCTGCCTGGACTGGTTTTTGAATTGCAGGTCTATCCTGTTGGACGCAGTTCTAATTGCTAAGTGTCCAGGCTCAGTAGGTATCTAGGGAAATTTTTATTAAGTTTAACGATATTAAGAAGTGATGAGGTTTTTATAAGGAGTAATGAGGGTGGCTCACTCACCGTGGGAACAGAGGACTCTAGTGGACGAACTGGTGATGGTAGTGCAGAACAGAAAGACAAGTACACAGAACAGCCAACGTCGGTGTAGTAGAGGCCGGGGTTTATGAATTTGAAACTTTTCAAATTTTGAACCTTTAAGAACAGAGTGAACCTTAAAATTAGTTATTAATTATGTTCTGATGCATGCTGTGGTATGACAAGCTTTGCAGTATATCAATATACATAATGGCTCATCTTAAAATTAATGACACTATAGATTTAATTAATCAGGTATGTTTATGAAAGAATATATGTGTGTGCATATACCTTATGAAGTCTAGATTTATAAACACAATGCACACAGAGCTGTGATTCAAGGTTCTACCCAGACTTGACAGTGGTAGCATACCCAGGGCGCTTATTTGGATGCTTACTGTTTTCAGTTACTTTCTGACTGACTACTTGAACAGTGTAATGATAATCCATTGATAGTGCAGGTTCAAGTACTAGGTAATGTGAAAGCCATGGAGCTTCTGGAAATGTCATTGGAAAGTATTTAAATCACCTGGAATCATTGGCTAGTAAGAGCCTTGCTTTTCTAGTCCTGCGATGGTGACACACATCTTAATCCCATTACTCAGGAGGCAGAGGCAGGTGTTTGAGCCGGTGAGGTCTACAGAGTGAGTTCCAGGATAGCCAGGGCTACAAAACACATGGCTTTTCCTTTCAGTCTAATCTCAGCTAAGACCTTTTCAACACACATCCAATGTTGCTTCTCTATTTTAAGTGTATTCCCAGTCTGGTACTAATTATCCTCAGAGAAGAGAAACATCCTGCATTTAAAGGTGTTTCAACAGAAAAATGTTTACTGTTTAAAAATCGACAAATAAATAGAAGCTTTCTGCTTCACAAGCACAAATTCTAGATGCATTGGATACCCGAATAGGAAAGTGATTAGAATTTCAGAATAAAACAGAATACCAAGTTTAGCCCATATCCTTGTGGAGATGGAGGTTGCTTCAAAAGAGTAAAGGGAGCCTGTTCTTAAAGTGCCATGTGGCCCTCCAAAGACGGTTGTACAGTCTGTCTGCAGTGAGAACATATCATGAGGGCCCAGGCAAGCAGGTTAAACTGTCTGAAGAAGTTTCTTGGTGGGCTCAGTACTGAAAACCAGGCTTCACACACTGCTGAGAACATCCACCATGTGAGACAATCTATAAACTCCTGTAAAGGACACTGTAAATGAAAGCAGTAGAAAGTAGCGGGCTGGAAAACATAGTTTATACTATGTGGTAAACCTACATATGTAATTTTCCCTTGTTTTTCCCTTGAGACAAAGTTTTCCTATGCAATCTAGGTTAGCCTCAAAACTCTTGGTCCTCCTTTCTGTGCTCCAAGGTACCAGGATTGCACAGGGGCACCACCACACCCACCTAAGAATGGAGTCTTTAACAGGGGGGCCACTACAAACGGCTTATAAGTATCTCATCGGAACATAGGCAGAAGAGTTGGAGTTTGTGTCTGAGTTTGTTCGGTGATTATTTAAGTGGGTTACTGCATAGTTGAAAAGGTGTTCCTGAGCGCCCATCTGTTTGTGACTGTTTTGAACTCTCAGAGGTAGATTATGAAGGGGTTGGAATGAATGATGTGGCAAGCAGGCTCTCAGCACAATTATGTGGTTGCGCAGGGCCTCCTTCGAATCTCTTCATATGCTCACTGACTTACTGACTGTTCGGTTTTACTTGAAAACTGTGGGACCTGAACATTTTTGTTCTAACAAAGTGATGTGGGTTATCTTATGAAATTTTATTTAAAACAAATGAAATAGATCTTCATAGCGGAATATTATATTAAATACAATGTTTTATGCTAATTGATAGGAAACTAAATATCCTAAGCATTTACATATTCAACATGCTAAATACATGAATTTTAAATGTGCATACTTTTGATATTTTAGATACTTTTGATATGCTAATCTGAATCACAGATGTATCCCATACTGAGGTTAGACTCATAGTTTGGTTAATCTCTGTAAATGTTTTTGTTTTCATTTAGCAATCCAGTGGGGAGAAGATGGCCGTCCATTTAATTTTCTCTTCTACACTGGCAAGCAATCATACTATTCATTAATGCATGTAAGTATCTTCATTTATAAGCTATGAAAGTATTCTAGAGGCTTCTTTTAGCTTCAGACCGATCTCAGCTTTGGACAGAGGAGAGCTTGTTGAGGCCAGACTGCTGATGAAAGGCCCCTTTGCTGTCTGCTGCTGCATCAGAATCTTTATTCAGAAAATGCCCTTGCTCATAAGCTCAGGTTCTCTCAGTGATCCTCGTGTGCAGCTTGAAGGTGGACAAGGAGGGCCAGGCACTGCGTGCTGTCGGATTGTGAGGTCGTATATTCACCTCCAGATAGCTGTTCATTTTGCTTGTTACCATATTAAA
Organism: Myodes glareolus; assembly: GCF_982192425.1. NCBI lineage: Eukaryota > Metazoa > Chordata > Mammalia > Rodentia > Cricetidae > Myodes > Myodes glareolus. The sequence continues at coordinate 41,445,607 of NC_142043.1, forward strand.
GTTCAGCTTTCCATTGGTGAATGCAGTGTGTGAGGGAGAATCCAGACCAGGCAAGAAGTCCTACTGTGCTTTGGCTTTGGAGGATGCTGGGAAGTGTTTGTTTTGCTGCCTTCAAAAAAAGCTGTTTGTTAGTGTGTGAATGTAAGGGCAGTCCCCAAAACTGCTGTGAGAACAAGTTGGATGCCAGGATCCATTTTGTAAGGCAGAACCCACTTTATTTTTAGAACATGGTGTCAAGTTCTGTTTTATCCATAATGTGATTTTTAAAGCTATAGAAATATTTATGGGGCTTCCCCATCCCCAGTCAGAGGCTGGAGTAGTGGCACGCATTCCTCTGCCTTTAGACATATCTGCTGTTTATTTGTGCTTCACAAACCCAAAGGACAAAATCCCCACTTGTCAGCTACATTTATTTCTTAGGGAAAAAAAGAAAACCTTCTTTTCGCTTTTTGTTGACCTTGGGCAAATGAGCTTCTTGCCCTGGCAGAAATGAAATGAATGACAAATGCAGAGTGTGTCTTTGCTGAGTAATGGGGCTGTGCTCCAGCTTCCACGGAGGCTCCCGTGCACAGCCTGCGGCTGCCCGAGGACCCCTGCTGCTCATTTAAATAGGTATGTCAAATCTGCCTCCAAACGCCGCTGGTTTGATCTGTGGTAATATTTGTGAAGGTTCCATATGGACTTGAGCCCCCTGCAGTGCTAAGAAATAATGTACAACGCTTCATGGTGCAGACGCAAATTTTCCCTGAAAAGGGATGCAGTGCTGCGTTTTAGCTGTCGAAGGGGATGATGGAGCTGACGCACTAGGCCTGTCAACTTGTTACACGGATGGGTTGCACGCAGCGAAGCTGTGGAAAATCTGTGCCTTTTAACTTTTCTACTTAATCACGGTTGTAGCATTGCCTTTAGACTGTATGCTACATTAATTCTCTTCCTGCCTTCTGCCTTCATCCCAAGTTTCACGGAAAAAAGTAAAGCAGGCAGGTCTTAGAGAGGAGCCTTATCAAACAGCTGTCATCTGACAAGCCATTTGCATTTGTTTTGGCTGAAATGGAGCAACCCAAGGGCAAGATATTTTGTTGCATTCCATCATAATGAAGAAATTACACATTGTGTAAGAGGCCTGCCTTTACTTTTAGTTTGCTTGTGTGCTTTAAAAGGTCTTGCTCCCGAAACTGATGTGTTAGAATTTTACCATGCTCTGACTGAAATGTCAAATTATATTTGACTAATAAATGCTCTTCCCCTGGATCGGGCTGGGTTTTGTTGCACATAGAAGAGTACATTACATTTCAGTGAACTCGGGAAATCCTCCATGTTTGCCCGTCACATCAGCGTCGCTTAGGGCAAGTGTCATTAATTACAGCTGAAGTCACACCCATGTCACCTCATAGAGCATCCAGATCACTGGCTCCTGGGTGCTCAGACTCTGAAGTCGCTGATAAGTGTTTGCTGCTCAGCCTGCAGAAGCACTTTCATGCTGTGGTGAGCACTGCGCATAAAGTCTAACGGTGAGACTTAGACCAGTTTGCAGGCTTTCTCTCCTTTGTTCTGCCCTATCATCCTATAATGGGGATGCCTTCCCTCTGTCCCCGGGCAGCATGGAGAGCAGCCCTTGTAGACTGGCAGACTGCAAAGCCTTAGGAATAAGCTTTGTTGCTACCATTTGCTTTGGTCAATATAATTTTCTCTCCAGATGACAGGAAAAAGACACTCAACCAAGCAATGTTTCTCATGTCTGTGACCAGCTATAATTGTGTAAGGCAGGGCAGTCCATGGTCAGGCTTTTTGACAAGGAAACAGATCTCATGCCTGTGTGCAGCTGTGTGAAGAGACCTTTCTGAGCTCCATTAACCTTTCTTATTGTCTGTAATCGTGCTGAGTCTTTTTACTATGGGTGGCTGTTTGCATCGTGAGTATACATACCAGTAACTTTATAACTAGTCAAAGATAGCCCTGATACACACTCCAGTGATAATAAATATCAGATATAATAAAAAGCTAGGCATGCTGATACACACTTTTAATCTCAACCCTCAGAAGGCAGAGGCAGGTGGATCTCTGAATTTGAGACCAGTCCAATCTACATAGTAAGTTCTATGCCAGCCAGGGCTACATAGAAAGACTCTGCCTTTTTTTTTTTTTTTTTTTTTTTTTAAGGCTAGGCATGATACATACATGTAACCTCAGCAGTTGCAATGCAGGGGCAAGAGGATTGCTGCAGGTTCAAAACCAGCCTGATCTGCATAGTGAATCCCAGGCCAGCAGAAAAATTTAGCAAGAGCCTGTCTTTGTGGGAGAATGACAATGAGGGAAAAAGAAAAAAAATCACGTATTTTCTTTGTCCCCGTCAGGAGGTTAGACCGGATGGGAAAATGTGCATGAAGGAGGTCTTGCTGGCCTGTGATGTCTTCTCACTTGGTATCACTCTCTAAGGGTTCATTTGTAGGCCAGCTGGGTCCCAGTTTTACTGTGGACATAGTGACTCCTATGTCTTCAGGATCCTGGGTAAATCAATAAAAGCCCAGTTAGTAGGAGGTACATATATAATGAAGAGATGGAAAACCATTCTGACACCACAGCTTAAACAATAAGAAATGGTTTCAAGAAGTAAGAGTCTTCCTGGGTTTTATAGCGTGGCACTGAACAGCTGAAAGGGCCTAGCTAGGTGCTTGACAGCATGGCCTGAACCCACCCTCTAGATTGAGGGTTTCCATTCTGTCAGAAGCTGTTTCAGCAGTAGGGCTTGTAGACTTCACCAGCATGAGCAGCTGTAGTCTCGGTTTCAAGAACAGAAGGAAGGAAATAAATTTTCTGAAAACACTAAGCAAAGCTAGAGGACAAAGAAGAAGTTTAAGCTTGTTGTATGTGTCTGTTTGGAAAACGAAGTTGGGGTGTGGCTCTGTGCAGATCACCTGCCCAGCGCGTCTGCCTAGACTCCGTCCCCAGCACTGCAGAACTGAAAATGCCATAGACAGATATGCAAGCTGGGACTGCCTAGTGAAACCCTGTATCTATGACTCAGGGATGACCAGGGCTCGAGTAGGAGTGGAGGCTGCTGTGGCCTGTGGCCTTAGCTCTGCTTTCCCAGAGCCGTGTGAGCCTGCCCAGGATGGCTGTCCTGGTGGTAGATGTGGTAGTGGATGGACCGTGTATGGAATTCACTACCTAGAAGTGAGTTGAAAATTGTTAGTTTTCTTTTACCTATACTATTTTAAAAGTTACCTATGATAACTTAAAAAGATGTTTGTTTGGCAGAGTTTCGGGAATTTCAGTCAATGTTAAATTGGCCCCTGTTCTTTTGGACATGTACAAATGTTCATCTTGCAATAGGGGAGTGAAAAATAAAGGAGACCAGGGGCCATAGTTCCTTTCAGAGTCATGCTTCCCATGACCAGAGGATGTTTTATGGGTCCCAGCTTCCTATAGGTGCCTCCTCTCAGCTGCATTACCTCGGACACGAAGCCTTTATACATGGGTCCTGGGTTGTGGCGGGGAGGGGACAACACTACCCAGACTGCAGCAAAAGTCATTTACACCTTACTACTGAAGGCGGTTACCTGACTCACATGGAGACCTGCCTTGGTTAGGGTTTCTAGTGCTGTGAAGAGACACCGCGACTATAGTAACTCTTATGAAGGAAAAATTTAATTGGGACTGACTTACAGTTTAAGAGGTTTAGTCCATTATTGTCACGGTGAGAAGCATGGCACCATGCAGGCACACATGTTGCTGTCCCATGCTGGGACAGGCCATGCAAAATAGTGAAATCTATGTACTGTCCTTGCCAGCATTATTCAGACACACGTCTCCAAAGCAGGGAGATAAACCTTTGGTTTCAGGCCTGCTATACCTCATACACTCAGAACTCAAGAGACTTTACATAAGCTTATTCCAGACTTTTAGGAGAGGCCGGATGCACAACTCTGAAAACAAAAATGGAAATTTAATATCGAGTAGAAAGTTCACTTACATTTGCAACTAATTTTATAGTAAATAATAGAGTATTTTCAAAATGCTTTTTCAGATTGAAGGAACTGCATAGTCACCGACATTTACAAATATATAGGTGTACACACACACACACTAAAAACTTGAGAAATGAAGGACTAAGTAGCTCATTATATATTTACGTTATTGGGTTAAGAAAAAAGTCCAAAGTAAAATTAACCATTCTGATCTCTGGAAGTTTTATGTAAATAGGACTCACCTGCTTTGTCCGAGAAGTCACTGGCATTTCAGAGATTCTGCAGGCTTTTCCTGACGACCTGAGTAACCCCAGTTCTTCCACTAAGGACTGCAGCCCCAAAGAGTGCCTGCTTGATGAGGCCGCTATAGGCTGCAAGCCAGGGTCTGGGGACAAAGTATCATGGCATTTGCACTTGGCTTTGTGTTTCTAAATATTCCTTGTGACCCCATGGTAAATGTTTAAAGCTCTTGGATATACTGTTGTCTTTAAAAGTGGAATTAAAATAACTGTTACTTGAGTAACTGTTTAAGGACTGTGCAGTTATTGTTTTTAAAAAGTCCTTACTTTGCTGAGGTATATTTATATGTGTGTTAATTTAAGACTTCTTGGCAGCAGGAATTAATTCAGCAGTCTAGAAATAGCTTTAGTATATAGTTTCTTCATATAAGAATCATTACTATTGTATACTCTATATACCCAAAGTATACAGTTAGGAAAATAATGTTTTAAAAATGGGATTCAACTTGCTGCCTTTGTTAATTTGATGAGATTACTTATTTTGTAGTGGTGCAGATACTGTAATGTATGGCTTTAATTCGAGAAGTAAAATTCTGTGGGATGTGAGTCCTAAACACTCTGGTGTCCTTGCTGCTGGCAGTTAGCTTCCCGGAGTGGCTCATATGACCTAAGTGGAAACTCTTACCATTGTATGTCAGATGGCACTCTTGATAGGGAAACCGTTCACAGAGGGGGCAGGGATCTGCAATAGAAACATGCTCCTTGCAACCTGGGGTGCATTGAATTACATTGGCGTAATTCACGTGATTTTGTTTACACCAGTGGCCAAAACACTCGAGGTGGTTATTACTTAAGACGTTGATTCTCTGTGCTTCTGTAACAAATTATGAACTGTCCAAAATAGCAATTACTATTGCTTACTTACTATTTTGTATACCAAATGCAATTGACTTTTCCTATGCTGCCCCTCCAATGAACTATTATTTATTTACCCTTCCTAAAATTTGAATTTCCACATGATTAGTATAACCCAAACAAATTTGGGAAGGATACTGTGATTCATACTGTTTAGGCTCCAAAAAGGACTTTTGGTTTCAAAATTTCTTTTCTCAACCTGAGCATCTGGTCTTTTCAAATTAAGGCACCTTCTAAATTTGACTCATACATTATGGAAATCTGATGGCACAAGGGGTGGATAGGCTTGCTTTGATTTTATGAAATATTAATCATAGCTGTGATTAATGATTCAGCATTTCACATCTGGGTTATTCCTGTCATATTTGAAATTACACTATTAAGTACAGTATATAAGCTTAGTGTAGGTGGGGTCATTCTAATTCTCTAGTGTCCCTTAAAAATTAAGTGGAAGTGTAACAATATACCAGAAGCTACCGTGATAATCTGTGACGTTGACAGTTCCTGACATATTTTATGCCCTCAAGGATTTTTCTTTGCAAATTGGGACACATCTCTTCAGGGAACTAAAGCTATAGAATTTACTTCCCAGAGAACTGCTGCTTTTAGCTTACCACAACACAGACCTTGAAGAGTCATTTCTTAACACAAACAGAATGCATGGAGGTGGAGCACAGCGCAGTGGTTTCTTACACTAACCTGATTCTTTAAAGCGCCTTTAGTCACTGCTATAGGCCAAGTACTGTGTTAAGTTTTTGGCACACATTTTCTTTTCGAGAGTATAGTTCAGCATAGAGAGGAGGAGGCCTAGACCCTCCTGCTGAAGTCCAGGGAGCAGCGAGTTGCTCGGTTTCACCCAGTCCGGACACTTATCATCGGTGAGCGGAACTCACTGCTTGACATTTGATGCACACTTGTCATACTTACCTTCACATTTCTTTACTGAAATTGTGGGTGAGTAATTATAGGTATAAACAACACCAGGAGGAAATGGTGTAGTGAGAGAATAATCCTAGAAAAATACAGACTTAACGTGAAAATGAGGCTGACAAGGAGTATATAAGTTGGGGTGAAGGCACTCGCTGAGTTCAATCCCTTGGACCCATGTAGAAATGGGAGGGGAGAGCAGACCCTACAGAGGCGTCCCCCAGCCTCCACACAGGCACCCATATATTGACCATGCACATGCATATGCAATAATAAATAGAATTTAGGAAAAGAATGAGCTGAAAGCTGCCGGAAAGCCATTGGAAATGGTTAATTTACCAGCCTAAATTTTGACTTGAGACGCAACCAAGAGGAAGGTGTGTTCTGACCGAGTTGGTGTTCTCATAAGTTACATATCCCTGTCTGTGTTTGAAAGCCACGCCTCTGCCACTGCAGTCTCAGTCCAAGAGCTAGGTGACTTGTTCTTTTCCTGGAGCAGCAGCTCGGGCAGCGCCACTTGCACACTGACACGCTGTGTCTGTCTACTCGCTACAGGTGAGGAAGGCTTCTTTCCTGGAAGGCTTGACCTGTTGAGAATGTCAAGAACTACGTTTTAGAGACCAGAGTGCTGAAAACATTGTCATTGCTACCCCATGGAGTTTTACCCTAATGTGCGTTAGCTGCTGAGAAGCCCTAGTGGCAGAGCATTTGCTAGTTCAGTCCCTAGCACTACACACACACTGGCTAAAAGTACCCTAACCACAGTCAAACAGGCTTTTAAAATCTTAGATTGTAAGATTCAATGTTAGGTCAGTAGTTACTAAACTTGAGGTGCCTTAAGTTCACTGCGTCTAAGTGTAATTTACTACATAAGTTAGAATTTTTTTCCTTAGGGTAAATTTGTGTCCTATTTGTGCAAGTGTAAGGAAAAGACATGGTCAGCTGTGAGGAGAAGACATGGTCAGCTGTGAGGAGAAGACATGGTCAACTGTAGGAGAAGACATGGTCAGCTGTAGGAGAAGACATGGTCAGCTGTAGGAGAAAACAGATTACAGAGTTTTGTTGTTTTAACCATCCTCACAGGTGTGAAATTTTATGTTGTCATAGACTTTTTAAGCCAGTTAGAGTGTTGTAAAGTCATATTGAAATTATTGCCCCTCAGTTCAGCTGAGAACGTTTTATTAAGACACATTTTCCTACTCTGAAGCTAGATCGAGGAGGGAGTGCTTAGAATAAGGGCTGCTCAGGAAAATAATAAAATATATTATCAGGAATACTGTACCATCTCTCATTCCAGCTGTGTATTTTCTTTGTTTTAGGAAGTGTATGGAAAGGTCCTCCAGCTAGAAGCACGCAGAGGTCCACTTTCAGAGAAAACCGAGTCCAAGTAAGTTCTTGTCGTCCATTGCTAGCATGGTGCCTAAGATTTGGACGGTATTTCAACAGTAGTCACTAAAGTTAAGTTTCTAAATAGGTGATTTTTATTTAAGAGGAGAGGAAACATACTGAGCTTATTTTTACATTACCTAATTCCAAACTTATGAATTAAGTGGTATTTAATCACTGTTTTGGATAGTGATGGTCTCAGTGTTTTATGCGCAAGCTGCATGCTTACTCAGTGTTTGCGTATTTCAGTGGTTTGTGTTTCTGTTTGGCCGATCAATCATTCCATCAACCTGTGCATCAGCTTTCTACAGGCCTCATGCATTTCTTCTTGCACAAGACATCTTATTCAGCTTGTTCAACCTGTGACTGTGGCTTTGCTTTTTTCTGGGGACTTTATTACTGCTTCAGTTAGTTGATAGAAGAACATTGGACCCTTTATGTCTTCCTAGCAAACAACACAGGCACAATCGTAAGCTTTAAGGCATCTGGTAGCCTTTAAATGAGTTTGAGAGTGACACATTTAACTCTTCGAACAAAAGGTTTGCTCACACTGTATTTCTAAAGGAGATTGGGGGAATAGAGTGTTTCTCCAAAGTGGTGTAGGAGTACTCCTGAATAACATGAAAATTTGTCTCCACATCATGAATTGCTACTGTATGGAGGATCTTTTGTGATATAACTCTAATTGCATGCTTAATTAAAAATATATGTGATATTTTAACAGAGACCTGATTGGCAGCAGATGGCTGATTAAGGAGGAACTAGAAGAAATGTTAGTGGAAAAACTGTCAGATCAAGATGTGAGTAATTAATCTTTTTAATTTAAGGGACCTGTGTCATGAGAATGCAGACAATTGCTGTATTAAGATCCTAATAGTGATGCTCCTCAGAGCCAGGTGTTCCCCAGATACTTACCCTTGTTCTCATACAGCCCTTGTTGATTTCTGCAGTCGGGAAAGTGACACATCTAGCTTCCAGATCCTCCTTTCCTCTCATAAGTGCCCTCGTGTCTTCTGCCAGTTGTTTTAGGAGCAGGCAGATGTCGCTTTTTGTTCTCTCCAGTAAGGCCAATAGTGAATTTAGAGGCTAATGATGAATGCAGGGAACCATCAAGTAGGGGAGGATTCAGCACACCTTCATGCAGTGTGTAACTTCTCGCCTTCCCTTCCTCGTGTGCCTGTCTATGTGGGCAGTGGCTTTACCTGTGGAGCTTACGTTAGCTGTGCCACAGACACTTTAACAGTGCGCTAAGCTGCATTTCCCAGACCTGACAGGCCCTTGGAGAGTCACCCAGGAATCTAAGATGAACAACCTCCCTCTGTGAACCTGTGTCCTGTAAAGTTCATGACCCCATTTTAGGTCTGAATTGCATTTATTGTGTTGAGTGTTCTAATAGAGCCCAGCATTATCAGGGAAGTTGGATGTATTGCGTATTTAGATGTAGAGTCGAGGTTTATACTCCCAGATCCCATGTGACAATGGCTAGTGATGCTGGTGCCTTGCCACCGTGGGATTTAAGTTGTGCCCCTTGCTTGTTCTGATTTAATACCAGAGAAGTTAGTGGCTTGGGAAAGTTGCAGTTTGCTTAGACAAGGTGTCCGGAGTTTGGATGGTGGCCGATCTGGAGGTGATTGCTAGGGCTTTAGCTGCTGAGTCCTGCTGTGTGTGAATTGAATTGGAAAGATCTCTGTTTCTTCAGTGAATGCATCATTTCATTTTCTTCCTGTTTTCCAGCCACCACTTTGATTTTTGTAAAATTCAGGCAGTTTTGTCCGTTTTTCTATTTGGGGAATACCCCAAGGGCTTTAGTACCAGCATAAAGCTATAAAAACACAACAGTGTAGGTGGTCATCAGAACAGCTGGTGTTAAGAGAAGTCCTGGACATTGTGTCTGTGATAACAAAGCTGAGGGTAGTGGGAGTGGTGTTTGGCTTCCTAACCCATAGCTTAGTTCATTAATAAAGCTGTGCTATGCACAATGAAGGAATCGTGAAGATATCGAGTCCAAGGACACAGCTGTGTAGCTGGCCTGGCAGCATGGAGCGTGGATGTGTGAGTTCTCCACGCCAACTCAGACCGGGCATGCCTGCCTTTTCTACTTGTCTCCCAGGAAGCTGCATCTGAACCGCTGTTCTGATACTAACCAGACTCATGAGATCCTTAAATGTTTCACATTATCCTGGAAGGATATTCGCTGGAAAGGCAAAGTGGCAAAGTTGGGTCTGACTTTCAGGGCTGGCAGGAACAAATAAGTCATCAAAAACTGGGCTCCATGATCCATATTAACGAAGGCTCTTAAGTATGGTTGTTTCCTTCTCCACAGACACTCTAGAGTGATTATTCTGGCTTCTAATTTTAAGGGGTTAATACCAAGTTGTTTACTTTCTAATCACATGTTCAAGAACTATTAAAAAAAATGCACAGAGTAGCAAGGATAATTTATTTCAAGAGGTTGCCCTTTAAGTCAAGTATCTCTTGAATTTTTAAATAGCTTGATTGTTCGGTTTTAAAGGAAATCATAAACATTAAAGTAACACAGCTTGAACAGCCAAAAATATATTTGCCAAATGTATTATGAAATATAACTTAAGGGAAACATTTTCTTGAAATCAGACTCTTTTGCTATTTATATCTGACTGGAAATTATTTCTAATGTTCCTTTTGATGCAGTTTTATTGACAGAATAGAAGTTGTACTTTTGAAGATCATCTAAATATTTTTTAAAACAAATTTAAATATCAATTTTATAATCATAATGCAGAAAAATTGATTTTTTTGAATGATAAATCCCTTTGTTTGTTTCCTTGAGAGAAAGCATAAGCAGTAAGGACCCACGGAGAAGCGATGCGTCCGCATGCTGTTCTAAAGCAGCATGAAGATGCAGAGGTGTCAGCCTGTCAAAATTCATCAGGAAGGCAACATTGGAAAGATCAAGTATATAAAAATAGCAAAACTTTAGCAAATGCAATTACACTTGCTTCTTCTAATGAATTCTATTGTCTGCAGTATGTGCAGTTCATTCGGCTGCTGGAAAAGTTATTGACGTTGCCGTATGGTCCTGCCGAGGAGGAACTCATACAGAGGTTCCGCAAAAGTGTAACAGTTCAATCAAAGAAGCAGGTGATTGAGCCCGTGCAGCGTGACGAGCGAGGCATGGCCTTCAGCACCAGCGAAGGTATGGCATTCCACAGAGAGACTCAAGTCCACGCAAGACGCAAAAACCGCTTATTCTTATGCTATTGCTCTCCGGTGCCTATTGGTTTTGTTGGTTTTTTGCTAATGTTACATTGGGTTTCCTAATCTTAAGACTCTATTGGAGTTTTTGTTTGGTTGGTTGGTTTTGATTTTTATTTTTAAAACAAAGAAACATAAAAGCCTAAATCTATACTGTTACAAGAGAAAGTGTGGGACCACAGCCATGCAATCATTAAACTATTTCATGTTTTCAACTGGTGGAATCAACAAAATGTTTGTGAAAGGGGTTCTCAGAAACTCCAGGTGCTCAGTGTGTGCATTTCAGATGTAAACATGTGATGTGAAAACTTGAGGCTTCAACTTGAATTTCCTGGATTCTGAGTGAGGACATTAGACATGATTCATCTTTCAAAAACTGACCTGTGAAGTATATTTATAGTTCTTAAAACTTTAAGCCCAGTCCTTTAATGTGTGACTTTGAAATGCCACCTTTCCTAAGGACTCCTTGCATTTTTTTTCAGTTGTGTTTCATTCTAATGTTTGCATATTCTTAAAAATTTCTGTTGATTTGTTTTTTATTAATTATAAAAAACAATGTGAGTTGGTTGCTGTTTTTGTTGCAAGACAAATGAATGTGAATGTCTTGGTTCTTGAAACAAATTTGAAATCATAATTACCTCCCAGTCGGGTTTATCTCCTCGGCTGTCGTGTGAGTCACCCTCTACTTTTGGATGCTTCTGTAGTGGTTCTAGAACTTTGCTCTCTGCAGGCTCATGCAGCAGGGAGCAGTGGTCTTCCTGGGCTCTGACACGGTCTTGAACTCACTGGCCGGCTTCCCTGTCCTGCAGGCAGGAGGAAGAGCGCCACGGCACAGGCGGTTGTTTTCGAGCACGGAAGTGGGAAGATCCACGTGAACGGAGTTGATTATCTGCTGTACTTTCCCGTCACACAGGACAGGTGTGGTTTCGATTCCTGCTTTTAAGGAGATCATGCTTTATAATTCATCATCATAATTAAGAAGACTGCAGTTTTCTCATTGTTTATCTGAAGGATTATTTCTCTTCACCAATAAACTAGCTAAGCAGAAATTACTGCTATTTTTCTAGGTAGTTTTTCAGATTTTTAGGAAAACATTCCTAGAAGCCCCCATTAATTGGCTCGTTTTGTCAGCTCCTGCTGGAATTTGAATATTGAGGCATATCTCACATTCTGAAATGCAGAGTATGCCAAGACGTAAGGAAAGCACGTATCACCTTATGATGGGAAGACAGGCGTTCACAGAAAACAGCAGCCTAGGAACCAACCCTGGCTTCTTAATTGACGAAGCCGAGAAGCAAGGGGAAGTGTGAGCAGCTCTCCGTGGCTTAGGCTTGTTTCTCCTGATTGTGAACATTAGGAAAGGTCTGCCGTGTCTTTTTTGACTTTCTCCTGCGTGGGGAAGTTAATTGGAAATATGTAGAAGAAGCAAAGAAACCTGGGGTGGGTGTGTAAAGTCAAAATACAAGTTTTGCTGCATTCCCAGTGTGGTGTGTGCTATCCCTGGAGAGGCAGACATTTGTCGTAAACAGACATTAGACATTTCATGCCCCTTAACTCTCCGACAGTGGTTATTGTTCCAGTCACTGCTGCTGGGTGTTTCCTGACGTGCCGTGGTGTTTAAGGGCAAAGGGCTGAAGCTCCACTCATGCTCGTGTAGAAAGTAGGGGCCCTTCTGAGTAGCTAACTCAGGGAGCGTGCGTTGTGTTCCTGTGTCAAGAAGGAATCTGTTCTTAATTCCATGAAATACAGATTGAACTCATTCTGTCATCGTCTGCACTGGAATAAATGGAAGAAGCTTAGGAAAAGCCAAAGAGGCCCACACCACAGGATGGTGGTTTCACTAGCAGCAGCAAGGAGTGGAGTTTGATGAGTGACTGCCTGTCACTTGGTATTCAGACAAAGTTCCTGATGATTTAACAGCAGGTCATAACCGTAGCTCCATCTGTCTTCCAGTTACAACTTAAATCTTAACCAGCCATCCCCTTTTGAGACAGGGTCTCACTGCCTAGCTCTGGCTGGCCTGGAACTTGCTGAGACGCAGACAAAACTTGAACTCACTGAGATCTACCTGTCTCTGCCTTTCAAGCTCTGTGATTAAAGGCATGTCACTCCTGGCAGCTTCAATCTGTAGTTTGAACTCAACCAGCAGCATCTTCTGTGATCCATCTTGTCCAAGGCATGGAAAGATGTCAGTGACATCTAAGATGATTCCTGCTGTCCGAGAACATCCGGCTGGGAAGCCTAGTGCTGCTCATATTGGGAAGGGACACTCAGACCTTCTCATTGACTTAAAATATCTGTCGGAACTAAGGGCTGCCCTGCTAGCCATGACCTAGCCTTCCCTTTTAGAGAAGCAGGCCTGGCAGTGAAGAGACCACTGGCCCATGGGAGACAACAGAAGAAAATATCAGGGAGCTGAGCATGATGGTCCCTGAGCTGCTTGTCTTAAAGTCACTAGACCTGTTCATCTTCGGGGTCTTTTCCGTGGGGCCTGCTGCTTTTACACAAACAGAAAGCTGGTCGTGAGGACGCAGGCAGTGTTGCCTTCCCAGTGTCATCAGAATTTAGTTTTCCATTTGCTCTTATTTACAACTGCTGTGTGCCTGGTACTTCAGGATACAAGAAAAGTTGATAACCTTTCTGGACAGCAGTACTCCCTGATGCTCACACATACTAACCATATAGTAGAAGGAACATGCTTGCATTTAAAGCAGCTGCAGAAAAATCAGTGTCTCTATTTGGTACCAGAGGAGTAGCAGTCAGAGAACATAGGAATGAGAAAGTCATTTATTTATGTATCTTGGGCTATGCTGGTTGGTACAGCCAGAACAAAGTGTGGTCCTTGTACAGACAGAAGGATGTTATAGGACACTCTGAGAGAAGAGGCACTGAGCTGTGGAGAGTTTTTTTGTGATGGACCTGGGAGCATGTGCTGATTGATAGTCCAGTACAGTTAAAGTCAGGAGCAGTGGGGCCTTCGTTACTTGTTGTTAAACTGGGGTGAGGTTTGTAGATGGTTTGTCTTTTACAATGTCCCCCCAGCATCCAGCTTTGCAGATGCTGCCTCATCTTTCTGGCCCTGACCCTTCTGCCTCCTTTACTCTAACGTAGTTCCGTTTTTTCTGAGTTTCAGCCTGCTGATTATGTAAGCATATGTTTGGGAATCGTAAAACCTTGAGAATTGAGACAGATAAATGTGCATGGTCCCAACAAATAGTTGTTGAGAGGCCTCTTTTGTAGCTTCACTTCCATCACAAACTGCTTCCTGTCAGGTGGTGCAGGGACTTCCTCCGCGTATGCATGGGACAATCCGACTTTGCCCTGCAGTAGCAGAATTTGGTTATCAGTCTCTGGTTTTCTCAGTTTCTGTAATATTGCTACTGCTTACAGTAGTATTAACCTTAATAATATGGCTAGTTTTGTTTGGTTGCCCTAAGTGTTCTGTCAGAAAGGCAGGAGAGGTTTATGTCTGTTGTAGGATTGGCCCATCCTTGAACATACCATTGCAAGCATAGTTTGCTGTGGCCTTGGAGTGCCTGTGTGAGTCCGCTTGCAGAGGTTCTTTTTTTTACAGTGTGAAAAGCTGCATTTGAATCCCCAGCTGTAGTCAACTCTCAGCTCACAGGAAAATCGACTTCATTTGAGGTCTAGAAGCTGCAGCGGCAGAGAAAGCAAGCAAATACAGTATAGATGGACTCTTCTAAGAAGTTCAGGAGATATGTAGCCCATGCCCGGTGCACACAAGGTCTTGGGTAAATAAATAAAGTAAAAAAACCCAGCAGAGGTAAAAGCGAGGTAACAGAGTCCAGCCCTTTAGCAGAGGTGACAGTGCGCATCATACTGACATCAAGGTGTTTAGCAGGTGCTTCTTCACTGAGTGGGAGGAGGCACAGGACCATGCTTGTGTGTGGCCTCATGGCGTCTGCCTGGTTTGCTCCCTGGTCCTGAGGGGCAGGCCTGACCATACATGCATCTTAGGGAACTACAGTAGGAATGTGGGATTTTGGGTGGACAGACACATCACATGTTCACTGTGGTTCTGGAAACATTCAAAGCAGCATTACGGAGATGAGTATCGTACATTGTGCAGAAACATTAGAGCACTCCTCACTTAGGAAAGCCAAATGGCATTTGAGTGTTGCTTAAGAAGGCCTATTAATTTATACATGGTCACTGAATCCTAAGGTTGGATGCAGTGTGAGTTAATGGCATTCCTCAGCTGTAAGACTTCCTCACCAGGTGATTTTCACAAGGTTCTCATGAGATGATCAGAAAGGTCAGGGAACTGCTCTACTCTGTCCATACCAAAATAAGTCTGTGAACCCTGTAAACCTCAGGAGGATCGTGTTTCTCTGTCTTGGTGTCAAGCTGATGGAGAAGTGTGACCAGTAGAACTGTGGCGGGCATCATTTGTTTTTATAACCATTCACAAGGTTAGTAGTTTATGAAATCCCGGGTCTTCATAGGAGGCCTAACCTGTGTGTCTGTGATGTGCCTTAGAGAACAGCTGATGTTCCCCTTCCACTTCCTGGACCGGCTGGAGAAACATGATGTAACCTGCACCGTCTCCGGGGGTGGGAGATCAGCGCAAGCGGGAGCCATACGCTTGGCAATGGCCAGAGCTTTATGCAGCTTCATCACCGAGGACGAGATAGAGTGGATGAGACAAGGTAGGGGTGTGTGTGTGTGTGTGTGTGTGCACATTCCCGTACAAGTGCCCATGCACAGAGGACGAGATAGAGTGGATGAGACAAGGTAGGGGTGTGTGTGTGTGTGTGTGTGTGTGTGTGTGTGTGAAGTGTGCGCGCACGCGTGTGTGTGTGTGTGTGTGTGTGTGTGTGTGCGTGCGTGCGTGTGTGTACATGCATATGCAAGTGCCCATGAACAGGTCCTGTTGCTGCCCTGTTGATATTACTTATGCTAGTGTGAGAAAACTTCCTTTTGGGGCTCTCTGCATCTCTGCACACTACTAGCTCCTTTCAGTCTCCAGAACCACAACTGTCACCTTCAGTCTGGATTTCTACAGAGTGAACCAAGATTAGAGGTCCTCCCACCCAGCCATTGTCCCTGCTAGAATGTGCAGTCCCAAGGCCAGCGGGAATTATTTTGGCCTAAGCATAAACTTCCATGTAGCTGAACTAGCATATAACTCATCTGTATTCGAAACAGATTAGTTGTTTTACTTTATCATAAGAATCAGTAATAATTTAATGATAGATGAATTTTTCCAACATTATTTGGGATTTTCCTTTTTTGCACTGTGATATTACAATTTGGTTTTATTTTCTTTTTCCTTTCACTTTGTGAACCCATTACCTGTGCATGAATGGAGGGGTCTCCGCACTAGGATAAGGAGTGTGCTTCATTCTTGCACTAGGATGTTGCTTGCACATGTAGGAGCCATTCAAGCTCAAGATGGTCTTTGCACCGTGTGTGCAGCTGATGCAGCAGCCCCCAGGAGTCACTTAGTGCTTCACACTTTACCCCTTTCCAGATCATACGACTCTACATGGTCTCTCTGTTCTGCCTGTAGCCCCAGCACTGGGACGTGACCGAAGCCATGCTTGTGGCTTAGGCTACTTGATTTTCTTTTGGAATGTTGCTTGCTTTTAAACAATTTGCCATTTTATCAAGTTCATCAACTTGTGAAAATAAGTAGATAGTGAAGGAGGTTTGCATAGGTTTGACTTAACCAATGTGCTCTTTGTAGTTATATGCTTATGATTTTGAATTTAATGTAGAATGTATCTATAACCCATTCGACATAATTATTTTATCCTGTGAATCCCTACTAAGTAGCACCGTAAGCCCTGTGCCAATAAGAAGACTGCTCGTATTACAAAGGTGAAAAGGAGCAGGTTCAGACGAGCACACCATTAATCCCAGGTCTACAAAGCGAGTTCTAGGTCAGCCAGTCTACATAGTGAGACCCTGTCTCAACAACCAAAAGACAGGTAAAAGCAGTGCCCTGTGTATACAGTTATATAAGGCCTGCGTGCTGCTGGTGTCTGTGATTGCTACTGGCGTTCCCTGTGGACCATAAGCTATTGTCTCAAAGCATGGTTGCTCCTGGTGACCAGACAGGCAGCAGCGTCCGTCTAAGAGTGACTTTAGTATTCTATAACAAACAATTTATATCCAAAAAATAACTCAAAACTTCTTCAACTTCTGAACTAAAACACTAAGGAATATCGTCTTCACAGAAATTCTAACAAGATACTTTCTTGCTCCAATATGTTCAGCTCTTTGTTTCTATATGAGCCTTGCTGTGCTGTTAACAGGTGTCTGAGCTTCCTGGGACCTTGCTAACAAGGTGCGGTAACACACCCATAATCCCAGCACCTGGGAGACAGATGTGAAAATCACAAGGTCAGGGTCCTTCTTAGAGATACGAAGAATATATTAGCTCAGTAAATAGTGACTGGCCACGAAGAATGGCTTCAACCTATGTTGAGCAGTATTGGTGAACCAAAGAAAGAATCTTAATTCTCTTAGGATGCAGAAAGAGTCTCATAAAGCATTGTTGGTGACGGGAACTATTAGTTTAGTTGTATGCCTCTGGGTTTCTCTAAGCAGTTTCTGTAAATGTCATGCAGTTCACGCCCTTGTCTGCTAGGCAGCCTGTGTTTCCACAGCTCACAAAGGCTTCCGTTTATACTGCAGCTGGACTACTCACTACGGATCCACGGATCAGAGAACGGAAGAAGCCAGGCCAGGAGGGTGCCCGAAGGAAGTTCACCTGGAAGAAGCGCTAAGACTTTCACAGGAGAGCAAGGAGCACCTGTGTCTCTATGCCCGGCTCGTGGTAGAGCACAGTCATGTCCACTGACCAAGGGCAGGCAGCACATTTAGACATGTTTTTTTTTAGTTTGAGTCATAACATGACTTATTTTTAAGTGCTATTTTTTTGTGATTATTATTAAAATAATAAAAAATAATGTTAGTTTCATTCTTTATTTTTTTAACTTTTTAAAATACAGGAGCGTAATTTACAAAATCTTGGCATATTGGACTTGAAAGTTAGCTGTGTAGACTTACTCTTCCTTCCTGTGGTGCTGAGACTTCTCACCCTTGACCAGGTCCTCTTGTTTTCCCTACCCCGCCAACCCCCTGCAAACTACTATTGTACTGTTTCTCCAAGCTCAATTCTCATAGACTACACAGCCAAGTGAGATTTTGTGCAGTGTCTTTCCGTGCCTACTTGTTTCACTTAGTGTAATGTCCTTGAGGTTCCTCAGTGTCAGACAGGCCAGATGAATTATTGTATAATACAGATGTTATATAGGCTCATACACACACATGCATGTGCACATGTGCACTGATCTTGTGTCAACTTGGTAGAGTTTAAAATCATGTAGACAAATCACTGGGCCTGTCTGTGAGGTGCTTCTAGAAATGTTTATTAAATGGGAAAATTCACAATCTGTGCAACACCTTGTAGGTCAGCATCCCAGATGGACCAAAGGGAGAAAGTGGGTGGAGTACCAGCATTCGCCCCTCTACTTCCTGACTCTGAATGCCTCAAGCTCCTGCTGCCATGCCATCCCTGCTCTGACGGCCTGTGCCCTCAAATACCAACCCCAAATAAACCCTTTCTCCTTTGGGTGCATTTTGGCAGGTATTTGTAATAGCAGTGAAACAAACAGTGCTCACCACTACTGAGTTCTTCACTGGTCCGTTTTGGAATCCGTTTCCAAGCAGCAAGACGGAGGGTGAGGTATCCTCCAGCTTTCCCCCACAGAGGCTGCTGGAGGTGCCCGATAGGGGATTTGGGTAAGGAAATGGCAACAGGGACCTCTGGGTGAAGGAACCTGGACTAAGGGCTGCTGTGCACATGGCCTGGACCAAGGAGGCAGTCTGGGTTTCCTTAGTGACTCCTTCAGTGGTGGCCAGAGATTGGCTGGACTGCAGGCCAGGTGTCCAGAAAGCCTATGAGATTGGGCAGGTAAAGCAGTTGCAGATGACCCATCACAGGTGTTTGGCCAGGAGCTGGACTCTTCAGTCACACCTGAAAGTCAAATTGAAGGTTGCTCTTAGGCTCCTAACTACCCTGGCTTAAATGAAGAAACTTAACATTTTTGTCTTCTTCCTATATTGTAGTGGGTCTTTGAGGAAAAATAAGGCTATTGGTGGCAGAGTATTTTAAATGATTCGGTTGCTTATCTGTTTAAGTATATAAATGTCAAGTTTCATTATGACATTCTCAAATGTGCACATCTCATACTTTGTCCATACTCAGCTGATACTCTTGTATATACCTCTACCATCTCCTGCATTTACTTTCAAGTTTTTTTTTAATATTTCATTTGTATTTTAATAAATAAAGCTTGCCTGAAGACCAGAATGCAAAACAGTAACACTAGTTAGCCATAGAGGCTGGGTGGTGGTGGTGCACACCTTTAATCCCAGTACTAGAGCGAAATGTAAGGCATGATGAGACAGGAACCCACTCTCTTTTCAGTCTGAAGATTTTGTAGAGGTAAGAACTCTAGTGATTTGTCTGCTTTGATTCTATGATCTTCAGGTTGAACCCCAATATTTGTCTCTGGGTTTTTATTATTCATGTAGCATTTAGCATCCACAATTACAATGGGGTAGCTGGTTCAGAGAAGAAGCTAAAATTATTGAACAATGGAGTAAAGCTAGAGGTAGGAAAATCTCCCAAGATCAAATTCTTGGAGATTGATAGAGAGGCAAACTATGTGTGATGACTGCACCCTGGATTTATGCCACACAGCAGCTTTGAATGGGACAAAATTGAAGAATTAGGAAAGAAAAATGAGTCATTTACTGAAGTTATACAGGGCCCAAAAGAAGCCTTTACAAATTACAAAGGTTGACGTCAGCGGTAAGTAGATAAATAAATGAATAAATACCAAATTCAGAAGCTAGACAAATAATAATTGAATCTCTGGCTTTTGAAAATACCAGTGCTGTATGCAAAAAGATAATTAGGTATTAAAGACAAGGTCATCACCTTTGGAAGAATGTATTTGAGATACAATACTGAGTCTCATGACCATGGTGATGCATTTGAGGAAAAATTGAAATGTCAAACAATAGTGGCAAAGTTGCCTTAAAAAGGGTTGTAGACAAGGTATTCCTAGAAACATTGTTTTTCTATGAATAATCCACTCATAACGCCCCTCCCTCCTGGATTATGTGGAAGATGTGACAAAGGTAGGCATTCGACTAATGTAGGTCAATGAGAAATGTTCAAGGTAATCCTTTACCATCAGGAAACTCCTTGAGGGGCCTCTCACAGACCTCTATGCCAATCCGGTTCAGTGTTTCCTGCCATCATAGAGGAAACTCTTCCAGAACAATTAAAGAATTTAATGCCTATTGTAAGAGACCATCCTGCTCTGGGTAGTGGAACAGCTATAGAAGAGAACAAGAAATTCAGGAGAAACCATAAAGTGATTATTTTGACAAACTTCTATATATGAACAAAGATTAAAATTGAAAATACGAATAAATGACATTGTCATTGAACGTCTGGTAGACACAACTGTGGATATAACAATTTCATCAGACTCTTGGCATCCAAATTGTCCAGTCACTTCAGGATGTAAATGTTCGGTTTTTAGGGATCAGAACTTTATCTCAGGTAAAGCAGAGCATGAGATAGATAGAGTGTATAAGGCTAGAAAGACAGAAAGAAATATTAAAAGTATATGTGGCTAACATAGCAATGAATTTGTTAGGGTGTGATTTGTTACATCAATGAAACTTTCAGATTATCATTCCCCCAATCTTAGAAACAAACCATAAATTAATGTATGTTTCTGGGGAAAATATTACAAGATATAAAGAACTGTCACCAACCATTCAGGTTGTACAAGAACAGGGTACAACAACTGCTGATATTTCAAAGGCATCAACATCCCTTCCTTTGAAATGGTAGACAGACAAACCTGTATGGATTAAGCAATGATCTGTAATAATAGAGAAACTGCAGGCTTTAGAAAAGCTGGTACAGGAGCAACTAAATGCTCAGTACACTGAAGAATCAACAAGCTCTTGGAATTCTCTTGTGTTTGTTGTTTAAAAGAAATCTGGAAAATTGTAACAGATCTAAGAGCTGTTAATTAGGTGAATCAACCAAGGGGCTCTTTACAGTCTGGAATTCCTTTCCCTTCCCTATTACCTAAAGGGTGGCCTTTTATAAATTATTGGTTTAAAAGATTGTTTCTTCACTATACCTTTACAAGAAGAGAATGGAGAAAAATTTACCTTCACAGTGCCGAGTTAATTCTTAGCCTGTTAAAAGATATCAATGAAAGATTCTCCCATAGGGAATGTTAACTAGCCCTACCCTATGCCAGTATTTTGCAAGTCAGCCATTGGAAATAACATATAGGCAGTTTCCTGAATCTATAGTTTACCATTACATGGATGACATTTTTCTATCTAGTTCAAATGTAGATACTTTAGAAAAAAATGTTTGAAGAAGTGAAGAAAATCTTGCTTTGTTGGGGATTATAAATTGCTCCTGAAAATATACAAAAGAGGAGATTCTATTAATTTAGGTTACAAAATCAGTTTACAAAAAAACTAGACCCCAAAAGGTGCAAATTAGGAAACATCAATTGCAGACTCTTCCTGACTTCCAAAGATTGCTAGGAGACATGTCCCATCTACAGCATACTATCGGGTTAGGTCCTAATGGGCTGATTGATTTAAACAAAACCTTAGATGGTGACAAGGACTTAAATAGTTCTAGGGAGTCATCAGCTGAAACTGAGAGTGAATTGGCTTTGAAGAGAGATTACAGAAGGCACATGTGGATCATTTGGATCTGAAAATCTTAACTGCATTCTGGTCATATTACCCTCCAAACAATCCCCTACAGAATTGATCTTTTTACCACATAAACTGAGTTTTAAAAAAAAAAAAAAGAAAAAAACTTATGTGGACAAGGTCTCTGAGCTGATTCTAAAAGGGAAATTGAGACTTCATCAATTAGCAGAAATAGAAATTATAATACCTTTTAATAAAATTGAAATTGACAAATCAGGGGGAAAAAGTAAACCCTGGCAAAGAGCTTGCAGTAATTTTTTGGGAAAGATTAGCAACAACTATCCCAAAAGTAAGAGAATTCAACTTATAAAAAGCACTAACTGGATCACTCATTGCATTGTACAGGACACACCAATTACTGAAGCCCACTACTATATTCTGTACTGATACAAATAGGAAAGCAGGTTACAAATCAGAAAATTTAAATAAAATAGATCAAAGCCCTTACGATTCTGCTCAAAAGTCATAATTGTATGCTATTCTCAAGGTACTAAGAGATTTTAAAGAATCTCTCAAAATAGTTAACCAATTCACAATGTGCAGAAAGTTGTTTTGCATATTGAAACTGCTAAATTTTACCAGATGATACAGAATTATTTATTCAGTGACAAGACACAATCAGGAGTGGAATCATACCATATACATAACACATATCCAATCCCATATGTGTCTACTATAATATAGTGCAGAAATTGATTAATTATTGATTGGAAATGTGCTGAAGGCCTCAGAATTTCAATAAAAAAAATCATGTCAGTAGCAAAGATTTAAAAGAAGATTTTTCCATCACATGTCTACAAGCTAAGGAAATTATAAGGAAACATCCTACTTGTTCTTTATAAAACCAAACACCACTAACCTGCAGGAAGTAGCCCAAAGGGTACTCAGAGGGATGAAATTTAGCAGATGGATGTATTCCATTTTGTAGAATTTGGAAAACTAAAATATGTACACTACGTCATTGACACCTATTCAGGTCTTCAATGGACAACTACTTTGAGTTTGGAGACGGGTGATTCCGTAATCACACATTTGCTAGAAATTATGGTCATCATAGGTATACTGCACAAATAAAGATAGACAATGTTCCAACATGTGTCTCTAAGAAAATGAAAGGTTTTTCCTTATAAATATAAAGCATATAATACAAAGCATAGTACAGATAGACCACACAATCCTACAGGCTAGGCAGTAATAGAGAAATCATTTCAATCTCTAATGATACGTTAAGTAAACAGAAAAGGATGATAAATACCCCCAGAAATAGATTGCATAATGCTTTTTTTAACTTGAGTTTTCTAAATGCTAATGAGAAAGGAACAACAGCTGCAGAGAGACACTGAATAGTGGGAAAAAACTACAGAATTAAATCAGTTGAGACACTTCTGATGTAGTACTGACCTCAGAATGGAAAACCAGGACATGTGTTACACTAAAGAAAGGGTTTTGCTTTTATTTCCACAGGAGAAGAAAAGCTATGGATACCATCAAAATTGATAAAGATTCGATTTGAATAGCAGATACCTCTTAGTTAGAATATATGATAGTTCATGAATCAGCATGACTATTTAATCTAAACATATAAAACTAACAAATGTGCTGGGCGGTGGTCATGCATAGCTTTAATCCCAGCACTCAGAAGTCAAAGGCTGGCAGATCTCTCTTGCGTTCAAGGCCAGCCTGGTCTACAAGAGCTATTTCCAGGAAGTGCTCCAATGCTACAAAAGGCTCAAATGTCTCAAAAAAGCAAAACAAAACCAACAAGAAAACTAATAATGCTTTTCATTTGATCAGATATAACTGGCCAAAAGAGAATCTCTCCAAAGTTAGCTTTGGGGAAGGGTTTTGTTTCTGTCCTTTCAGGAGAATAAAGGTATCCAGCTAAGGAATCTGAAGACCACTGGACAAATGAGACATCTGAAGAAAAAGGATAACTTCTGTTTTCCTTCTGTCCCATATCAGGTGGCTCTTTTGACATGAGGCAGATTTTGGATTTCACTTTACTAAGCATGCTTGGGTTTAGAGAAGGAGAGAGCCACACTCCAACTCCAAAGCCAGTTTTAATCTTTAATTGGACTGGGATTACAAAAAGACAATTTGCATTATATATCTGTAGAGAACAGCAGAAACAAACATTTGGGAAGATTTATGAAATTATCCTGTTGGAAATGTGATACACCAATATGTCAATTTACTCTTTTTCTTGAGACATTTTTCTGGATGATTTGTCCTTTTTCTTCAGATGACAATTCCTCTAAGACTATGATAACACCACTAAGCTGAAAAACACCACCTAAATACTGGCTTTTGGACTACAAACTGCTCAGAATAAGTTTTCATTGTTTACCAGACACAGAAAGCAAGTTATGATAGAAAGTAAATTAGGTACAAGACTTTGAACTCACCAGTATAGAATAGATATGGAGTAATTTCTCTGAATTTGTTAAATGCAAAAGGACTAGACATTATTGATGTATTTATTGCCTGTATATATTGTATATAGTTACTGTACTTATTGTATATAGTTTTTCTTATATTAGTTATACCCTCTTTTTACTTTAGACAAAAATGGGGAAATGTAGTGATATTCAATTTGTATTTTTATAAATAAAGCTTACCTGAAGACCAGAACACAAAACAGTCACGCTATTCAGCCTACAGGCCAGGCGGTGGTGGTGCACACATTTAATCTCAGCACTAGAGAGGAATATAAAGCAGATGAGACAGGAACTTGCTCCTTTCAGTCTGAAGAGCTCTCTAGTGGCTGGCTGCTTTGCTTCTCTGATCTTCAGGTTGAACCCCAATATCTATCTCTGGACTTTTGTTATGTCCAGTTCTGTTCATTTCTGAAAATGACACAATTTCATTCTTTATGGCTGAAAAATCTCTATTATACCACAATTGCTTTAGTGAAGTAGAATTTAACCCCTAATCTTCAGTCTTCCATATTAGAGAGGTTGGCTTGGTGATTTCTTGGTAAATTTGCTTTCTAAAATCTCAGGTGAGTTTTAAGGTATGTTGTAGACACCCAAATCCTTAGGAATAACATGGCGCTGAAAGCAGAAGCCTACAGACATGTGTGTGACAGCACCCAGTGTGTGGGATGAAGCTGCAGTTAATGGGCTTACTATGATTCTTGCCATACATCAGCCCCTCTAGTGACGCGGTGTCTGGCTTTGGTCAGCCATGTTTATTTAGCACACTTTTGTTTTAAGTTAGTGCAACAGGAGAGGCAGAGGCAGCACCCTCTGTGTGTAGCATGGATCTGTAGAGAGCATCGGGTCCTCCAGCATCTCTGAGCACTGCTGCAGCTTTTGCCTTATCTGGCACGCTCATAGCAGGATGGTGCTGACTGAGTATTCTCATCTGGTCCTTATCTCTGCCATTCCATGTCGTAGAGGTGATACGGCTTTAGAAACCCAGAATAATGTAACAGTAAAACCAAGAGAAGGCTCAAAACTGGCCTTGATTCAGAGGTAAAGAGGACATGGATTGGGGGTGAGGGGGACCACAGGAGCAGAAAGAAACCAGGAACTTGGAACAAGCCTGGCAGGCCTGGGGGTTGCTGGGAGGGGAGAGTTTATTGTAAAAACTGGTTGGGGAGGGATGAAGCAAGTCTGGAGGGCCAAACTGCCATGGAGGTGTGACCACACCACCAGGAATAGCAGTGTGACCCGAGTAAAACGGGGTTCACCTGTGGTTAAACAAACATGTTTAAAGATACATGAAGCAGGATCACCATAGTTAATATGATTAAAACGTGAGCCTCATTAAAGCCCACCTTCCTAAACAACAGTTTTGAACCCCAAAGCACCTGAGGAAAAAGTGTTTAAAGAATCTCCAGGAAGCTGAGGAACCATTTACAGGTGGAGGAGTCTGCCAAAGCCCAGAAGGCAGAATTCAGAGGGAGAAATGTTTCTCCGCTCACGTGGGCAGATGTAATAATGCAACCGGTGGTGCAGATCTTCCATATAAAATTGGGCCAACCATTGCACAGAATGTTGGCAAAAGTGGGGGAGGAAGGTAAAAGGCGACCAGTGGGGTCTACCAGGGTTTGTGTCTTCACCCACATTAAGAAGGGAGAGACTAGGGGGACTGTCCCACTGAGGGGATCTGGAAGGTGGGCAGGAAGAAGTGCAGTAGGGGAGCCTTACATGCTGGTCCCACAGGTGGAGAAATGTCTCAAGAGTAAAGCCTGGGACAGGAAGCAGAGCAGCACCAAAAGGGGAGATCCGGCCCAGGAAACAGGCAGATGCCGCCCAAAGGACCCTTGGGAGTTCCTGTTCCTTCAGCATCTCCTTAGGCAGATACTGAGAAAATCATCATTCGGCAAAGTCTACTAGCTCCCAAGCCAGGCTGACACAAGAATCCTCACTCCAAAATGATGTCAGGCAGGCCAACCTACAGCAATCTATGAAGAAAGACTGTTTTGTTGCTTTATAAACATTGATATTTACAGAAAGAAGCAGGAATTAACATTAATAATTTATATCAGTATTATTGTTAACTATTAATGTTAATACTACTTTGGGAAAGCCTTGTCAGCTATACAACTCTACCCTCGGGGAGATAGATCTGAGACCTGATCTTCCATCTCCACATTGGTGCACCGGGTACCTAAATTTTCCCCTTTGAAAAACCTACCATCTAGTCATTGGCATTCTTCAGGCCCATTCTGGTAGCAGAATGAACATTTTGTGTTAATAACGGGACCTGTCCTATTACAGAAGCATCCTTGAAGGAACTTTGCCTGACTGGTGTTTGTAACTGTGGTAGAAAAATGACTGAGAAAGAAAAAATAGATAACAAAGACAAAACTAGAAAAGTTACGCACCGGCCTCTCTTTTCTTCTAATATACTAGCAGGGCCTGAGTGTTGAGCTCTTGCCTAAAAATGTACATGTTGTCAGTTTTTAATATGAAGAGAAGAGGAGGAGGGTCCAGAGTTGGAGAAGTAAAATCCAAAGGGCAGGTTAGTGAGCTGGCTCTTAGTGGTGAGGATGGAATCTTCCAGTGGAGTCTTGGAGACTGAGGTCTTACTCTTTTATTGGCTCCGAGAGTCACTCCTCAGCCCCTGGAAGAATGCATGCTGACCATGGTCAGCCCTTCTTGATTCCCACAAGGTCAGTGTGCTGTCCGTCTGGGCTCAGTCTTCACCCCACTTCCTTTTAAATCACCTCTCCACGAAAGCTACAGGCGAATATCAAACTTGTGCATTTTTCCATTTCCTCAGCTCTTAGTTGCCCTCCTAAAAATGATTGAAACCTCCAGGGGAGCTGGCCTCACAGTGTGAGGCCTCTCTGTGAGACAAATGAAGCAACTTCTGGAACCCTCTCTAGTGGTTCCTAGCCTTCCCTCCTCCGGGGGTGTTGTTCTTGCTGGAGGAAGCTGCCCCTCCCAGTGAACCCATCATCCAGTTGACAGTCTCCTTTGGTATCACTTGTGTGAAGAGAGCCGTGGCAGCAGCTGTTTTGCATGGTGCTGTTCAGTAGAAAAAGTCCAGGAGACTGAGTTCTGCATTGCAGTCTGTGGCTACACTAGAAAAGCTTAGGACTCTGGTAGGTTGAAAAAAAAAAGGCCCAGTTTGAACTGTCTGAAGGGGCATTTCTTGGGAAAGGCTCCCACTAGAAGGGCAGCAAATTATGCCTAGAGTGCCCAGCAACTCCCACTCCGCTGCCCTCCCCTTTACAGAAGTGCTGCTCTGGCTCCCTAAACCAACTTTCCCCACTTCCCTCCTGGAACCTTCAGAGTTCTAAAAGATGCTGAGAATTGCTCCCCAATCCCTCAGAAGCTGGTCTTTCAGCTCGTGTTAAAAAGATAGGCGTCCTGGCTAAGTTCGTGCTGGAGCAGAAGATACAATTCCCGGAATTCAGCCCTTCATTTTCCCAGAAGGTGGCAGGTTGCACAGACAAAGGGATGTCCCTGAGATAGCCTATAGATAGCCATTTTGGGCCTGTGGAATTTGATCTGAACCCTCTGGAAGCCACGGCTACTATATGTTGACCAGCTTACACTATTTTACCTGCTGTCCCAGACTTACTGCCCCCTCCCTGCCACGCCCTTCCAACAGGTCTCTGTAGGACTGAGCCCAAACACGCCTTTCTTATTCACTGGCCATGCGCTCTCTGCCTCTGCTCAGTACCAATGACCTAACTCTGCCTTCGCCTCAATTTATGAGAGCCATGGGTGTGTGGAGCTTCTCTCCTCAGAGTTTATAGGCTAATTAGAGAAACACAAGGCAGAGAAAACAATTAGGAGGCAATCAAGTGTTTGGCTGTGAGGAGTTGGCTGTAAGTGGGAATGGTCTACCCATGTGGTAGGCGATAAGGACATGACCTCACCTATCACGTGAGGCTGGGAGCAAATCTTCAAAACAGATACCAACGCTGACCAAAATCTTCAAAACTGCCCTAAGGAGAAAGTGAGAGTCACCTCTCTGGTAGTATTTATTCAGTTGGCCACTCAGCCCATCCCCCACACTCATTTCCACCCCAGTTCTACCTGGGTCTCTTTTCTGAGGAAAGACTCACTTAGAATCCCACACTAGCAATGTCTCACTGGATATGAAACCTTCTCTGTGCTGACCTTGCTTTTTGCTTGGAACCCATGCTGATGCTGGGACTTTCTGGAGATCCTGCACGACCCAATTTCCATTGCAACTTGATTTGATCGATCAATGACATGACTTCCCTCTGTACCCCAGTAGCAAGCACTCAGGTCTCCGGTGCCACCCGATTTCAGTCCAGGAAGACCAAGCCTGCAGACCAACAGAGCGGTAAGATCGTACAAGAGAGCTTCTTTCGTCAGCCAGCTCAAGCAAGTGACCAAAGTTGTTTAAGGGTCTGCTTTTTCATGGTGACAGGGGACTCATTGGCGTGACCGGAATGCAGTTTGCCTCCCCTTACTTGTTTTAGGGAATGGGAGATGGAATCTGGGAGCTCATGCAAGAGGCCCTTGTACCAAGTCAGATAACAGACAATGAAGGCGCAGACCAGAATACCTACAGTGGAAGCGGAGAAAGGGGAGAGATTGGTTTGATTGATGGATCCAAACACATTGGATGGATTTGAAAGCTAGTTCCTAAACCAAGTGGAAGCGATTCTTGATTTATCTACAGGTTGTTGCCACGCCCTGTAAGTTGATGGAGACTGCCAATAACCACCAACTTGGTAAATTATATAATTCATATGGTGATCACTGCCAAATCGTAGCCTGTTCCTGAGTGGATGGAAAACGAAGAGAACTCATAACAATGGAGAAAGACAGGCCAATAAGAAAGAGTAGGGGTTTTAAATGAATGCTCTCCATCGGTGACCCTCGGAGGTAACGCTACTTAACTTCCACCAGTGTGACCTGCTTTCCAGGACAAGTCGTGGTCCTTCCTCCCTGAGTGCCCAAGGACCACTACTTCCGTGTAGTAAGTGTGCCTAGGAGAGGTAGGTGTGGTGTGCACCTGTGTCATCCCAGCACTTGGGAGGCAGGAGAAGCAACTTGAGATTCCAAGAACAAGCCAGATACCACAATGACCTGTCTTGAACAAAAGCACAATCCTCAGGCTAGGAACTACATGGTTAAATGTCTCAGGCACAGGAATTAAAGCATCATTTGACCTTTTGGTTGCCAGCCAAATCCATTCCCAGGCAAGCAATATAAACGCATGGACCAGTGCAAGGCCAGAGGGTGGAACTGAAAGGAAAATGCTGTCATCACAGAAAACCTAAATTATTATGAAATACTGGATTTGGAGTTGGCACCCCATTGCTACATCCCCATATCCCCTTTAACAAGTCAAGAGGTTCCTGTCCAACCAGTAGCTACTTAGCCTAGTCACCACGATGAGAAACAATTGTTAGCCCATCTTGTTGGGCTCTCCTCCTTGAGCTGAATTGAGATAGTTGTTTGTTTGAAGCCCCCCACCCCCAAAAAAGGTGGGGGGAGGCAGAAAGAAATGTCTTAGCAGTTAAGAGCACTGGTTGGTCTTCCAGAAAACAAGCACTTACATGGAGGGTAATTACCATCTAATCCCAGTTCCAGGGAACCTAATGCCCTCTTTTGACCTCCTTGGGCAATGCACGCACGTGGTAACAGACATACATGTGAGCAAACATGCACACACATAAAAATAAATCTTCAGAAAGGAGCCAATGACTATTCTTATCTTACATAAATTCTTATTTAATGAAGTATATATCTGATTTTTAACATACATATGTGCAGGTATCTCTAGACTATGGAATTATGAATTATTAAAAGCTTTCTTTCCCTTTTATATGTGTTTAGAAGTTTATAAATCTTGTTGGTAATTTTGGTATAGTTTGATTGATGGGGTGGATTTTCGTGACCGGACCGCATAAATCCCGGGCTGGCCTCAGACTCACTATGTAGCCAAAGATGACTTTGAATGTTTGATTCTTCTGCTTCCTCCCTGCGTTCTGAGATTATAGGTGTACCTGCCATTCCTGGCTTTATGCAGTGCTGGGGATTGAACTGGGTGCCCTGTGCATGCCAGGCAAACACTGTACCAACTGAGCTATATCCTGAGGCCTTGGTTTGAATTTTTTTAGAAAGCCACTCATAACTTTTAATCATGTAGAACATGGTAGCTCTCCTCATCTGATATTCTGCTTTCCAATGTGTCAATTATCTGAGTGAAACTGTGCTCTAAAACATTAAGTGGAAAATTCTAGAAGTAAACAGTTTACACACTTTAAAATCCATTCTTTTCTAAGTAGCCTGATGAAATCTCTGGCTGGAATGAATCATCCCTGTGCCCAACATACTCATGATATGTACGATACTTGCTGTTAGTTTCTTAGTAACCATGTTGATGACCAGGATAACTATATTGAGATCACAGAATCCACGTAGCCTTTATATTATTTAACAGTGGCCCAAAGTGCAAGATAGTGGTGCTAAAAATTCAGATAGATAACACACAAGAAGATGAAGATGGCGTGTGAGAGGCAGAGAGACAGAGACAGAGAGGCAGAGACAGAATATTCATGAGTCTTTAATTAGAGAATATTGTAATTATTCTACACATTATTAATTTTTGTCAGGAAAACACGTGTGGTTTGGTATTATCCATGCCCAGGTAGCCACGGGGGTCGCAGAATGGATCTCTGCAGATGTGGGGAACAGCGTCGAGGCACTGCTTTTGTATCTGAAAATAGCAGCATCCCAATTAGTACCCTTGTTTAGCCACAAGATGGAGTAGTGTACAACAGAATAAGCAACTGAAGGCCTTAGCCATGAAGGGATTCCAGCCTCCTCCTAAATTTAACCTCGGTGATTCCTGTGCGCTTTCTGCCTTCTGGCAATACCAAGTGTGGGGTTATCTTCCTAAGACTACCCACTGAAGACACATTTCTAGATTCTCACTTGTTCCTTTATTCTGACATTTGAACCTATAGTTATCTCACCATTGAAGCAAGCCCTTTCAGTGAAAGACATCAACGTTTGGAAAAGCCTTGGCAGCTGAACTTCTGAGGCTTAGTAGCCGCCCCTCCTGGAGTGCCCTTGCCAATAAGTCTGGTGTCCACTGCTTCCGTCTCGAAGCATGAGGTTCTCAGACCTGAATGACAAGTCCTGGACATCAGTTGCCGTTTCAAAACTGTGTTTGATCAATGATTCGATGTAGCATAAGCTGTCTAAATGCTAATGCACCAAAAGGGGGGAGGGAGCACAGAAGGCATTTGATTCCAAATGGGTGAGGACAAACCCTGAGTGAGGACCTGAGACTCCCCGTTCTGGGCACATGAGATGATGGGTTAGAGGAAGGCATGGCCGGGAGGGGGGGGGGGTCATACAAGGACCAGAGGTAGGGGAGAAGCTCCATCTCCTGGCAGTGCTCAGATTGACAGGAGCTGCCCTTTCCGCCCAGCTCCTCACCTACTACCCAACCCAGCATGGTGCCTGGGCTGCCAGTGTGGCTTTTCTTTCTTCCTTTCTCCCCTCCCCCTCTCTTTTATCTTTTTATGAACCAACGGAATAGTTTCTACTTCGCTGCTACAATTTCCAAATAAGTCCTGGCCTCTTACTGTTAGGACGAGAACATTCAAAATTCCCCTAGCTCTTTTGAAATGTCCAGTACATTACTGTCAATTGTGGTTCCCACTCTGCATGGAAGAAGCCCAGAGTTTAAGCCTATGTAACCAGTTTAGTGCTCCTGGCCAACCTTACCCAGCCCTTGCCCCACCTCTTCAGCCTCTGAACACTGCCAGTCTCCTGTCAGCTTCTGAGATTAGTATTCTCTTTTGTCCTCACGTAGGAAGACAACATGCAATGCATCTTTCTGATGCTGGCTCTCTTCACCTATCCTAACACCCTCCACAGCCATGTAGGCAAATGGTTCTCAACCTTGGGGGTCGTGACTCCTTGGGGGTGTCGAACAACCCTTGAGCAGGGGTTGCATATCAGATATCCTGCAAGTCAGATATTTGCGGTACAGTTCATAACAGTAGCAAAATTACAGCTACGAAATAGCAAAGAAAATAATGCTATGGTTGAGGGTCACCACACTGTGAGGAACGGTATTAAAGGGCCGCAGCATGAGGAAGGCTGAGAAGCACTGGTTTAGGCAGAACTGCTTCTCTCAGAAGGATCCAGTCCCCACCGGAGATGCCCATACCTGGCAACACTCAACTCTGAACGTGGACTGTAAGTAGAGTCTGGTGGGATCGCTCCACTGTAGAACATCCTGACTCTGTACTGTCAGAGTTGAGAAGTGAAGATTAATGACATCATAGCTAGGCTAGCTAAACAGTGATAGCAGATCCAGGCGCTCTTGATGATCTAGAACAGTAGCATTGGGAGGCAAAGCAAGATTATTAAGTTGAGAAGAAAACAAAGATTGCCAGTGATCTTAGCATTCTCCCCAGCCAATAGCTGACAATTATTTGGGCTTCTCCCGCAGCATGCTGGCACGAACGGGTGTTCTCATAGCTACCATTAAAGCACACACAATTTAAAAACCCATCTTCCATTTATAGTCATCACCATCTTTCTGTGGCGCTATAAGCTTCATAATTATAATTTTAATGACCTCATAATATTCTATCCATCGAGCATATGTTCTATAATTTACTTAACTAGTTTCCATACCATTAGCCACATGCGCTTTTTTAAAAATAATACTGTAAATAATGAGCCACGAGCATATTCATACGGATGCATTTTCCACTTCTCCGTAGGGTATGTCAACAAGATGTACCAGAGCAGAATCCAAGAGAAGTGGAAGTTTTATTTAACAAAGACAGAAAAAACAAAAATGTACAAACCATGGGGGTGGCAGCCTTCCTTACACAATGAGAGGGCATGCCAAGGGCCAAGGGGAGAGGCTGGCTGCTACAGAAAGTTTTTATCCAGGCTCCTATTACAAGCTGTTTATACAAACCCAGCTTGCCTGGGAACCCCTCTTCCTCTTCCCCTGCACATCCCACACACCCCCATTTGAGTGTAATCTGGGAGGGCAGCATGGGATCCATCTTGATTGGTCTTTTATATGTAAATGAGTAAAAAAAAATGTCCATTCTTGCTTGGTTGACATTTATGCATGATTTGTAGATCCTAGTGCACTGGTCAGGCCCCACAGCAAAAGTTGGCTTTTCTTGGTACGTGAGACAGGAACGTGACCAGGATCACAAAACCTGGTTTTGATACTAGGAACAGGAAGTATACTTTTAATGCACAACCCTTTGGGGACGTTCTGTTATTCTTGAAGTTCACAAAGTCCCCACACTAATGTTTTGTCAGGTTAGTGGGCAACAGCTGTAACTTTACTGCCAAAAGCCTTTCAGAAAGTAATTTGCCATTTTCTGCGCTTGAGTAGCTTCTCGGCAGGAGGCTCAGCACTGAAAGGCCATCTTCAAAGGCTCCTCACATAGGTGTGCCTGCTCTCGCCTCCTCACAGAGCTCCAAGACTCTTCACCCTGCCTCTTACCCTCTTCTGGGTTCTGGGAAGGAACTCCAGGTGTCTGGAGGAACCAGCTGATTAGCTCTACTACCAAACGCCCAGGATCAATTGTCAGGAATTCCATACCAATGTGGAAGAAATGGGAAACTTTTTTTAGCAAAATGGAGTCACTTTTGCCAACCCTAATCAACAAGCGCAAGGCAAGCTAGGTTATGAAAACAGGTCCCTACGGAATCTACCACTGAAGTCTGAGAGAACCACAATTTTCCAAAGACAAGAAGCTTCAGAATAATCTTCCTCCCTGCTCCTTCAACCCTGGACTGACATCATCCTAGGTACCACTGATGGAATGCCTCAGTTGTAGAAACCGGATTCCTCAGCTATTACAGCATCTCCTGAGATAATCTGTCTTTCCTGAAGCAAACAATAGTAAAGAGAGACTACAGACCCACACATAGTCCCCTCCCCCGACAACATCAAGTTCCTCATTACCAAGTCTCCATAAATAGTCCCCAGATGGCTTTTCCTTTTGCAGACCTCTCCATTTCCCAAAGAAAGAAGCTGCCCCTTGGTGTGTGTGTGCGCGCGCGTGTGTGTGTGTGTGTGTGTGTATGTGTGTGTGTGTGCACGCGTGCGCGCATAAACAAGCACAGTCTCATCTGTTGCGGTCCACCTATGGGCTTTTTCCTGCCTTTTGTCTCTTTATGCTGCCTTAGAAATCTAATATTAACCATTGTGGCCAAGAATTGTCACTTAGAAACATCCAGTGCAAGCCTAATATTTGATAAAAGTTGCCCTTGGCCTCCATTCCTTGCACACATTCACAGTGCTTTTTCATGTGACCATCACTGCATTGTCATACTTTAGAGAAACTCTGGGTTTTTTTCTTTTCTTTTTAAAGCTAGACACCCACGAAAAATCTGCACTCCCCTTCGTGCCTCCCCGCAGGGCAAGTTCTCACCCCTGCTTTCATATCATCCCCAGAGTCTTTCCAAAGTCATCAATACAGTTAGTTCACCAGAAAAGTCAGCGCGCACTTTCAGCTCCGATTCATGGGATGTCTGCCAGGCATTTGACACCGTTCTTAAATTCTGCCCCCACTTGTGTTTTTGTCCTCTCGCCCTGGTGAGATTCCTCTCATGTCAGGTGCTTCCTCCTAACCACTGGTGTCCCCCCAAATGGAGAACAGAGGGGAGAACGGCAACTGGGCATTGCTGGGAAGGTCCCACTGTCTCCAGGTCCTGAAATGTGCAAATGCCACAGAGCCGTCTACCTCAGCTGTGGGACCCTGTATCTTAGGTTTCTGTTTCCACCTTTTCCCTTCCTTTCCACGCATTTAATCCCTGAACAAATTCTACTCTTCAGAATACTCTAACCCCGTCATGTGTTTCTGTACCCCCAACAAGGACTTTCTATAGCGTTTGAATTGCACTGCCTGTTCAGGTCACTTAACACAGGCTTTTCAGATTCAGCAAGGACAGAAGAGAATCATCGTTTTCTTCCCCCCACACCTGCTGGTTTCCTGTTCTTTTTGTAAAGGGCACCACTCTCCACCTTTGGAATCAAATTCAAATCTGCCTAACATTTCAGACCCCTTCCCCGCATCCATCACTACTAAAAACTTCCACATCACACCTGTTAAAATCACACTCTCCCCTCTGTCTGTTCTTTATTGCTTCTTGAGACAGTTTGTGAGTTCCATTATCTCCTGCCATGATTATTCCAGTACAGTGATAACCTCATACCATCTAAGCCCAACCCCAGGAAGACACTAGGAAATGCAACGTGATCTTGTTTATCTTGTCAAAGAACCAGTTTCTTCTTTCATGAATTCTTTGTTGTTATTGTTATTATTATTATTATTTCCATTTTATTAATTTCACCCTGACTTAATTTCTTTCTATATTAGATGTGAAGTTTTGTTACAAGGAGTGAGTCCCTAGTTTGTCCCAGTAGCCCAGCTAGCTTACACCCAAAATAACCACACAGAAACTGTATTCATTAAAACACTGCTTGGCCCTTTAGCTCTAGTTTCTTATTGACTAATTCTTACATGTTAGTTTAACCCATTTCTATCAATCCATGTATCGCCATGTGACTGTGGCTTACCAGCAAGTTAGAACTGGTGTCCATCTCAGGCAGAAGATCCATGGCGTATCTCTCTCTCTCTCTGCCCTTCTTCTCAGGACTCAGTTCTGTCTTCTCCACCTACCTAAGTTCTGCCCTATCAGGCCCAAAGCAGTTTCTTTATTCGTTAACCAGTAAAGGCAACACATGGACAGAAGAACCTCCTACACCAGAGTTTGGCTTGCTTTTGTTTTTCCAAGACACTAATGTGTGTTAAGTTATTTAAGAACTCTCTGACATCTTAATAGAAACATTGGTAGCTGTAAATGCCCCTCTTAACATTGACGTCATCCTGTCTCATGGCTTTTGGTGTGTTACGTTTTCATTTCCTAGGAATTTTTAGCAAATTCCTTTTGTGAAGGCTGCTTTGGTTGACCACTTGATTACATCTGGAATTAACTAAAGCCCAAGAGGCTGGGTACAGCTGTATGGGAAATGTCTTAATTAAGTCACGTGATGTGGGAAGACCCACCTTTGATCTGGATTCTTCGCGGTGGGAAGATGAATCTTAATCTCAGCCACGCCTTCTGGTGACAGGGAAGGAGAAAGCTCTTGGTCTTTGCCTGCTTGCCCCCACTCTTGCTGCCAAATCTGTTCCTTCGCTGGCATTAGAGATTATTTCATTGGGATTCTAGCTGAAGACAAACTAAGACTTGTAGTCTTGTGGACAGAACTATTGGATTCTTGGGCATTCCATTTGTAGATTGTCATCCTCTGAGACTCTGGGGACACTCAGTTATCACAGGCTGAGATCCTCAAGAATTTCAGGGGCTGGAAGACAGGAGAGGAAGGCTGGACATTCCTGAGAGAAGCAGGCATGAGAAAGCCTCGAGTTTGATGTCCAGTTCACTGGGCCCAGTAGGATTATGGTATTGGGAATCTCTAGAGGGACAGAGCCAATAAAATACATATCTACATAATGCATACAGAAGAATGTACCAGATCAGCTTATGCAACTGATCAAAGTCATAACAACTGGTTAGTTGCACAATCCTTGCTGCCTCGGAAGTCCCGATCTGGAGCCAAAGACCTGGAGGGTTCCTGGAACACTGCTGGTCCTCAGTCCGTGTTGGGATGCTGGTTCTAATAGGCAGGAAGAAATTGACAGCAGCGTCAACAGGCTAAAGTAACTCTGCAGCAGTAGGCACGCCAGGCAAACAGAAGGTGAATCCCGCTTCCTTCTGACATGGCCTTTCTTCCTCTGGGATGCTACCAGAAGGGCCACTCGTCCACATCAGCAAAGAAAATCAAGACCATTCCTCAGTGGAGGCTGCCTGCTCAGGTGATTCTAAATTGTGGCATGCTGACATTTAAAACCAACCTTCACCACTGTGTTCATAGGAGAGCTAAGGAAGGAATTTACCTGAGCAGGGACTTCAGGACTGGTGTGGGGCTTTAAGGGCTTTGCTGAGTCCCGTGGTGAGGTGTGATCTTTACAAGGTGGGAGGGGCTTTGGGGAATCTGAGTGACTTAGACCGACGGGCATATAAATCAGTTCCAGAATATAAATCATGTCAGCAAAGTGCTAAAGCAATCTAGTGGAGATGGAATGAGGGCAGAGCCGACACGGGGGTCTTTCAGGGTCACTCAAAGCAAATGTGGCAAGATTTGTATTGGGTCAGAGTTTCCAAGGGGAGGGAAAATTGACAGAAAGACAAATGCCGTCCTAATGGGCTGCTGTAAGGCTTTGAAGCCTTAAGAATAGTTTATCGGTGGTGTAAATTATAAAAACACCACCAATAAAAAAGATTAAGCTTGTCTCAGAAGTAGGCAATTTTCCCCTTAGAGCAAGCTGTGCATGTCTTCTCTCCTGGTTTTTGTTTTGTTTCCGTTGTTGTGTTATCAACATATCCTGGAAGTGACGGTTGCTCTTTTATCTGAGGCTGTCACAGCAGCCATGTATGAGCAAGGGAGGCCACATCCAGGCTGCAGCCACAATGGCAGCCGATAGCCTGAGCAGAAGGAGTTTGGGATTTCTACTGCTGTGACCAAACACCATGAACATAAACACCCTGGGGAGGAAAGGGTATATTTCAGCTTATAGTTCTCAAGTCAGACTCTTGCTGAGGGAAGTCAGAGCAGGAACTCAAACAGGGCAGGAATCTGAAGGCAGGAGCTGCTGCAGAGGCCATGGAGGGGTGCTGCTTACTGGCTTGCCCCCTATGGCTTGCTCAGTCTGCTTTCTTTCTTTCCTTCCATTCTTTTCTTTTTTAAAAAACCATCTTTATTGATTCTTTGAGAATATCACATTGTGTACCCCAAATTCTGCCCACCTCCCAGTCCCACCACATCCTGCCCTCACCCCTGCAGCACCCTGCCATAAAAGAAAATTTTAAAAATTAAAAAAACACCATCCAAGCAAGCAAGCAAACAAACAAAACTGAAACAAAAACAAACGAACGACAACCTCTTTGCCTCTCCTCAGTGTGGCATATAATACGCCCCTTTGGCCAGACAACTTTACCAGCAAATGCTCATTGCAGTGAGTCACTGGTCTGGTTCAAGGCCTCTGATTTCTGGTACACCATCATCACTGGATCCTCACAGGGACTCCTCTGGCATACCCTGTGACTGCTCTAAGTCATAGAGATTCTGCAGGTATTTTTCCACGGGACTAGTCCCTTCACAATCTCCAGGAGGTCCTAGATGGAGTAGATGTTAGGGTGTGCCAACCCAAAGCGCCGTTGGAGGCCTGGATGGTAGTTGAGCTGGTCAGTCCTAGCCACCCACCTCAAGTGAGGGGGCAGAGTCCGTTCCCTGTGCCCATGACCTCAGCGTTCATTCACCCTGAACTGTAGTGAGGGGTGGGGCCATCTCTCCCAGGTGCAGGGGACCAGCTTTCCTGTGAAGCTCTGGACCATCTCTCTTGCTGCAGTGTCCAGCGAGAGGCAAGGCCAGCTTTTCCTGAGCCAGTGAAGTGTGGGACCAGCTCAGCATGTCCTTCTGATTTCATCTCACATGGTTCCTATAGCTTCCTGAGGTGACTCAGCCACAGACGTCAACCCAGACTCCAGCCACAGTTGAACCAAGGACCTAGACATGGTCCTCAGCAGCAGCCACTCCTGGATGTCACCATGGCCTCAGGTAGCAGTACAGGCTCCTCATATCAGCATGTGGTATGGGACAGTTCTGTATTCTGTCAATGATGTTTGAAATAAACGCTGATTGGCCAGTGGCCAAGCAGGAAGTATACATGGGAAAACCAGACAGGAAGTAGAGGCAGGGAAAAGAGAACAGGAGCATTCTGGGAAGGAGGAAACCCATTCTTCCCCAGTCCTGTCCAGACACCGAAGAAATAGGATGTGACCTTCCCCACTGAAAAAGGTACCGAGCTATGTGGCTAACATATACTAGAATAATGGGCTAATATAAGTTATAAGAGTTAATAAGAAGCCTGAGCCAATGGGCCATTCAGTTTTTAACTTATGTAGACCTCTGTGTGATTTTCTTTGGGACTTAACGATTGTGGGAACCAGGCAGGACAGAAACCCCCGACGACATCCTTGTGACTTGCTCAGTCTGCTTTCTTATAGCACCTAAGACCATCAACCTGGGGGAGGGGGACACTCACAGTGTGCTCGACCCTTCCACGTCAATCACTAAGTAAGAACATTCTTGAGAGGCTTGCCTACAGCCTGAGCTTAAGGAAGCATTTTCTCAGTTGAGGTTCCTTCCTCAGATGAGTCTAGCTCATGTCAAGATGACACAAAGTTAACAGCACAGAGGGTACAGCAGGAAAGAGTGTGGCCACTCTTTCTCTTGTCCCTGGCTGGTTGAAAATCTTAGATAGACCCTACTGAGCCCACAGGGGTTGTGGAGATGCACAATAGCCCTGAGGTGGCACTGCAGGATGAGTAGGCAAACTGCTTATGCACATTGTCTGGGTTATGGATGGTAAGATGGAGTAGTGCTTCCCATCCTTGTCAGAGTTCTCATCATTGGTCTTTTCACTAAATGACTGATAGAAGCAATAAAATCTTTTTGTTCTGTATTGAACCTTGCTAATATTTCTCTGTTAGTATTGCCTTAACTGCCCCTCACCAACTGGCACTTACTTAGAATGGATGATCCTTTAAGATCCTGCCCACTCCTTATAAGAAAGGTTTCATTACATGATGGCAAACCTTGAGTGTCTTACGATTTTGCAAAAGCATCCCAAAGAGCAATACGGCAGAGATGAAAGTTTTTTAAAGGCACCCTCCATGGATGGGAAAGGTAGGATTCATAATATTGGGTAGAAATCCCACTCTAGAAGTAGACTACCCCTTCTAAGAGTTGTTGACCAGGGAGGTCCCTGAGACCCCACAACCTTAAAAACCACTGCCAGTGTTGTTGGTTATATAATAGAACTAGAGGATAATTTCCTGTTGCTGAATACTCCACAAACTTTAACTTCAGGTGTGAAGAAAGCTGACTGAGCCTGAGCTAATCAGCCCTCCTAATGGCTGGCTTCCACGGTGAAGGATGTGTCAGGTGGTTGGTTGGGGGAGAATGACCACCAAAATCCATACTCAGCTGTGGACCCTGCATGCTATAGTACCAAGATGTCAGAGAAGATTTGCCCACTGGTATTCCACAGTAGTGGAATGACTTTTATGGGTGTGATTATTTGCTTTCTGATTAGATTTAAGGGTCTGTTCTATAGGCAGGATCTTATATCTAGTACTGTAAGCCAGATCAAAAACTCATAGACAGGGAGATCACCAAACCCCAGTGGTGAAGCCAATGCTACTGTTTTACTAAATGAGTGTGATGCGCCTTTTAATATGTCTGTTTATACCCATAGATTATTGCTACTATCATCCTCGATTGGTCATGGGAGGAAACTATAGCATAGACCTATATTTCATCCCCTCCAAAGAGCATTGAAAAAGAGGTGATGAAAAGGCTGTAAAGATTGGAGGAAAGAGTGGAGTGTTGCCTAGCAATTTCCTCTGAATTGAAACATTTGCACTCTGGAGAAAGATTCTTTAAGACACCATCCCCAAAGTAAATTGAACTTACAAGACTCAGGAAATAAACAACCTACAAGTCTCAGGAAGTTTCTGAAACTTAAAGGATTCAGAAGACCCTTCCTCAAGGTTATACAAACAAGTAACCCATTGGCAGAGAGGAGATGGAGCTCCCTGCAAGTCCTTTGCCTGTAAACCATTCAAGGAACCCTAGTGCTGGGGCTTCCACAAGTACCTTCCATTCTGAAAAGAGCTTTTTGGTGAAGCAAATACCTTTGAGTATCTGTGCTCGAAGCTATCCCTAGCCCATACTCTTTTAAGTGACCCAATAAGCTCATTGGACTTTGGTCTTCTACAGTCCGCTACACTGACAATATTTTATTATAAGCATTGTGTGACTTTTCCTGGGGAGATGGGAACAGATGTCTGTCCACTCTTACAATAGACCGTAGCCTCAAATCCGAGGTGGACTTCCTCTCTAGCTGACAGATTTCGCCAGTATAATATGGAAACATGGCATTGTGGACTGATAGAAATTACAGGTAAATGCTCTGTTTACAGCTGAGGAAATAGGTTAGCAATTTTCCTGAGATGTCAGTGAGTTGATGGTACAACCAAAATAAAAGCTATAGAATTCCTGCCTCCCAATCTGAAGGAATTGCTCATATTGACTGTGCCACTGGTGAAATAGTCCACCCCAAGTCACAAACGAGAGCAGACAGCAACATGTAGAGACTGGGCCTGGTGGAGCTTTGGACAAATGTATCTCTTGATTCACATCCATAGCCGTTCTTTCCCTATAAGCCACTCTTTCATTCAACTGAGTGGGGAGCATAGAATGAGCCAAGGTCTGGACAATTTGATCAGATTCCCAGATGCCACGTGTTTGCCGGCTCTTAGACTGGGTGTGTGCTTTCCCGGGCCTCACTTTTGTTCTCTGTGAAATGGATTGGACTATTACTATTTACTTCACAGGCTCTCCTTAAGAAATAAACTGGACAACATATTAGAAATGCTGAGACCCATGCCTGGCACTTAGGAAGTTGACCTAAAAGTCTTTGATGTGACTAAGAGAAAGACACAAAGAAATCACAGGCTGGACCCTTCTCCCAGCATCTTGAGCACCACTAAGTGGCAGTGTTAATGAGAATTAATGAGAATGTCACACCTCTTAGAGGCCCAGGTTCCCCAGGATGCACAGCCTGGGGGTGGCGGGAGAGCAGGTGGGAAATCACGGGAGTTCAGTTCACCTCGGTGCTCCGGTAACTCTCTGCCTTGGAAGTTAACTGAGACAAATGTGTGTAAGATTTCAAATAATGTTTTGATGGTATGCATGTAAAGTCGTGAGGCTGTTTAAAAACATTAGCATAAGTAGAATGTAAAGTTTATGAGTTTTTCTAATGAGAGGCAAGAAATGAAGCTGGGAGGTAATTTTCGGCAATTCATCCTGGTGGTGAGAGGTGATGGGAGTCTGTCAGGAGGAAGTGTGCTGCTCTCAGCCTCCATTCCTAAGCCAGAGAAATTTCTCCACTTCTCTCCCCCAATTGGCATTTCGAGGATTAGGAAATCTTCTTGATTATTAATATACTAAGTGGAAAACCTCCCTTCTCTTACCAGAACTTTTCTTTCCTGCCCATTTACATCACATGCAAAGCAAGGACAAGGTTCACCAAAAGTGGAGTTTAGCTATTGGTTTTGTTTATTTAAGTATGGGAATGTTATTTGTCTGAGTACTGAATGATAACTGTATTTTTTATCATGTGAGAACATTTTGTACAGTGTACTTTGGTCATCCCCTGCCTCAGCTCCTCCCAAAACCTCACTACCTCTGTACCCACCTAACTTCATGGGATTTTTGTTGTTGTTGTTTTTGAGGTTGTCTTAGTTAGGGTTTCTATTGCTGTGAAGAGACACCATGACCGCTGCAACTCTTACAAAGGGAAATATTTAATTGAACGACTGAAGTTTAGAGGTTCAGTCCATTATTATAATGGAGGGACAGAGCAGTGTGCAGTCAGAGAGGGTGCTGGAGCTGGGAGTCCCACATCTGGATCAGCAGGCAACAGGAAATGGTCTGAGGCACTGGGTGTGGCTTGAGCATGTAGCAGACCTCAAAGCCCACCTCCACAGTAACACACTTCCTCCAACATTTCTCTCTCCCTCTAAACTCTCCCAGATACCCTTCCTTGCCTTCTTTCAAATTCTTGGCCTCTTTTTTCATAATTGTTGCATGCATACATATATATTCCTAAGTACAACCTGATCAATCTCTGTAATATTATTTATGTGTATACTTATAAATATATATATATGTGTGTATATATATATATATATTTCCATGGCTAACCAATTAGGGTGTTCTTCCCTGAGGAAGACTATTCCTCCCATTCTTAATTGATCTATGGCAATTTCCTTTCTCTTCTTCTTCTTCTTCTTCTTCTTCTTCTTCTTCTTCTTCTTCTTCTTCTTCTTCTTCTTCTTCTTCTTCTTCTTTGAGATAGGGTTTCTCTGTATAGCCTGGCTATCCTAGAACTCACTCTGTAGACCAGGTTGGCCTCAAACTCACAGAGATCCACCTGCCTTTTCCTTCCAAGTACTGGGATTAAAGGGATGTGTCACCACTACCGGGCTGATATGTGGAACTTTCTTATCTATAATTTAAAATACAGTTTCCTTCAGTTTGAGATCAAGTGAAGCTTGATCATGGGCATATTTTTGCATGAGCATCGGTCTCTGGAGATTCCTCTTGGGATGTCACATTTACAGCTGCTAGACTGCATGGAATGTGTTCAGGATGCGGCAGAACTATTTCCCAGGTGACTCGCCCATCCAGTCAGCAAAGCTTAGAGATGATGTTTTCTGGATTTTATCCCAAGTAAAAACCATGCCTACACAAAGACTTGTTTGTGTGCCAATTTTATAGAAGCTTAATTCCCAGGTCACACAGGAAGCAGCTCCAAGTGGCCACTGATAGGTGAAGCTTGTCAAGCCTGCAGCTTAGTGCTGCTTAGCAGTAATGGGGGTTCAGTCATGGTACACCACTCAATGCTGGAAGCCTCAAAAATATAGAAAATAAAAAATGAACAAA
The DNA here is from genome assembly GCF_982192425.1 of Myodes glareolus. Lineage (NCBI taxonomy): Eukaryota > Metazoa > Chordata > Mammalia > Rodentia > Cricetidae > Myodes > Myodes glareolus. The sequence continues at coordinate 41,489,159 of NC_142043.1, forward strand.
CATAAAACAACACGAGTCATGGGAGGGAGACTCGCAATTTGCTTGAAGAGGGCCCCCATAGGCTCATATCTTTGAATACTTGGTCTCCAGGTGATGGAACTATTTGGGAAGGATTAGGACGTGTTATCTTGTTGGAGAAGGTGTGTCACTGGGGGTGGGATTTGAGGTTTCAAGATCTTGTGCATTTCCAATCAACTCTCTCTGGCTATTTGCCAGTAAGGATGGAGGATACCAGCTGCCACTCCAGCACCATGCCTGCCTGTCTGCTGCCATGTCCTCCCACCAAGATGGTCATGGACTCACCCTCGGGAAAGTAAGACCCCAATCAATTCTTCCTTCTATAAATTGCCTTGGTCATGTAGTGCTTTGCTTCAGCAGCAAAAAAGTCACTAAAACAGTTGGGAATTCAGTGAAAAGGGCACAAAGAAAGTTGAAGGGATAAAGGCTAGAGAGATGGCCTGGCAATTAACAGCCTTTGCTACTCTTCCAGAGCCCCTAAATTTGGATCCTAGCTCCCATGTTGGTGGTTCACAACTGCCTATCACTATACTTCTAGGGATCCAGCGTCATCTCTGACCTCTGTAGGCAGTTGAGAAATTTGGTGCATATTCACACAGACACGTCACATATAAGAATTAAAAAGAGAATCTTTAAAAAGGTTGGAAAGGGTGACAGAAACTCTGCATCTCGGTGGAGACAGCGGTCACACATGTACATAGTTTGTCAGAACCATGATCTCTGGTTCTGAGAACCAGAGATCTGACTGATCTCTACAGTCAGAATGGGCATGCTTCATTTTCTGAAAGTCATACTAAAAAATAAAAAAATAAAGTTGACTTTTAAAAAAAAAATGATAGGGGCCAGCCCAAAAGATGCAAAGTCTGTTTAATGAGTGCTGTGGCTTGGTTCTTCAATATCCCCCAAGGACCCCCAAGTGAAAGATTGGGTTGATAGTTGTGGTACTATTGACAACCAGCAGAACCGTTAAGAGGTAGGCTGTTAGATTATTGTGGGTGTGCCCCCGAAGGGAATGGTGGGGTCCTGAAGTCTGTTGTTCTGTTTCCCTTTCATTTCCCAGCTATTAAATGAGGAGATTCACACCACCCCAAGCACTGTGATTTGTCGCTTTTATCATTGCCTGGGAACAGTGCAGCCACTGAGCAAAGACTGAAAGCTTTGAAGCCACGGACCAAAGTAAACCTTCCGTCTTTGTAAGCTGTTTAACATGGTTGGATATTCCCATAAAGCACCAGCCAGCTAGGTCTCCTCTAACGCTATTAGGATAATGTGGACATTTAAAAAAAAATCGTTTCTATAGAATAAGGAAACAAAAATCTAATGGACCATAATGAGAGAGACAGAGGCAGAGGGACAGAGGAACTTGTCTTTATTTGGGGGTCCATATCTAGGAAGTCAACAGGTACAAAAGATGAAAGAAAATGAAAGCCAGGGAAGTTATGGGCGTGGCCGAGGGACTGAGCATAGAGGGAGGTCAGGAGTTGGGGGAGTAATGATCTCACTGGCAGTTTACTTCCAGGCCACTTGCTAGCTACGTGTGTCTGCGTGTAGACATATTTCATACTCAAAAGAGCAGCCTTCAGGCTCAGAGAAGTAGAGAGCCCCAAATAACCCATTTAAAAACACTGCTTCCACCCACTGCTTTCTGTTCTCCAACCCAAGTACCTGTTGCCTTTGATAGGGGCTGACACAGTCTTTAAAAGCCAGAAATAATTTCTGCATAAATGTTATCAAGAAAGCTTTTTCTAACAAACAGATTTTTAGGACTTCTTAGAGAATCCAGGACGAGCACCAGAGTTGTCAGAAAAGCTCTGCCTCTGTAATGAATGCCGTCTCCTCGTTAGAGAAGTCTCTGAAAAGCCCTCAGCCTGTGAAATGTCTGCTCTTCTCTAAAGACGGGAAGAGAAAGCACAATGCCGGATCTCCTTTATGTGAATTAGCAAACGGGCTGGCTTGCTCTAGCTCCGTTTCAAGATACTAAGCTATTAGAACGAATTCGAGGGCCTGGAGGAGACCGGACTGACATCCTATGCATGCAGAGGTCAGTGCGGGGCTGCAGCGGGCCTGCCTTGGGGCTAAAAGATGGACACTATTTGTTCATCTTTGCTGTCTTCCTTCCCTTCCACGGCACCTGCGCTCCCCTATCCCCACCTTGTTAATAAAAGGCTGGACGATACAAATGGAAAATAACAGGCAGGTTCTCTCTCTCCTAGCTCAATCTTGGGTGAAAGCCTTTTCATCTTCTGGTGGATTTTTCGTCCTTTGCTTCATTTTAACACATTATTCTGCTTGCCCAGAAAATTGTTTTGGTCTCAAACAACTCTTATTTATTCATTCTTGTGGATGAAAGTCGAAGCCTGGATAATGTAAAATGATACAAATCCAGAATCCTTTTATATTTGACTTTCAAATGTAGGGTTGTATTTACATTTGATTATGCAAATGTTTAATATGCAAGCAATTCAATCCAGGCAAAATATGGCAGAGCCACAGGCTAAGTGCCTCCCTGGAAAAGGCCTGAGCAGCCACCCTGGGTCTTGAACAGTACCCCTTAGCAAAATCTACCCCCAGAAGCCAGAACAGGTCTCCTCAGCGGAGGATACACAGAAGAGCCCCACTCTGTTAACCTTCTTACCCTCTTTCCAAAGCAGCGGGGCTGGGTGTTTCTTAGGGCACCCTGGGTACCAGGCGCATCTTGTCATCTTGGCTGCAATGGCGATATTTGCTGCCAGTTCTGGGAGGGACTTGTGACTGACACAAAGATTATTGCTGCCCTTTCTAGTCCTCTGTCTTAGCCAGTGATGAGGGTCAGCTGCTAGCAAGGGGCTTACCCACTCTTTCAAAGATTAGTTGCTATTACTTTTTAGGCATTTGCAGCCTCTCTCTCCAGCTCTGTCGTCCACCAGCTCAGTTCAAGGGGAGACAACATCATCTCCAGAGAGGGGAAGCACAGTGGTTCAATATCAGGAAAGCACCCTGCCACAGGATTCTTCAGGAAGATCAGTAGGGTTGCAGACAGGAAATGAATTAAACATGGACATGTCTGGAGCCAGGGAGGCCACTGAGGAGGATGCTCAAATATCCAGGCAAAGAGTTATGGCAAGTGAGCCAAAGTAGTGGTGGCAGAATGAAGAAGGGACCAAGCAGGAACGACTTAGATATTAATATTAATTTACTATGTGAAAGCTTCCTTCTGGGCTGTTTTGTTCTCCAGGGAGACAGAGTGTATACTGTAATCGGCACAGAAAGAGAGAAGACAAAAAGGAAATGTAAGCCGAGATCAGGCTTAGCCTACGGGCTGCGGGACTCAAGGCTCTCTGAATCATTCCGAGCTTTCTCAAAGCAGGTGCTAAGGTAGAGCTTAGAGTTCAAGATGGTCCTTAGACAATTTATAGGTTGGACTGTGTGTGCCCACTATTTACACATATGAACCCTTCCCCTTGGGTCCTCAGAACACGACTGTATTTGGAGACAGGCCTGGTGAAGAGTTACTTGGGTTGAAATGAGGTAATTAGGGTGGCTTCCAATCCCGTAAGCCTGGCATCCTTCCATATAGAGACCATTGGGAAGATAGGAGGACAACAGTGAGAGATGGCCACTGAGAACAGCTCTGTTGGCACGTTGGTCTTCGACGTGTAGTGTCAAGATTTTAAGAAAACGCAGGCTTTGTTAAGGCACCTCAGACTGATTCACCCAGAGACCAGCACCTGTGAAGAGAATGGGGGGGAGGGAGAAGCGGCATGCTGAAAATGAGACAGATGGAGTCACACTAAGCCCCACAAAGTTGTACCCAACCCTGCAGGGTCTGTGGAGCGGGGTGGCTGTACCTTCACGTTCCACCTCATTATACCACCAGGTGAGAGCTGCTTCCTCACACTTGTGACCTCAGGCCAGACAGCTCTGTGCCGCCAGGGCCTTGACAGAGCTACTGAAGGCTTGTGCTGTCCACACCCTGCCACCCATGCCTCTGTCTCTCAGCGAACTCTCTTTGTCTTGCTTTGGCTCCTGCAATTCCCCCAGGACATTAGCAGGTCCTGTTTCTTCACAGCTTGTAGAATCAGTGAGTCTCACAGTCACAGACTCCCTTCCAGCCTCTATTGCTGTAAAACAGGCCATTGGGTCTGGTGTTATCCGCAGTCTGTTTCCTGAGTTCTCAGGCTCCGCAGTATGGGGGCTGACTGGCTCATAACCACCTGTGATCCATCTATCCACTGCAGAATTGTAAGGAGGAATGCAAAGGCTCTAAAAAGGGAAATGATATGGAGAAAGAAATTCCAATTTATCTTTTTGATCATTACCAGTAGCATACACAGGTCAAAATACGGACCGTGGAGAAATGGAGACACTCTGTTTAGTTGTCCACTCCCTACTAAGCTCCAATAGATTGCTTCAAACTCCTGCCACACAATGGCCTTGGCTAATCCCAATGGGTCACAAAACAAAGTAAGCAGATATGAATGTGAAAAAGATTTGTACAGACTGGAGAGGGTGGATGGAACTGTAGAGAGGAAGGAGTTGAGAGTATATGGTGTATATGTGTGAAATTGTAAGGATATATTGTACCCAATTTATTATTACATATTAATGCTTTACAAAAGAACAATTCAGTTTTACTCTTTCTCTAAGCTGGATGACGCCAACATGTCACAAGAGAAATCTACAGAAAAGATAGTGAATCAGTGTTCTCAAGAGGAGGGCAAACCTCAGTGGTGATCTGGGGAAGTACTGGGACCTGTCTAGGGTAAGGGAGAACCTAAGGGCAAACCTTTTTGTGAGCTTTTCCCACAGGAAAGGATGGATGGGGCATAGGAAGCAGGCTTAGGATTGGCCGACTAGGGTGATTTCCAAGGGTTTTGGGGTACAGGGATTGTTAGTAGCTGTCTGGTGTCTGACCTGGTACTGATTAGGGCAGGAGGATGGTCATCCATAGTGTGAGAAGCCCACGGGGAAGGTGGCTGTGGGTGGAGACGCTGGATGGGTCAGTTCACATTCAGAGTTTACATTCACAGGTGAGCCATTTACTGTCACTAGGAACTGTACAGTTTCGCCAGAGACAGCAAGGCCCCAGATGACAACACCTTGGAATAAAAAGACAGGATCAACACTGACTCACCAGTGAAACAAACACTATGCCAGGCCTTGGGAAGCGGTATGGATGTCACATGGGCAGAAAAGACTCTTACGTGAAAGCTGTCTTTCTTATTAAAATAAACGGAGTCATTTTGCGACCCAGTGACCAGCTGCTCTCTGAGTTCTGGGACCATACTGAATGTTTATTGCTAGGCTATGCTTTTGTCAGATGGGAACAAATCGGTTGGTCGATGTTTGCTGGAGACGGCACTGAGGTCAGCATTGTCGGTAAGTGGGAGTCTGAGCCACTATGCCTGGGGCAGCCCCCACCCTGATGCCTGCTTACATGGACGTGACAGTTACTCGCTCATCACCTTGATGCGAACAATGGAAAGAAAGAATGTTCCGTGTTGATGGGGAAGATGGAGAAACAGTTCCAGTGCAGCAGACAGAAGCAGAGCAAAGCAACAGCGAGGTGTAGCTAAGGCTAAGTCACAGCCCCCGAAGGGAGACCCACTGGGACCAGCCTCTAACCAGACTCGACTTTCCATGGTTCTATTGCTTACACTCAAACTGGGATTGCTTTGATCAGGCTATATTGGGAATTGAATCTATGCAACTTAGGATTCACCAGTGACTTAAACCATTCATTAGGTCAGAGCTCTCATGGTCTCTGGAAACACCTTCACAGACACACCCTGATGTGGGATTCCTTAACCTCCTGGCGCGTCTCAGTCCAGCCTCCAATTAAAATGACTGTCTTTCAGTTTACTAAACAGATGTATGATCAAGCTGCTTTCGAAGTATCCTGCTCGCAACATTGGCCAGAGAAGCCCGTTTTCTACAATGGGCAGTGGTTAATGCAGCAACTGATAACTAGCCAACGTGCTGAGAATAAGTGACTGACCGTGGAGCGCTCAGCCCTCAATGGGACATATTTATAAATCCCATAAGCCTTGGGGAATGCCAGAATGGGACAGAATGGAAGGGTAGAGAGCAGGGCTCTGAATGCGGTCTCTGGACACGCATTCAGTTCTCCCCATGAACGCCTGCGATTGTGGTCACCTGCACAAGAAGAAGCAGATGAGTCAGCATTTAGGGGGAAGGGCTGACTGGAGTCAGTGGGACTGGGAGAAAAGCAGGGGAGGACCTGATGGCGGGAGGGTGATGGGTTGGCGAGTGTGTGAGGGAGAGGCAGGGAGTTGAGGTGGATAGAGCCCAGTCACATTGTATACACGCCTGCAATTGTCAAGGGATAAGTAAAAGACACTTTAAAAAAAAATTAACCATCAAAGGTGGCCATTACATGTGGTCACCCTGCTGCCAATGGGACAGGGAGTGAGTGACAAAGGCTAATGGCAATGAGACGTTTGAGTCATTTTGTCAGTCTGGTTGTTTAGTGTGATGATCCTCAGGAAAATCTTAAAAGCCGCCTTCCTTTGGGACGTTAACTAATACAGAAAGGCATTTCTTGTCAGAGGCCAGTGGCGCTTCGAAATGTCCTGTAGCCACGCAGAGCTCTGATGGGGACAGCTGGGCACCCTCTGGATGGTGTCACATGCTGGCTCCTCACCCTTCACAGTCAGGCTCACCTAGCATGTGACTGGGCACCCCTAGAACCTTATGTCCTTCGTCTTCTGAGTTTATTCCTTCTGGGCCGCTGACCAGTCCGTGAGCTGTTCACCGCTGCACCATCTCATGTCGTCTCCCCTGGCAGGGACTCAAGAGACTCAGCCGAGCTCTGGCCTTCAGGAAGGTTTTCCTTTGTCGTTGCCTTTCAGGTCACGGTTTCTTCTTTCCTCCATTATTGTAGTCTTTGAAAACTTTATGTGTGTATACATATATAATATATATTGTATTCATATAGATGGGCATATTTCACACACTAGATATTGTTTTAAATATTGTCATATCTGTCTCATTCTCCCTCCTATTTCCTCTGAATCCCCTCCATACATCCACCCCTCTCAGAGCTTCCTTTCTCCTCCTCTCTATTTTCAGTAACTCACTAAGTCCAATTAGTGCTGCCCATATGTGCATGACTGTGGGACCATCCACTGGAGCAGAGAAACTACCAGTGGCCACAGTCTCAAAGGATGATTCTCCCTTTCCCAGAAGCTATCAAATGTCAATACCTCCTCAGTATGACAGATGACAGATAGCACCTCCCAGATCTCTGTCAATCAAGGTCATGGTTTAAAGGAGCATACTGACTGTGCATTTGAAGTTTTCTTCATGTACATACCAAACCAGTTCATTTGTGTTCTCTCTCTCTCTCTCTTTCTCTCTCTCTCTCTCTCTCTCTCTCTCTCTCTCTCTCTCTCTCTCTCACACACACACACACACACACACACACACACCCATAAGCATGAGCTGAGGTTAGGGGAGCCATTCCCATAGAGGTAGACGCCACAAAGGGCTTGCACCTACCTGTGCAGCTTGGTGGCCCTCTAGCACTGGTTGTGCTTGACCTTAGATGTACCAATGTCACCTTTACACATAGTTGCTCCTGAGGGCACTCAGTCTTACAGTTTGGTAAATCTGCAGAACCAGGTGATGACAGGCAGACACCTGCCTGGTCATTTGCTTCTCTGGAGGATACAACTCTTGCAGGACCTAGCAGCACAGGAGAAGTGTCTGTTTGTTTGCTTGTTTTTACAAGCTATGTAATTCTTCACAGAACAGTGTCTCCATCCACTTTTTGTTGCTGTTAATAGAATACAAAAAAAATACCAGCATAATTTTTAATAGGTGAAGTTTATTTCAGAAAGTTCTAGAGGCTGGGAAGTCAAGCACTGGGGTACTAGCAACTAGAAAGGGGCTTCTTGCTGTGTCATAATAGCAGAGAGAGACACATGGACTCAAGGGGCAAATGCCTGTCCAGGTGGCTCAGATACCATCAGACATTACAACAGAGGGCAAGTGAGCTAATATAGCCTTGGGGAAAACTGTTTAAGAAGGGATAGAGCAAGCGTGTTATTCCACATCTCTCCCCCCTCTTATAAAGTCACTAATCCCACCACAGAGGCCTCATTGTCACCTCATTGAACCCCAGTTACCTCCTGTACTCATTACTTTCCAGCTGCTGTGACTGAACACCACAATCAAAAGCCATCTATGGAAGAAAGTTGATTTTGGCTCTTGGTTACAGAAAGATGAGTCTATCAGGCTGCGGTGGTGTGGCAGCAAGCAAACCAGGAAGCTGAGGGATCACATCTTCAACAGAAAGCGGAGAGCACCCACTGGAAGTGGAGCAAGCCTAAGGACTCTCAAAGCCCACCCCCTGTAACATGAGGGCCGGCTTGTTGGGGTTTCTATCCTGCCCAGTACCCCACAGCCGGCAAATCCCAAAGAAAATCACACACAGGACTCCATAAGATTATAAAGCTGATTGACCCATTAGGTCAGGCTTCTTATTAGTCCTTGTAACTTATATTAACCCATTATCATTATCTATGTTAGCCACATGACTCAGTACCTTTTCCAGCGGGGCAGCTTACATCTTTCCTCTCTGGTGGTCTGGGCAGAACTGGCGGAGGGCGCTTCCTCCTCCTTAGCCTTCTCCTATTCTCATTGCCCCACCTCTACTTCCTGTCTAGCCTTCCCGCCTATACTGCCTGCCTGACCAATCAGCGTTTTATTAAAACATGATTGACAGAATACAGACAATTCTCCCACACCAACCCCCAGTGACGTACTTCCTTTAGCAAGGCTCCAGCATGGAAACCACCTCAAACACTGCCACCAACCAGAGACCGGGTGCTCCAATACCAGAGCCCCGGGGGACAATTCTCATGGAGAACACCACACCTCCCAAATACCAGAAATATATGAATTTGAAGGTTATGTTTCTAACACATGAACTTTTAGGGAACACAAAAAAACCTCAGAGCTGTATGATGCAACTCTCCATTGGAGCTTGTTACAAACTCTGTACATCAGCTTTTCCTACCACTGATACTCTCAATACTGTAGGCTGCAAATGGCATGTGTAGAGGCCCCAAAATCAAGAGCTGCTGCAAACTCTTTTCTTGTGAGCTTCGCTCAAACATGGGGGACACCTGTAACACTTGGTATACAGGTGGATACAGTTAGAAACATGCCGTGAAATCAGCTGCTTCTAAACATCAGAGAAGCCCATCCTGCATTCCAATTCTTTCATCATTGCTAGAAGCCAAGATGGAAAAGTTTGTCTGCTTCAGAAAGGATATCTTTATCCATAAAAACCGTAAAACTTCACTCATGTTACCTGTTCTTCAGTATTTTCTCTTTCTTTTTGAGAGAGTATCTTCTTGTGTACCCCAGGCTAGCCTCAAAATGCCCATCTACCTGCCTCAGCCTCCCCCATGCTGAGATTACAGGCATGTGCCACCCCACCAGGATACAGAGAAGACATTTCTTTCCTCTTTTTTTTTCCTGGTGCTAGGGATTGAGCATGTGGTCATACATCAAGGGGTTCGTTTATCTAGATGAAGAGATCTGGACCCACTTCGAATCATGAGCAGGGACTTTTAAGCCAGCCTGCTCTCTCCTGTTTTGAAATAACAAGATACAATAGTCCAGGAAGTTATAAATAATAAAAGTTTATTATGTTTCAGTTATATATGATTACACATTGAGTAGGCTAGGAAGCCTAAACAGTTTCCACATTTAAAGAGGCTTTCATGCTGCATTGTCCCATGGTGGAAGGCACCACATGGCAGTAAAGAGCAAATGAGGACTGAATATGCCCATTCTCTGACATGTCATTCATCTATCGATGTGGGTAGAGTTGGTCATCCTGACCTACTCAAAGATCTTTATCATGAATGACCTTCTTAAAAATCTGATCTCTCCTCCCTGTTGTATTAGGGATCAGAATTCTAACATAAACTTCAGGACTATCCTTCAAACTGTATTCCTTGCTGATAAAGAATTTATCAGAGGGAGGAATGCGAATGACGTTCTAGGAATGTTCACAGAGTGAGAAGAAATCAAGAGACAGGGTTGCTCTGTAGGAGCCTGTCTTGGAACTAGCTCTTGTAGACCAGGCTGGCTTCGAACTCACAGAGATCCGCCTGCCTCTGCCTCCCAAGTGCTAGGATTAAAGGTGTGTGCCACCACTGCTCGGCTGGAGTTAAGGGTCCTAACAAGAAAGCCACTGGAATCGTGTCTCTCATAATAAGCAGAAGGGAAGATAGTACATCCTGGAGCTGTCCAGCAGCCCTTTCTGTCACTCTCCATTGTGACAAACAGGTTCTGAGAGCAGAAAAGGAGCCAGCAGACTTTCCTCTCTCAAACATGGGGCTGGGTACTTCAACAGCAATCCACTGTGCTCCTAAAATGGCTTCTTTTCAGTGGTTCTCAATCTCTGGGTCACAGGCCCTTTTGGGGGTCACGTCTCAGATATCCTGCAGATCATGTATTTATATTACAATTTATGACAGTAACAAAATTACAGTTATGAAGTAATAAAGGAATAATTTTATGGTTGGGGTCACCACAACAGGAGGAACTTCATTAAAGAGTCCCAGCATTGGGAAGGTTGAGAACCACAGCTCTTGATGAAGGTAACAGATGGTGGGCAGCTTGCTAGCTTTTGAGAGTTTCATTACACTGGCCTCTCACTGTGGAAATGGTAGCAAGCTGTCCTTAAAAGAAGAAATTTACGTGATGTGATAGCTAATGTTCATCATCAACATGACTGGATTTTAGAACCACCATGGGCTCGTACTTGTACATATCTCCTTGTAGGTGTTTCCAGTAATATTTAACTGTGGAGGGAGACCCATCCTAAATGTGGGCTGCACTCTTCCATGGCCTGGGATGAAAAGGGGCAAGTGAGCTGAGCACCAGCATTCGTCATCTTGACTGGGGACACAATATGATCAATTGTCTCGGGCTGCGGCCCCCACACTTTCCTTACATGGTAGATTAAACCCTTAAACTGTGAGCAGAAATAACCCTTTCTCCTTCCGTTCCTTCCTATCAGATATCTTTTGTCACAGTAACATGTAAATTAACGAATACACATGTTCTTGAATTTTCCCTCTCCTCTCCTTGATGCTCTGCCAGACCCACGGATTTTGGGTTGGGGAGTTCCTTATTGACACCTACCATATGCCTCACAACATTGACTGTGACCAGAAAACATGTTTGTGATCACAGAAGTTCATGAGTTGGGCTATCACTGCCTCAAGCTCCCCTACCTAGAAGCAGCATTAATTAATAGGATGCTGGAATGGTGTACTGGAGGCTCAGTTGCAGTAGCAGATGGGAGGCTCCATCCTTAAAACTGTGGATGACTTGATTAAGCATCTGCCTCAAACCCATGGCCAGTATCTGGTGGTGTCTGCCCAGAAGCGAGACACACGATCTAGGAAACCAGGAGTTGTGTAGTAGAAGGAACAGCGGGCCACTTCCTACCACCTGGCTCCTGGCTAGCTTTACCTGAAATACTTACACAGAAACTGTATTCATTTAAACACTGCCTGGCCCATTATATCTAGCCTCTTCTTGGCTAACTCTCACATCTTAACTAACCCATTTCTAATAATCTGTGTATCACCACGTGACTGTGGCTTACCTGGATGAGTCTAACCTATGTCTGTCTCAGAGACGAGAACCATGGCATCTGTCTGACTCTGCTTTCTTTCTCCCAGCATTCTTTTCGGTCTACTCTATCTATCTAAGCTGCTGTCCTATCAAAAGGCCAAGGCAGTTTCTTTATTTGACCAATGAAAGCAACACATAGACAGAAGACCCTCCTACACCAGAGTTGTGTTAGCAATGTCGCCAAGTCTGTTACATCTCAAAAGACACTGGGACAATTTCATCTCATGGTGGGATCTTGAAATCAGTGGGTTTGAAAGCATCAGATTTCACAGCATATTGTCTCACCAGGGAACACGTTAGATGGTGAGCCTGGGGTTTGGGTCTCACCCTGCCAACCCAAAATGTCTAGATAGACTCACCAGACTGAGCAGGAAAATCAGTCTGCAGAAATCTGAGAAAGCTTTTGGTTCCTGCCATGCAATAGAGATGAGGGGGGTGTTCTGTTGATACCCCAGTAGACTCATGGAGCCACAGGCTTGTAAGGAGTCTTCACCCGTAGAAGGCTACAACCAAATCAAATTCATCCAGGTCAAAAGTTTGTATTCCACCACCTAACAAAGACCCTCCTCCCACCGAGGTGCCCACAGTACAAGAGGAACACTGCCCCAAAAGTCACCTCTACGTCCCTCATAAGGCCTGAGGAGCAGCTACAGGAGAGGAGACTCTGAGGCTATGTTTCTGTTGTCCTCCTGCTTTTTCCTCCCCACAACCTCTCCTTCTCGATGCTGCTGGGGCTAAAATCAAAGGTTCCACGTGAACACCTGGCTGGGCTACACCACCAGAAACAATTCAACATGGAGCGAGGTTTCTCATTTCCCTCTGTAAAGTTATCTTTTCCAATTGAACAATGAACGGGAGCAAGCAGTCTGCAGAGGGGTGTCACCACTGACCCTGGGGATCCTGTCTCCATCTTTCTCCACTCTGTGTGGCTGGATGCCCACCCTTCACATCTTTCAGGTCCCTTTCATTCTGCCTCCTTGATAGAATCAGCCAGTGGGGGCATCAGTGGGAGGCTAGAGGTTATCAGTCTCCCTGCTGTGTCCCTTGACTGACCTGCCTAGTTGTTCTTAGCAGGATTGTTAATAGACCTCTCTTTTCGTCTCTTCATGTTTTATTATGGTCGAATGTGTCTCCCAAATTTCATGTGTTGGGATTTTAATCCCCAAGTTCATGTCCACAGGATTTTGTAGGGGGGTCTTTTGGGGGGGGTTGTTTGGGCCATCAAGGCAATGAGTTACTGTAGAATGGCTTTCTTGGACGTCAACTCTGTCACACCATGTGATGTCTACTGCCATGTTGTGATGCAGCATGAAGGCTTCATCAGCTCTGACTAGATGCCTGCAGCATCCTCCGGGACTTCTCAGGCTCCATAATGGTGTAGGAGGTCCTTCTGTCTATGTGTTGCTGTCATTGATTAATAAAGAACTGCTTTGAGCCTATGGCAGGGAAGAACAGAACTAGGGTGTATGCTGCAAGGAAGAAGGACAGAGTTGGAGAAAGCCATGGAGCCGCCAGAAACTTTGCTGGTGAGCCACAGCCATGTGGCAATACACGGATTCATAGAAATGGGTTAATCTGAGATGTAAGAGTTAGCCCTTAAGAAGTTAGAGCTAATGGGCCAAGCAGTGTTTTAATTAATACAGTTTCTGTGTGATTATTTCAGGGCTAAGATAGCCTGGCAGCCGGGATGAATAAGCGGGCTCTCCTCCTCATCCAACACCGTGGAGCTCTAATACATGACAGATTTAGGATTTACTGTCTTGTCTGTGTGCCAAGCCCTGGTCTTTTTCCATTCCACCACAAAGTTACCTTTGAAGAAAAGGTCATTCTCTATCTCTGAAACTACAAAATGAAAACAAGACATCCTTCTATTAACAAATTCTCATTCCATTGATACAGCGGCCTCAAATGTGGCCCCCAAAACTGTGAGCCAAATGGAGAGGCCCCTGAAGGAAGCAGCAGTTACAAGTTACACTTCTCTGAAATTTCCATTGTCTGTATGAGAAGAGAGAGAGAGAGAGAGAGAGAGAGAGAGAGAGAGAGAGAGAGAGAATGAAAATTAATAGGAAAAAAACTGTCTACCAAATCACCTTAGCAGATGCATGGCTTGTTTCATGGGAGCAGAATGGCATGTTCGTTAATGGCTCTGGTTACGAAATGTGTGCTAGGGTCATTATTTATAATGGGCAGCAACAAAAAGCAGTAACAAAGCTGGCGCGCAGCAACGGACAGTGTAAAATTTTAATTGAGAGGCATTTTCTGGATTTTGATTTTAAATGTTCTGTTGTTAAAAAGGAAAGCAGCTTTTCCAGAAGATGAGCATTATGACAGGAGTGAGTGCCTAGCACGTTTGCTTGAGACACCAAAGAAGGGGATGTCCGCCAAACCTCTTCCCCCCCGACCTGAATTGCATCACTGTCAATGATAACGTCTAATGATACATCATCTGGGAGCAACTGACCACTTCCCACACATCGAGCAGGAGCAGAATAATACAGGTTACTGTTCCTGCTCCAAGATCAATTCCAAACAGTCCATCTGGCACCTACTCTGCGTTGGGCACATGCGTCGGCCTGCAGAGACAATAACATCCACCTAAGACCCTGCACCACTGTACAGGATGGACCCTTGGTTCTAGAAAATGCAGCACTGGTGCTCGTTCTGGGAAGACAGTAGACTGGGGATCCTGAAGGGGTGGGACATACATGGGGAAGATTAGATGAGTAAGACAAAAACAACAAAAAGTTTACTGTAAGGAATCTATCTGCCTTGGTCAGGACCAAAGAGGAGAATCTGTAGCCATAGACGAGAGGAATATAGAAAATGATGGTAATATATTAGAATGCTCATGGGGTCGTGGTGGCTGAGGTCACACGGTGTGTCATTTGCTAGATGGATAACTGAATGCCACTAGTTTAGCTCTAATCTAAACCTGGAGGCCTGAGAACCTGAGGGCTGATGGCCAAGGGACAACAGAAGATTGTTGTCCCAGCTCAAGAATGTGAGATTGCCCTCCTCCTATTTGTTTAATGTGGGGACTAAGTGGATTGGGTGATGCCAGCTGATGCTGAGGAGGGGTCAATTTTTTTCTACCTCCATATACTGATTCTAGCAATCTCTTCTGAACAGCAATCCACTCTCGCATGTGCACACACAAACACTTTTTCCAGCTGTCTGGGCATCCCTTAGGCTCATCAATTTGGCACCTAAGATGAACCACTGCAGAAGTCATATAAAAAAAATAATTACTGCTTGGCTTTCAACTTGTAAATCTGATTCATTAGCAGACTGTGAAACCCAAGTAGTGTTTTTGGAAAAAGTCAGCACAGCAAAATAAAAAGTATCAGCATGCAGGGTGTGTGTATTAAGGCCAGTATGATTTCATCAGCATCTGAATATGGCTTTACATAGGTAGATACTGTGTACCTGGCTCATAATCGGTGTATCTCTTATTGTAGGTGACAATTCAAACAAGAGTGTACAACTCTGACTTAAGGTCAACTATAAAACTGCAGGACCAGTTTACCAAGCCCATCACGTGAATTTCCTTTGGCTGAAATGGAAATCATCAAATGTCATGCCTGGGAAACAGGAGTCCCTGTGCTCTGCCATGGAATGGGCACACCTGGTGTGTGAGCCTGTCAATAATGACGAGCATCTGTGGACAGTCCTTGTTCTTACTCCCCTATGATGGAGATCAGATTGTCTTATTTTACAGACATAGGCAGGAGGCCATCACTTTTCCAGGGGTGTGGGGCTGTAGGTGGCACAGTAAACCTTGAAATTTAGCAGAACCCCTTCCTCCTAATTAAGCTTGTTTCCCATGGGACCCTGCGAAGGCTGTGAACTTTGTGGTGTAAATTGTCTCCTCTGGCGTATGTCTATATCTTGTTCAGTATTCTAGTTTTCAATCGCTCTGACTACCGAAACTTCATGGCATTAAGCAACCTTACTTCATTGTGCTTACAGAGTTGGGGGATCAGGAGTTTGGTTATGTTATCAAGGGGGCGGCAGTTCTCTCTGTGAAGCTTGGCATCTCACTTGGAAAGACTCGACAGCTGGAGGGTACTTGAGGGTTGGGCTTGCCAGTCATCTGGAGTAGCTTCATTCCCCCATCAGGTACCTGGACCGAGATGCCAGCAAAGCCGAGATCGTTGACCTCAGAATCTTTTCTCGAGGTCTCCATGTACCTGGGCTTGATTCTGGGGCTGGCATCTCCTTTGGAGGGGACACAGAAGACAAGCACTCCAGGTGAGACCGATATACTGCCAGCCCTTTCCCAACCAGCCTCCGAATATTACCATCAGTTCTCCCATTATTTTCTCTTGGTTGGCAGATCCATCCAGATCACCAAGGAGGGACCACAGGCTTCACTTTTTGATATAAAATCACTCTCTATAAAATTCCCAATTTTCTTAGTTTTCAACCAGTGCGTACAAACTTTCTTGTTATTGGGACAACTGGATTTCCCTTGGTGTGGGAGAGTGAGTGGCTCCAATTCTTCATGATGCATAGGGCACTTTGTGGTTAATAATCTGCTGTTCATTCTAATGATCTGTAGTCCCTATAAGAGTAAATGAGCTGGAACCACAGATATATTTACTGCCTTAATTTAGTCGCTAGCATTAGGCTTACTTTAAAGTAGTTTCTCTCCATTTGGATGGAATTCCTTTTATCCAAGCTTATCTTCAATGTCAATAAGTTTAGCACTCCTCAACAGCTGGAAGCCCAGATATTATACATCTCCCCTTCTATTAATCTTCTGTAAGTTGATCTTTATAGCTATGGAGTCCATTCATCACTGCAAGCTGTCCGCTTGCATTTGTACGGTCTTCCATTTAGCTAACTGAACTCGATTTCTTTATCTAGACTGAAGTTCTTTGTCATTTTAATAGTTTATAGAGTTCTCCCTCAGAGCAGCTTCTGAGTGTCAGACTGTCCACAAAGAACAAATGGATGCTAATAATGTCCCCCGTTATGCTTCATCTTAACCCACTGCTAAGGCTCTTTGGTAAAGTGATCGCCAAGAATCGTAGGATAGTCCATGTCCTGTAAGAACACTTACAGTCTGGCCGTTTTTCTCTGAAGAGGACCAGACACCACGCTTCGTTTATCGAGCTCTTCCTACAAAACCTGAAACTCGGCTTTATTCGTCTACGTTTTCCAGACTTTTGTGCAGGCAAAGCACAATGAAAGGTTTTTAAAACCTCCGTGTGATGGGATAATATGTCACGGCAAAGGACAGTCGGGTTGACAGAGCAAAGAGGGAACTGAAGGAAGGCATGAGGGAAATAAAACAGCAAAGACAGAAGAGGGGTGGCTGGGTTCCTGGTTCAGATTTTAAATGCCCGCTCGAAGCCGGCATGCCTAGGGCTTGGTCCTCACCTGGCTGCACTTTTGGGAGGTGACAGAACCTCTGAAGTATGGGGTGGGATAGCAGGAGGCTGGGTCACTGGGATGAAGTAGCAGGTGGAAGCTGGGTCACTGAGGGTGTCCTCGAAGGGGACACTGTAACCTTGCCCCATCTTCTCTCTGTTTCCCAGCCACCATGAGATGAGTAGCTTTGTCGCGCTGAGTTCCGCACCATGGCCTTCTACCTCGCCCCTCTGTTGTTACAAAGCCACAGAACTCAAGGGACCACGGACAGACCTCTAAAACCTTCCTTCCTCTAAACTGGGTTTCTCAGGAACTTTTCCAAGGGATGCCAAGGTAACAGACACAACATGGCTCTCATCAGAAAAAGCTAGTGAAGTTCTGAGCCCCACCAGGGTAGGAGGCTACGGTTCTCATTACAGATGAGAAGTGAGAGCAACCAGGACATGAAAAGTCCAAACTAGGATGTCATTATCAAGGTGCTGGATGCCCTAGCTCTAAGGCATACATGCCTCTGTCTCTCTAGACCCAGGCAAGGATGACTTTGAGAGCAAGTTCAAGTCACCCGTGCCAGCTCCCGGGCTAGCTAAAGACCGGGAGTCACTGTACAGGGCAAACCTTCTTGGGAGAATAGTTTATGTTTGCTCATTCTAGAAGTAGCTTGCACAGCACAGGGTTGGGCAATGGTGAGAATGTCACGAGGAAAGCCAAGATTGAAGATGGATACCAGCTCAATCCTTGCCACAGTCTGGATGGCTGACAGCTGCCGCCACAAATGGGAGGTGGGTGGATGGGCAGGCTGTTGGGGACAGCTCACACATGGGGACAGCTCACACACAGAGTCGGGGCAGCAGGGCATTTTCGAGTCACCATGGTCAGTTTGGCTGGGAAAGTGGATGCAGCCTTCCATTTCCTTCCAGCCTTCAAAGGCTGTGTCCTGGAGTCGTGTGATAAGGAGAGCCAGGTCCAGAGGGGTCCTGCAGATGTGCCGGCCTGAAAGTACCTGTGTGAAGCTCCACAGCCCTCTGCGAAGGGAAGAATCACTCTGCTTTCTGTATGTTCAGCTAATTCTGCAAACCAGCTAAGGCCGGGCCCCTTCCATCCTTGGAAAACAAGGCTGCAAATCCTATGGAACAGCAATCTCCCTGGGCTTCAGTATTTTACTTTTCCCATACGGTAGGCTAAGGGCGTTACAGTGCCTTCTCAACCTTTCTAGGCCAAGTACTCTACATGCAGAAATGCCCCCCAGCAGCCCCATCAGACAGACTCCATCCACACTCCCAGTTTTTCTCATTGAGGAAATAAGGCACAGAGTGGTCAAGTCATTTGCCCAAGGGCACACCCCTGAGAAGGGGTGAAGGACTGAAAGCCAGATGGGCTGAGACCATAGTCTTCATCTTGACCTGTCTACCCAACTGCTCCATGAATCACTCACCACAGACACCCCTCTGCTCTGCTGCTGGGAGGGACAAGACACACAGAGAGGCCCACTGGGTACCCTCAGCATGGCCTGAGTCTGTCCTTAGAACGCGGCACCTATTAAGGAAGAGGCAGGAACCAATTCTTCAACTCAAACACATGAAATTTAAATGCAGACCAAGGCTGGGTGCTTCAGCATTAATCTCATGCTATGTGTGGACTCCTGGACTCCAGCCAAATCACTGCAGGAAATCGGATTCTCTTGGAGGATGCCAGGCCCCACCCTCAGATTCCAAATACCTCTGCAGCTTATAACCTGCCTGCACTTGGGTTCCTAAAGCTAAGGACTGAACCAAAGCTCTTGGAATTTAAGCCAACATTCTGCTTGTTCTCTCTCTCTCTCTCTCTCTCTCTCTCTCTCTCTCTCTCTCTCTCTCTCTCTCTCTCTCCAGAGGGATGGCATCAGTTACATTTGGCAGAGTCTAGGACATAGCCACAGCAGCTTGGCCCTTGATGGGTCAGTGTTGCTTAGCTCATGGAAGGTATGTATATCAAGAGCCTTCCCACTACCAAATTGGGGACAAATTTTTTGGTTCCTCCCCCAAGCCAAGCGGCACAGGTGAAGCGTTTAGTACAGGCCCGGGGATCCAGGATGCTCCGAAATAACATCAGTTAAGATGACAGTAACTTAGCCTTAACTGACATAGCCATTGTGCTTTTTGAGTGAAGTGGATGGGAAAATTCTGGCATCTCTTGAGGCTGAAGATGGCTTGTTACACTATTCTCCTCCTTTGACTTAAAAAAAAAAATAACAATACAAAGTTTTTAAAACGTGAAAAAAATAAAAATCTTTTCACCAAGACACAAATGACTGAGTCAAGCCACAGAGTTTCTTTTTATAGCAAGATGCCAATGGGAGACTCATGGCGGGCAGATCTCACCTGCCCAACTCCCCAACCTTCCGGTCCCCATAGGTACTAGGGGTAGTGCTAGAGTAGAAGAGGTGCCACAAGAGGAGGGTCACAAAGGGCTCGGACCCCACAGTCACCTCTCAGATGGTTGTCCCTCGCCAGCCAGCGCCTTTGGCCACTTAACCTTCAGGTCTGTTTGCTGGTGGAGGTGGATGGGCTGGCTGGTCTGGGGCAGAGGTGTGTCGGCACCGAGGGAGGCGGGAGCCGGGCCGTTGGGAGCCAGGCGGCTGAGGCGGGGAGTCTAGCATGTTCCTGGGGTTGCTGGCGGACGCGGGGGTGGGTGGAGACGATCACGATTGAGGAGGAGCACACAGGCGCACTCACCGCCTTCCTCCTTCCCTTCCTCTTCCTCCCACCCCGCCCCCAGGGGGGGCGGTACCCTGGTCCCTGGGGGGAGGTCTGCACCCCCGGAGGGTGGCGGCCCGGAAGGAGGGCTGGGGTTGGGGTTGCTGCGGTGGGTGGCGGACGCCACGGGCCCCTCCCCCGCGCTCCCTTGCTGCCTCCCCTTGCTCCCCGCCCCTCCTCCTCTCCATCCTCCCCATCCTCCTCCTGGTCCCCGGCAACCGCGGCTAGGGGAGCAGCCGGCGGCACCGGGGCTGCTCAGCCTTTGTCTCGGGCCGCCGGACGCGCCGGGCCCAACGCAACGTAAGTGATGGGGGCCGGGACCGGGCCGTGGGGGGGCTCAGCGGGGCGGGCCCTGGCGCGGGCGCTGCCGCGGGAGGGGGGAGGGGTACGGGCGGGGAGGAGGGGTAGTAAGTGATGGGAGGCTGGGCCGGAGGAACCAAGGCTGCAATGCTCGGGCGGAGCCGGCGCGGGAGCTCAGAGGGGCGCGTGGCCGGCTCGTGGGGCGCCGCAGCCTCGCGCCAGCGAACCTGCGGCTTGGGTGCAAATCCTGTTTCTCCGGGCAGAGGCCACGCGGGGACGGCGGAGACTGCGAGGACTGGCAGTCATGGAAAAACGGGAGAAGAGCCGGCCCAGCGTCACCGCCACCACTGTCACCACCATCACCATCACCATCACTGGTCGTCGCCCATCCCACCACCCCGCCTCATCCCCCATCTCATCTCCCCGCGCACCGCCAACTTTGTCAGATCATTTCCCTTGCATCGGGTAATACTTGGACAGAAGGATCGCGAGTGAGCGCAGCTGCTGTGGGATGTTTATCCAACAGGCCACTGGGCTGCCTCGGTTTTCCCGTCAGGGAAAGGGGCCTCTGTGTAGCCACTAAGGTGGCTCGATGTCCGGCTGTTTAATCCTGGTGCTAGAAGGGACAGAGACATGTCTCACTTAGTAATGACCAAAGAGACACCATAGTAATGTCTTCATCAAACCAGAGATTTGGGGTTTAAAACTTCATCTTTTATCTCTTAAGTGTCAGAGTATTAATGGCAAATGAAAACTTAAAGAAATGAAACTTTGACCAAACTATTCCAAAAAAGAAGCAAAATCAGGTATTTTGTAGGAAAATCCCTTCAGCTTGCTAAGGGCACTGCCATTCCGCCTTTAGTGCTGGATCTCTGGTGAGGCTCATTATTTTGGATGCATAGTGTGTACCCCCCGGTTGCTTTTCGCCCCACCGGAAGAAGGTCTTAATTACTGGGTTTCAAAACTGTCGTTTGCCAGCTCAGCACAGAATAGTGGGGACAAACATTCCTAGAGTGGGTCTGGGCACCTGCCTTCTTTTGAAGACACAGTAAGACCCTAAGCCCATCCTTTATTTCCCTTATTGTTTTTGGAATTTTAGGGAAAATTTAGGCACTTGGGTTGCCACATGGTAAGGGGCCAATAGGGATTCCTTTTTAAGATTCTTAATCTTGTTAATAAAAAATAAGAATGAACTCAGAAGGAAACTCGAGGACAATTTTATTTGAGTTTTATTTTATTTGAACTCCAGGGCAAGCAAGGTGTAAATCTCAGCAGTTTCCAGGAAGAGGATGGAGAAGAAGTGGAGAGACAGCTCTCCTGTACGGCAGAAGTGGGGCTCAGAGACAGCTTCAGTAAAAGGGAGTGAGGAAGTCCAGTGTGGTCAGGGCAGCATGCTCGGGCTTTTGGGAAGAATCTGAAAGAAGGAAAAAGAAAAAAAAAGAAGGGAAAAGGAAAAGTTTGGTTTTTCCAAGTAATTGAGAAAACCAAGCAAATCATAGCAGGGTCACACAGCCAGGAGTTTCTGGTAAGGATAAGTCCATTATCTCAAGAAGAAATATTTATTCCTCCCATGTCTTTGGCATGCTTTAAAGCAAATCTGCCTTCCTGACAGCTGCTCTCTTTGGTTAGGTGACCAACAGGCCCGGCTGGATTAACTTCTGTGTTCTGGCTAGCTTGGAACCTTTGGTCTCCATCCAAGACCAGGGGTAGAGCCGACTCTTTTCCAGGAGGAAATATCTTCTCCTTCAGGGCCTTGACATATCCTTGATTCAGGCTACGATACTAGCCTGTCCTCAGAAGAGGTAGCCCTAGGTCTGTGAGGGTGGCCCCCATGATGTGGTTCACCCTGTATCCTGTACTAAGTAGGGAAAATGGCACTGTTAACAATAACCTGGGGGCAAGAGCGGTCAGCATGCCTGTGTACGTGTTTGAAACTGTCCATGGACAGGCTTTTAGCTCATCAAAAAGAGAAATAATTTTAAGACATAAAATAATAACAATAATAATGAAGAACTAGCTGGGCCGTACTTGTCACTGGCATAGTTGTAAATACCTCCGATGTTGAAGTGTAATTGTGGACTCAGACCTCCGCAGTTTATGAAATGGGGTTTCAAAGTGGTAATTTTGTGGGGAAAGGTTTTTCTTGTCTAAAAGTGTTCCAAATCCCAAATTTAAGTGAGGCATAGTCAGGCGTACACAGGCGTGTTTCAGAGTAGAAACTTACAGAGCTACCCTACTGTGTCATAAATTCTGCTCTTGGATGAAGAATTAACATCTTAATGGGCCGTCATGTCTTTGCCTGTGTTTTAGTCTTTGCTGCTGCTACAACTAAATACCGGAGACAATCTACTTTATAAACAACAGGCGTTTATCACTCGCAACCGCAACCATACAGTCAAGACCCAAGGTTAGCGTCTCCTGAAGGCTTGCTCTCTGATTCGTAGACGGTATCTTTAGTTAATCCTTGTGTGACACAGGAGCCTAGGAAGCTCCCTCTGGCATATTACAAGGGTAGCAATTCCACTCCTTAGAGTGAACTCTTATTTGTTAATCGTAGCCTATGAGTTCTGTCTCTTAGTGCAAGTGCACTGAGGGATAGAGTTCAAGGTGTGAATCCAGGGAGCACCCAAACATTCAGTCCGCAGAGGACCACCATTGGGTTCTCTTGTAGAAAGTGTGGTCAATGTTTTAGCTTGTGTGAGTTTTTATAGTTCCACACAAGAAATAGGCTACAAATTAAAAATAATCTATTTGTTCTGTTTTGGAGTTTGGGGTGCTGGGACTTGATCCCCAGACCTCGTGTGAGCTGAGCATACACTCTTTCCACTGAGCTACAGCGCCACGTTCTCATCTTTTTTGAAGTATTTCCATACATCACGCATCACTCGATGCCTTTTTGCTGATGCGCATCCTGCCTTACGACCCTTCTTAGTCAGGACGCCTTCTTGGCTCACTAAGGGTGCTGGCCCTGTGATCGGTGTTGTATAGATATGGGCCTTGTTAGGGCAAGAATGGAAAACCAATAACATGTGGGCAGTACCCACCAGATTCAGGGTGTAGGACTGGAAAGGAGGCAGATTGTAATGGAGTTCTGTTTGGAGGCGGAAATGGGAGGCTCCCAAGGAGCTGTGAGCTTTTCAGCTGGAAACAGAGACGTGAGTATTGACCAGCTCTAACACAGAAGGAAAGGGGAAGGCATTCTGCATGTGGAGGGCATGTCTGAAGTCATTGGCTCAGAAGAGCAGAGAGACAGAAGACTGAAGTCATTAGAGACAGTTGGGGTTTGGGGTGCAGGGACTATCAAGTGCATGCTCAAAGCTCTGCCCTTGGAGGCTTGCAGCACTGCTCCAAGGGCTGGGACTAACTCTAGTGGCAGACAGGGCAAGGAGACAGCTGAGGAGCTGGCTAACTGATCAATCATTCCCAGATAAGGAGGTGTGAACGGGTGGATGGCTGGGCATCCAGCTTAGGGATAGGACAGCTCCACTGGGTGGTGGTGATGGATTTGAGGTTAGACGGGAGAATTAGCACAACCTCATGTTTGACAGGGGAAATTCATGGCTGACTCTTGGGTTTCTTAGGTCTTGGGAAATGGATGATGAAACCACTGGAGATAGGAAGGAAGGGCAGGCTTTGTAAAAATGCGTTTCTGTTTGATTGACAGCAGCAATTACACCGAAGGGTGGGCCGTGTGATAAGTCATGACACCTGTAGTATGCAATGGTGTGTTGAGGGTAATTGACTTAGTATCTCCATTTCCTTGCCATTTCTTTCTGTTGCGTGCCTCTGGTTCTTCATAAGCATGGAGCAGGGGGCTGTCAGGAACAGATCTACTCCTCGGTGCTGTGCAACATTAGAACGTCTCCCTCCCATATAACCGCACTTTAGAATGGCACGTTCAGCTTCTCTTCCCCTGATGCGGCTCTTCACTTTGTTGTTTGTTTGTTTGTTTGTTTTTTGAGACAGGTTCTCACTGTGTAGCTTTGGCTGACCTGAAACTCACTGTGTAGATCACACTGACCCCGAACTCAGAGACCTGCCTACCACCTCAGCCTCCCGAGTGCTGAGATTAAAGGTGTGTGCCACCACACCTGGCTCATCTCATTTCTTTTTGAGACAGAGTCTCACGCTGTAATCTAGGCTGGCCTGGAACTCGCTGTGTAACCCAGACTGGCCTTGAGCTCAGAGCGACCCCTCTTGCCCCCATTTCCCAAGCCCTGAGAGTTGAGCAAAAGTCATCCCATCTGCCTTTGACACATCCCTTTGTCGATGAGTGTAGCTTCGCTTGCGAGTTAGCATGTGGGGCATTTGGAAATGGTATCTACTAGGAAGTCCTCTGAAACACACAATGGTTGAACACATTCTCTGCTGGCACACTCTGTCGCTTGAGGGACAACCGGGGAGGAGATACAGCTCTGGAACGACGGGGTACAAGTGTGAGTCAGGGCCTCCAAGGGAAGCGGGGGCTCGTGGAGATGGCAGTGCAGGAGCAGCGGGAACCTGAGTGAGGTCCGAGGAGCACTGTTCAAGTTTTCTTTTCACTTGAAACTTTCAAATTTGAAAATGCCAAAATTTCTTTGGCCTGTTTGGGTTCTTTCCTTCTCTTTTGTATACTGCTTGACAATTGATTTGAGTTCTGTCTGCTCCGGTTTTGGAGATTTTGCTGACCTACTGAAGCCCTTTTTTGCGGGGACTCGAGATCCTAAAGCGCCCACACCACTGACTCTGGTTCGCGGCCTTCGGCTCTGAAATCCCAGACAGCTCGATCCTGCTGATAAGTGGATCTCAGCTCCGAACTGCTAGGCACTTGAATTAGCATGTCCAACAAGCTGCAGAACCGTGTTGGGGAATGGATTTCTGAGTATTTGAACTTGTTTGTGTGGAGCGCCTGGGAGTGTGTGTCCTCCGTGTCTCAAGTGTTCCAATTACACAAGTGCAGCTACTGTACTTGCGATGGATTCAGGAAGGGAAGAGCTCTTAGGGACAAGGTAATTTTGTTTTTCTTATTTTTCTTATCCTCTGTTATTTCAGTTGTCAAAAAAAAAAAAAAGTAGAGCATATTGCTTTATTTTGCTGTGGTCAGGGGAAAACCATGGAAGGTGGGGGAGACTTGCAGAGGCTTCACTCGTATTTCTGTCCCAAATGAAGACCTCGCTGTTTGTGAGGATAAAGTCTGGCGGCAAGGCCTAGGACTTTGGGTGTAGAGAAGGCACTCGGTTAGCGAACGGATGGATGGATTAGGAAGGTGGGCGGGCGGATGGGTGAATGAATTGATGGGTGGATTGTGGGGCGGGCAGATTAAAAAATGGATTTGCCCCGCTGGTGATATAGCTCAGTGGCAGAGTTCTTGCTTCCCTGACATCAGTGAAGTTCTCAGCCCTGCACATGTGTGTGCAAGCTCCCAAGTACACACCCACACGCACGCACACACACTCAGATGGTTGGATAGTCAGACGAGTGAATAAATGAATGGGTGTGGATATATGTATGCAAGGGCAGGTAAAATGGAGAGGTGCATGAACGGACAGCTGGACGGCTCAAGAATGGATGGATCAGCTAACAAATGGGTAGGCAGAAGGACAGATGAATAAAAAGATGGTCTTTTAAAGGTAAGATTTCCCCTGATCAGGGCCCAGTGAAGATGGAAATTGTAGAAATGCTGAGCATCATTCCTGCAGAGCTCTCCTGGGAATTCTCTGCTGTCTCGGGTTCTTTATGGAGGAGGGACGTACTGTCCGCCATGCTTGCTACTCCATCTGTGGTCGGGACCACACTGTCTAATGACCATGCGTGTGTTAGAGCTGTAAGTGCGCTAGGAATCCATGGTGAATGTGCTTAGAAGGTGAATTATAGTTTGTGGTTGCCTTTATCAGTCACGACTCCACTTCTGCTCTGCCAGGGAAAGTCCCCGTCATTTCTGTGTACGTACAAGACATTGGCAGATCTCTTTCTGAGGACAAACAACAGAACAAAACTCCTGTCTGCAGCAGGCAATGGTCCTTGGCTTCATATTCCTGCATAAATAGTGTGTGTGAGTTCATCCCCAGTGTGTCAGGCCTGTGAGCCATTCATAAAGACAATATGAAGATGCACACAGGATTAACTTCAATTTGGACAAAGGCAAGACTTATAACTGATGGCGCAGGTAAGAGTGCACTAGCCATGGTAGGAAGTGCAAAGGTGGGGGGCACACGAATGGTGGACTCTGCAGAAACTTAAGCTCCATGTGTCTAAGAGTGCGGTGCAGAGAAGTGAGCTGAAGTTGTCCTCTGTTGAGAGCAAATCCTCAGTGACTTGCTTTCCCGCCCCAAGACTAGCCAGTCTCTCAGTGGGATCCACCTCTGTTGACATCTGCTGGCACTGACGATGATGTGAGACAAACTTGTTTAGCTGGACGCCGTAGACGGTGCTGTTGCTGGTGCATTCTGTTTCCACATAGTCTGTTCAGTAGGCATTGCTGTTGCCACATCTGTAAATGAAACAGGAAGCGTGTTGAGACTTACTATGGTTTAGATGTGGCTTATGTTACAAGGTTCATGTGTTAGAAACTTGGTACTCAGTATGGGGATGTTAGGAAGTAGTAGGACCTTGAAAAAGTGGGACTTAAGGGAAGATTTCAAGATTGGCTCATCCCTACCCTCTAGCTAGCTGTGAGTTTTACCATGGGTCTCTCTCTCTCTCTCTCTCTCCCCTCCCTCTCCCTCTCTCCTGTGTGCTGTTTATATCTCTGTGTGTGTCTCTCTCTTTCTCTCTCTCTGCTCTCCTCTCCCTCCCTTTTGTATGTTCCTGCACTTGTAATGCCATCTGAGTTCCTCACCAGAATCAATTATTCCAAACCCCATACTGCTGAAACTTCAGAACTGTGGGTTACATAAACATTTCTTCGACTTCTCTCTCTCTCTCTCTCTCTCTCTCTCTCTCTCTCTCTCTCTCTCTCTTTCCTGTGCGCTCTCTCTCTCTCTTTCTCTCTCTCTCTTCTCTCTTCCTCCCTTTTGTATGTTCCTGCCCTTGTACCCCATACCGCTGAAACTTCAGAACTGTGGGTTATATAAACATTTCTTCTATTTGGGAAGTTCTAGGCATAGCTAATAGAAAGTTGGCTAATAGAAGACCACAGAGTCAAAACCAACCCAGGCATGCTGATAAGTCCAGTTTTCCCCTGAGAACTCACTGATAAAAGTTTAAATAAAATGTACACCATGTCTCAGCGCTGTTAGCTTCTGAATTGTTCCATCTTAATTGTTTGGAAGAATCGACAAATTAGTAGAAATAAGATCAGAACTGGTAAGTTGCCAGCAAATAGCTCATAATGTACACACTGCCTCTAAGAAAGTGTGGCGCTCATCCCCCAACCCCACACTTGCTGTTGATCCTGGCAGAAGCTTGGGGGCCTCCTACTCAAGTCTGAGTTGCATGCTTGCAACATCAGTGTGAGCTCTGCCTGAGCTGGTACTCTGCTGTGTTCACAAGGTACCTCCTTGCATCAGGGACCTCAGACATGTAAAGGCGACGCTTTAGCAAAGAACCAGCGGAGGTTCTGTGGGTGCAGTTCATGCAATCCCTGTAAACCTGAGTCTTTGGAACCATCTGCAGGAAGACAATAGCTGCATTCACTTCTGTTCAGTTTATCCACATCTCTTAAAAGCATTTATGCAATGTCTGATATAATACAAGGAGCCAAAGAGATAAGGAAGTTTGTTTGAAATTATATTTTTTCATCTATGTCCACTTAACCTTTTACTAAAAAAAAACAAAGACTGAGATACAAAATTAGAATGCAAAGTGATTTTTTGAAATGCTAATATTGCTGAAAGCATCCTTTGCTTTTGTGTTAATTCCTAACCACAGACAGTCAGGATGCAAAGAATTTCATCTCTGCTCTGGATACTTCTGGGAGACCTCGGTAATAACCTGGAAGTCCTCATCACTGGGCCTCGTGATTGGTTTTATTTGGGAGATGACAAATTGGTGTGGGAGAATTATCTGTATTCTGTCAATCATATTTTAATAAAACGCTGATTGGCCAGGCAGGCAGTATAGGCGGGAAAGCCAGACAGGAAGTAGGGGTGGAGCAAAGAGACTGGGAGAATTCTGGGAAGCAGAGAGGTTCCTCTGCCATTCCTGTGCAGACCACGGAAGAAGCAACATGTAAGCTGTCACACTGAGAAAGGTAATGAGCCCATGTGGCTAACGTAGATAAGAATAATGGGGTAACATAAGTTATAAGAGCTAATAAGTAGCCTGACCTAATGAGCCAATCAGTTTATAACCTTATGGAGTCCTGTGTGTGATTTCTCTTTGGTATTTGCCGGCTGTTGGGGTACCGGGCGGGACGGAAACCCCAACAAGCCGGCCCTCATACTACATATGGCACCAACGTGTGGACAACTGTATCCACATAAAGCTTGAGACAGCTTGGGAAGTAATTCTAGAACAAAATAACAGCATTGCATGGTTTCTTGGTGGCAGCAATTTCTCGGGTCTGTTCTGCTTGCTAGAGGCAAGCAAATGCTCTCATCTAAGAGAGGCTTCCTAACTCAGCTTTAGCTGCAAAACTTTGTAGCTCCTTTAAGAGGTCCTGCCGCGAAACACTTAAATGGTATTGATGAAAAGCTGAACGCATGCTTTTCGGTTTTCAGTCGTAGCAGGAAAAACGCTGCGCTGTTTTAAAATGTCGGCTTTATGGGCTGTCCTGCCAGGGCAAACTCTGACTCTTTCAGGCAGGCAGTCCAACTGAGTGTGGTCTGTGAGCAGGATGATGCTGCTTGCTTGCTAGCAAGGACCTTGAAACGTCATAGAGTTGTGGCAGTGAACCACAGCTCTGGCTGGTACCTCAGCCTTGATGCTGAAAAGCTAAGGAATGAGCTGGATCTAGCCGTCAAAGCCACAGCTCTCCATATTGCTTAGTAAATTAAAGACTCATATGGTCAGAAAAAGAAAAATATACAGTAAAGAGAGATTCAAAGAGGAAGAAAACCTCTAAATATTTTACAGTGTGTTAAAATATATGCAGGCTAAAAGTTAAAGTTCTTAATGTAAAAAAAGGAAGAAAGAGAGTAGTTGGGTGTGGTGGTACACACCTTAAATCCCAATGCCTGGGAGGCAGAGGCATATTGACCTCTGTGACTTCAAGGGACAGAGGTAGAGATTGACCTCTGTGACTTCAAGGTGTGGTAGTGCACACCTTTAATCCCAATGCCTGGGAGGCAGAGACAGACAGATCTCTGTGAGTTCAAGGTGTGGTAGCATACACCTTTAATCCCAGCACTGGGGAGGCAGAGACAGGAGGATCTCTGAGTTCAAGGACAGCCTGGTCTACAGAGTTATTCCAGGACAAAGATATACAGAGAGCCTGTCTCAAAAAGTAAAAGTAAAAATAAAAGAAATAGAAGTAAAATAAAGCTGCATAAAGATGGAAAATACACAGAGAATCTTGATACTGTGTGTTATGCTCTCTTTTAATTGTTTGAATGCTGAGGAAGGAGCAACAGTCACCAAAAGACATTTGTTTATAAATGCTGCTGAACTAACCCAAGATAGACATTTTGAAAATACCTTGGCTTCAAAACTGAAGTCAAAAGGTATGTTACTTTGGAGAAGAGATTCTGCTTTTGTTTCCACAGAAAATGAGAGGCTATGGATTTATTCAGAGTTAAGAAAAATCATCTTTGACCAAGGGAGGCCACCTGAGAAATCGACAGGAACAGATGGCCCAGATGACAGAGTTCTACATCCAGAACTGATTCAAGACTGCTGCCTGAGATGATCAAGACTCCCAGGATACTTCAGTCAGGACTTGACTATAACTCTAAATTTTCTTTAGGTCCCCTTAAGACTATCAGCGCCCCCAACCAGCAGGAAGTAGCCTGAAATACTACGCCCACATTCCCAACAAATGGATTATGGGTATTTTTCCTTTGTTTAAAAAAAAAAGTGAGGGAAATGGTGTGGGAGAATTATCTGTATTCTGTCAATCATATTTTAATAAAACGCTGATTGGCCAGGCAGGCAGTATAGGCGGGAAAGCCAGACAGGAAGTAGGGGTGGAGCAAAGAGACTGGGAGAATTCTGGGAAGCAGAGAGGTTCCTCTGCCATTCCTGTGCAGACCACGGAAGAAGCAACATGTAAGCTGTCACACTGAGAAAGGTAATGAGCCCATGTGGCTAACGTAGATAAGAATAATGGGGTAACATAAGTTATAAGAGCTAATAAGTAGCCTGACCTAATGAGCCAATCAGTTTATAACCTTATGGAGTCCTGTGTGTGATTTCTCTTTGGTATTTGCCGGCTGTTGGGGTACCGGGCGGGACGGAAACCCCAACAAGCCGGCCCTCATACTACAACAAATCATTTCTATCTAAAACAGGTGACAATACGCGCTCCCTAAAGGAGGCTGTCCAGAGCAGGTGGCTGGGGCAGGAAGGAGTGCTGTGGGCACTAGAGGAATCAGATCTATGGGTGAAAAAGGACGGGCCTGCACCGGGACTACTTGGGACTATTTTACATGCTGGTCGACTCAGATTGAGTCATTTCCCCCTGTGCGCCTCAGTTTCTTCATCCACAAAATAGAGATTGTTTGTGCATTTGTCTCCCATATCAGCTCTCTGTGTGTTTAACTCCCCTGGGATTTGGATTCTTCATGACTCAGTGACGACAATGGGACCTTCCATACCATTGGGTGGTCTGCTTGACATTCACTTCAAGCTTTGGCCACAGATGCACTCTGAGGTGCCCCGCCTCCACCTGCTTGACTGGTCTCAGTTCTTCAGCTGGGTTGTATTCCTTTCCCTTTCATGACCTTGGAGTAAGACCTGACTGCACTCTAGATAAGGAGAGGCAATACTGGGACCAGGAAAGCCAAGTTCATGAACAAATGGTTTCCTTCTTTATGGTACTGCTATTTCCGTTTCTCGTTGACCTGCTTCATTTTGCCAAGGGACCGTCTGGTCAGCAGATAGGCACTGTATTTCTTCATGGATCTATCCAGACTGGTAGAAATAGATTGTGCCACATGCGTCTTGGTCAAATGGGATGGGCCTTAATGGTGAACAGGAAGTGTTTTTTATTGGCAGTAATTGTGCAGAGTGAGGAGGAAGAGGAAGAACTGGATCAATCACCTGGAGACTGGCTTTCTAGAGCAGGGATTTTCTAGAGCGGGGACCGTGTGGGAAGAGTCTGTGCTCTTGTCCTCAGGGCTTCAGCCTCTCTTTCTACAGGAAGAAGGAGGGAGAAAAGAAAGGGCAGGCCCATGACTTCCACTGAGGTCTGTTTACATTCAACATGTTAGGACACATTGTGTCCTACACATTGTGACCTGGAATCTTGTTCCCAGCTGCACTGTGAGCATGGTGGCTCCTCTCCTTAGGGACCGTTGTGTGCCTCCGTTACAACAACCAGCATTTATGTTATGCAGAGTCTTTTATCTGATGCTCTCAGCATCACTACAGAAATGGAATCCAACAAAGTTAAAGTTGATTGCATGTACACAAACAGCTTAATGAATAGCAAACTAAACAAATACTTATTTGTGATGATATTTTTTTCTATGTATATCCTAGGCACAAGATGGATACGATGGAAACTGTTTCTAGGGCTGGAGGATG
This sequence comes from Myodes glareolus, assembly GCF_982192425.1. Classification (NCBI taxonomy): domain Eukaryota; kingdom Metazoa; phylum Chordata; class Mammalia; order Rodentia; family Cricetidae; genus Myodes; species Myodes glareolus. Next base: position 41,520,853 of record NC_142043.1, read on the forward strand.
TAGCTCAGTGGTAGAGCCCTTTCTGGGTTCAATCCCCAGTGAAGAAAAAAACTCAAGTCTTTTGCCAATGACATTCAGGTGCTGTAACCATGCACAGAAAAGCCCAGCAACATCTTAGTTTCATAGAACCTATTTTCTCTACTGTAGGTATTGTTTAGCTCAGCCAGCTCAATATGTGCGAAGCTTTCTAGAATATTAAGAAAGAGGGCTCTGAGTGCTGGGTCCGCGTGCCTGGCATCTGCGGGTCACTTGGCCCTTCTGGGTCTCAGTTTCCGTTTTGGTGGAATGGGGCTTCTCAGCTCGGCAAGGCTGGCTTCCTGGGCCGTGTCCTTCCTTTTCCACTCTGAGCTCTGAATTCATTAAGTGTTCACTGTTAGCCTAATTTCCCAATCACTGAGCACCACATGATGGAGATGAAAGTCATGACTATTTATATTAAACTGTTTCATTATTTCAGAGGGAAGGCGGGAAAGAGCTGTGTGCATGAAGCTCTAATTACAGTAATATGGTACATTAGATTACAGTTCTCCTTTGCCCTAATTTATTGATGATCATAGCCCAAGAAAGCCAAGAGCTTTCTTCCCATGCTTCCATTTCCCATGTTCCACATATCCGACCTGTACTCATGAAGGAAAACAACAAAAATGGACTGAAGTAATGAGCCTTATTTCTTAAATCATCAGCGAATGGCAGGGCAGGGTCTGTGCCCACTTCATACAGCACTCAAAAGTGACAAGCACACTTTCGTGTGCTGACACATTTGGTGTTCAAGATCCGTAGGGACTGTTTTCACCAAGTGTAGGGCTGTGCCACTAAGAGGGAACAAGGGAACAAGGCAGAACATCTTTATAGACCAAAAGTGTTTCTTAACTAATTTAAAGAAGATATATTAGCCAGAGAGTAAGATAATGCCTTGTTTTGGCGAGGGCTCAAGGACCTACGAACAGTATGGTCTTCTCCTGCCAATGCCTGAGGATGGTACAGAGAACATGTCTGTGTGTCTGCCTTCTGTCTCTCTGCTGCTTTTTATGAAGCTGCAAGAATTGAAATCTTGAGGCTCCACCCTGTCGATTCATCCTAATCATTACCTTTCACAGGCCCCACCTCTAAGCATCAGGGATGAATGGAGCTCCACCCTCCTACTAACACAAGAGGGATTGAATTTCGGCCTCTAAAGTCTTGGGAGGCTTATTCTGATGCCTGCAAACATAGGTAGGTCCCAGAGATCCGCAGCATGTTGAGCTAGAAGTTCCAAATACCAATCTCGAGTGGAGACTTCTTCCACATAGTAGGCAGCAAAGAACAAAAAATACTGTGGCCTCTGCCTAGTGTAGATGTTACCAATGCAGTGTTAGCTGAGCAGGCACCATGGGACCACTGAACGGTGCTACATTCATAGAAGGGAGACACCATGTCATAATACCAGCATGGGTGGTGGGTGCAAGTCTCTGACGGTCAAGTTCCTCTTACCAGCTGACACAAAGCATCACACAAAAAAGAAAAAAAAATGAATGCTGAGGAAGAGAGAGAGAAAGAGAGAACACAAAAGAGAAAGGTAAAGTGGTGGACTCCAGTCCTAATACCAGTGATTACATTAAATGTAAGTGGTCTAAATACACCAAATAAAAGACAGTTGGCAGAGTGGATTTTAAAACATTGTTTACCTATATGATGCTTATAGGAAGTCAACTCCAGATATAATGATATAGAGAACAATGGTGCTAAAGTTATATCATGCTAATATTGATTCCAAAAGGAAAAATTACTACAATTGCTAATATCAAGTGAGATTAGTTCAGGTTAGACTAAACAAGACAGAAACAGAGAGGAACATCACACCAAGAAACTGTGTACATGCCAAACACAGAGTGCACACTATACAAAAACTGGTAGATCTGAACAGAAATTGATAGAGAAACAGATAAACCCACAACTCTAATTGAAGGCTTTATAAATAATTTTTTAAAAAATGTTAAGGATCTATATGTGTGTTTGTGTATAAGCTTGCACACATAAGTGTAGGTATTCGGGGAATCCAGAAGAGGACATTGGCTCCCAGGAGCTTGAGTTTCAGGCATTTGTAAGCTGCCTCAGGTGGGTGATAGGAACGGAGGTCCTCCACAAGGGCCATACATGCTCTTGGGAACTGAGCCGCCTCTGTAGTCACCGTGGTTGGAGACTTCAATACTGTCTCTCAGCATCAAATTAAATAACTATATGAGAACAAACGCAAATGTAGCACAGAGTGACATCACCCTGTCAACTCCTGTGAAATTCTCCATCAGCAGCAGAATACACATCCCGCCCGAGCTCAGGGAACATCAGTGGAGTTCTGCTGTGTCTGTGCGATGAACTAACCGTGGCAAACTTGAAAGGCCTGGAAGTTTAAATGTATTTCTTTGATAAAAATGGAACCAGACTAGAAAGTTGATCATAAAATATTCAAAGCCTTATAGACCAAACCTAACATTTTAAAACAACTCCTGCATTAAAGAGAATATCTCAGAGGAAATAAAAATACATTAAGATGAATCAAAATGAACATGCAGCATATCAAAATTCATGGAACATGGCTAAGTCAATTCTGATAAAGAAATTTGTACATTAACACCTCTCAAGCCAGCGTTCTAAACCTTCACCTCAAGAAACTAAAAAACAAAATCTGTATAAAAAAGGCCAAAGCAAGGAGAAAGAATAAAATAATAAAAATACAATAAAAAAAAATGTGTGAATTTAGGGTACTCGGAAGATGGCTCAGTTGGTAAAGCAGTTTCAGCACAAGTGTGAGGGTTGGAGTTCAGATCCCAGGACCCAGGTGGAAACACAGAAGTGGAGAAGCCCACCAGTCATAAAGCTGTTGGGCGGCAGAGACTAAAGATCTCTGGACCAAACTGGCTGACAAGACTGGCCAAATCAGCAAGCTCCAGGTTCAGTGAGAGATGTTGCCTCAGGAAGTGGCATGTGATTGAAAAAGGTGACCACAACCAGCCTCTGGCTTTCAAAGGTACACCCATACACATGGGCATCCCCCACATGTATGCACACACTCTCACACAGCACACACACATGGAAATTTAAAGGTTCTTTTGAGGTGTGTGTATGTGTGTGTGCGCGCGCGTGTGCGCGTGTGCATGCATGTATGCATGCATGTGTATTGAAGAGAGAATACTTACCTGAGGGAAAGTACCTAAAGAGACCAGAGGTGTTGGATCCCCTCTAGTCGGAATTCCAGGTGGTGGTGAGCCACCCCACATGAGTGCTGGGAGCCAAATTCTGGTGCTTGCAAGAGCACTGTACACTCTTAACTACTGAGCCATCTCTCTAGACACACTTTTTTTTTTTAACATTTAGTGTGTGTGTGTGTGTGTGTGTGTGTGTGTGTGTATACATTCACGCTCAAATGACTCATTACATGCATGTGGATATTAGCGAGCAACTCAGGGAAGTTACTTCTCTGCTTCTACCATGTGGGTTCTGAGGATTCAGCTCAGGTTGTCAGGCACTGGGCCATCAGCCTCGCTAACTAGGGCTTTTACCCGCCAAAGCGTCCCGTCAATTCCTCCCCCAGTTTTCTTTCAGGCATTTGGAAACGGGGGAAAAAAAATATGAGAAATACAATGAAATAAATAGCTGATTCTTTGAACACAACGATAAAAAGAAACCAACCAAACAATAATATCGACAAGGAAAGGGCAGAAATGACTGGTCTCAAGGCGAAACAACACACTACAGCTCCTGTAAATGCCAAGAGGTGAACAAGAGAATTCCAAGAGCTGCTCCAGTCAAGAAAAAAGACCCGGATGAAAAAGACAAGTCTCTGCGCAAAAAGAAACGAGAAGAGAAGCGTACGAGTCACCGCAACTTCCCTGTGCTGGGTCGGTTTTGTCAACGTGCAGCAAACTGCAACCACCTGGGAAGAAGAAACCTCAATTGTGACATTTCTTCCATCAGGTGGGCCTGTAGGTGTTTCTTAAGCAATGATGGTTGTGAAAGGGTCCCGCCCACTGTGGACGGTACCACCTCTGGATACATAAACCTGGTCTTATAAGACAGCAAACTGAGCGAGCCGTGAAGGTTGTGCCAGCAAGCAGCTTTCCTCCATGAGTCCTGCCTGCCTCTGTTTCTGCTTGAGGTTTTGCCCCAGCTTCCTCCAATAATGGACTGGAACCTGTGAGCTAAATAAACTCTTTCCTCCTCAGGTTGTTTCTGGGCAGTGTTTCCACACAACAGGAGAGAGTAACTAGAACAACCCCGATATAACATAGATCCTTTATAATTCTCATAATTGATTCCCAATTTAAAGTCTATCAAAAGGGAAATCTCAAGTCAAGATGGTTTCCCTGAAAAAAAAATTATACTGAAATTTTGAAGAAAAATTGATACCAGTTCTCCTCAATGACTGCTAGAAAATATAGGAAAGAATATTTCCATTTTTAATGAGGCTGTTATTGACCCAATACAAAAACCAGACAAGAAATATACGAGGAAGACACCACAAAAATAAGTAAGATACTGAATTCAGCATCATATGAAAATGTTTATACACGCATCATGATTGACCAAGGATTATTTCAGGTCTGCAAGGCTAGTACAATTTATTAAAACCAATCAATGTGCTATAGCACATCAACAGACTCAAGAAGACTCACATTATCATGCCACCTGATGTAGAAAAAGTATAACCCAATACCCATTTATATTCCAAACTAGAAAATAAGGAGTATAGCAGGAATTTTCCCATCGGGGCATCCAGATATCCAGAGAGTCTGAGAAGTAACAACACATTTCATGTGGAAACACTGGGCCCCCTCCCCACCTCTTGCTCATTAGTTTTCATCAACTTGACACAAGCTGGAGTCATATGAGAAGCAGAAACTTCAATTGAGAAAACACTTCTACCAAATAGGCTTGGAGGAAGCTCGTGATGTGTTTTCCAGATTGATGATTGAGGTGGAAGACCCAGCTATTGGTAGGCAGAGTCTTTGGACTGGTGGCTCAGAGACCTATAAGAAAGCAAGCAGAGCAAGCCCTAAGGATCAGCCCAGTAAGCAGCACTCCCCCGTGACCTCTGTATCAGTTCCTGCCTCCAGGTTCCTGCCCTACTTGAGTTCCTGCCCCAACTTTCTTTGACGATGAACTATGATGTTGAAGAATAAGCCAAATAAACCCACTCCTCCCCAAACAGCTTTGATCATTGTATTTTATCTCAGCAATAGAAACCCTAACAAAGAATCTCTAAGATCAGAAATAAAGAATAAATAAACCTTTCTTCCTTGAAATGGATTTTCTCAGCTATTTTGTCACAGTAATAAAGGGATGACGTGGGAAACTGGTAGAGAAGTGGGGTTGTTGCCATGACTATAGTAGATGATCTAGCCCGAAGCTCTTGCAACTATTTTGTGGGACTAGCTTTATTAAAAAGAAGGCAGGTATGGTGGTTTGAAGGAAAATGCCCCCCAAAGGGAATGGCTCTACTAGGAAGTGTGGCCCTGTTGGAGTAGGTATGGCCTTGTTGGAGGTTGTGTGTCGCTGTTCAGGCAGGCTTTGAGGTCTCGAATATACTCAGACTTTGCTCAGTATGATGCTGAGTCCACTTCCTGTTGCCTTCCAATTTGATGTAGCTAGCACCATATCTGCCTGCACACTGTTGTGCTCCCCATCGTGGTGATAATGGCCCGAACCTCTGAATTTTAAGTCGCCACCTCAATTAAATGTTTTTGTTTATAAGAGTTGCCATGGTTATGGTGTCTCGTCACAGCAACAGAAACCCTAAGACAGCAGGTGTGCAGGACATAATAGTGCATGCCAGTCCCAGCATTTGTGACTCTTAGGCAAGAGGATTGCCATGAGCTTGAGATCAGCAAGGAGTATATAGCAAGTACCAGTCCAGACAGGGCTACATAACGAGACTCTGTGGGAAAAAAATCAAACAAAAACAAAACAAAAAGCACTGTTTCAGAACAAGAGGAAAAATGCTTTGAGGGCATCTGAGAAGTCAGAGGGCTGAGAAGTGTAGAAATTTTAATTCATTTCAAAGACTAATTTAATAGGAAAGTAGAGACAGGGACATGTAGTTCACAAAGGGAGACCTAGAGAAATCTTCACCAGAATTTACCTTGGCATTCAGCTACCTAGGAAGTCCAAAGTTATTTGAATTAGACTCAGCTACTACTTCAGCTCGTGGCAGAGTTGGCAGTATCCACAAGTTGCTAGCTAGTTTGCAGTCACGCAGAGTGTGAGAGTTCTGGGGCCATAGAGGCTTACATTGAGCATTTGAAGGAGCAAGTCTGGAAGGTCAGGAAGTATATAATAGGCACCTCTAACGGGGTGAAAGGGAAGCTCATGCTGCAGTCGAGATCTCAGCAAGACGCCAGTACCACATGAGAGCTGCGAAGAAAGACATACACGGTGAGCGGAGCTTGAGCGAGAGCCACCTGCTCTACAGCCAGCGTAAGGTCTGGACTTCCCAAGTTTTCTGAGCTCACCTCATGCCCCCATGTGCTCTGGTAGCTGTAGGATGTGGAGCTACAGGATTTAATGTGCTTCCATCCATGTCTTTTCTCAGTCCCTAGTGTTTTTAGAATGTTTAATCCCTTCCCAATATTGTATACGAGAGTCTGTAATGTTTTTTTCTTTAACCCAGGCCTGTGTCGTTTGCCTTGAGTTTTCCCAGGAAAATCTGGAGAACGTAAAGGAGACCCTTAAGTAGAGCAGGGACTTTTAAGGATTTAGGCACACTTAAAGATGAGTTCAGTGCATGTTATAACAAGACATAAAAGCATCTCACTGACTTCGCCTTCTTTCTCCCAGCATTCAATTCAGTTTTCCCCACCTAGTTCCACTCTGCCAAGCCATTGGCCAAAAGCAGATTCTTTATTCATTAACCAATAAAAGCAGCACATATACAGAAGAACTTCCCACGTCATAGGAGTGACCAGGAACTAATTTTTTAGAGGGCTAATGACAGCCCAAGATAAATTGTCATTAGATTCAGGGTCTGCAACATTCCAACCTCTCTGCATTGTTGAAATTCTAATCAATCAGCCTTTGATGTCTAGTCAAACATCTTTGCTGGAATCCTCATTTGCAGCCCATAATATTAAAAGCTGACAAACAATTACCATGTACCAGCAGCTCCTTCCTTACAAGACTGATTAACAGCCTATGATATATATATGGCCGTCTCCCAACAGCCAAAGGGATGGGCTAAACCCCCTCCCCTGGATACCAAAATACAAACATGTTCAAGGCCCTTTTATAAAACAGTACAATATTTGCATAGAATCTGTACTCATCTTCTTGTGTACTTTAAATCATCTCTAAATTGCTTAAAATACCCAATACAATTCAAATTCTACATAAGTAGTTGTTTTTCTGTATCATGTAGGGGATAAAGTCTGAATGTATTCAACAGGGACACAAGGCATTAAAAATGCTTTCAATCTGTGGTTGATTGGATGACTGTGAAGCCCTAGGATGCAGAGGGCTAACTGAATGCCCTGCAGTTTGATTGTCTGTTCTCCCATTGTTGAGCACTTGAATTATATCCACCATTGGACTTGGTGCAAAGCAGTCTGTGAAACATGAATGCGTGGATACTTGCTAGGAAAACATTCTTCTTTTTAATCCTTTCAGGTTGGTGGCCACAACCAGATTATTGGTCTACCTGATAATTCTGTGTGTAGCTGTTTGGGAAACTCCCATACTACTGACGATACGAAAGGGTTACAGTTTTGGGAAACTGTACAAAAGGGTACATCCTTGCCCACGTTTTTTTGCTTTAAGTGACTACTTCCTGAGTATGAAGTGGTATCTCACATGGTTTTGCCTTGCTTTACTTAATGATCAGTGAGGCTGAGTGTCTTTCCATGTGAGTGTTGGCCATTTGCACACCTTTCTAGAAGAAACCAATTCGGGTCCTTTGATCGTTTTCTAACAGGGACACATTTGCTGTTGCTGGGCTGTGGAAGTTCATGAAGGGTTCCAGATATTAATCCCCTGGTGGACACACACTTTGCAAACTTACTCCTGATTTGTCTTCTCGCTGTTTTGATAGCGTCATTTTATGCAAAAAGCTTTTAATTCCGATGAAGCAGTATCCGTTTCTCATTCTCTTGCCTGTGCCATACTACAAGGTCCTTTTGGACATTTGACAATGTAGCGTCTAATGCCGTTTTCTCTAAAAGGCTCACATTTCTTTGTGGCTCCCACCCTACATACTCTACGGGTTGCCCTCTCTAAATGCTCTTTAGCACTCCTGTGTGCCATGAGTACGAGCCAGCTTATTCCCCTGTTTATCCAGCAACCTTGCAAAGCCCTGGGCTCCACAGAGCAGGACTGTAGAAAGGGTGGGTAAATTAGCAGAGAGACTGAATAAAGGGCTACCCTGCAGGAAGAATTTGGCCTCTCAGCAGGGCCGTGGAGCCTCAGACCTGGCTGTTTACAAAGCTCTCTCTTCTCATCTTTCCTTATTGTCCTAGGAGGTTGATTCTCAGTGGGGCCTGGCTTTTTATATAATTGTTTGCAGCATAACAATTCTGTTCCATGGCTCTCAGGCAGTGACCTAATTTCTCTCCTTCTTTACTGAAAGGGAGGTGTTTTCTGTGGGAAATCGGTGATCCACTGAGTCACCCAGGATTGCTTCTGTCCTTTGTAGATACCAGGATAGACAAGCTACTTATGAAGGCAAAGAGGGAACACGACCAGCTGTTTCTGAATAGGAAATTAATTTTAACACCCCTGGTGTGTCCTGGCTAATTTGGAGGTGGGTTCACCCTGGTGTTCCCTAGTAGACAGATGGTCCATCTTAGGACTTCCAGCCTCAAACATTTTTTAAAATTGACCTTATATGCATGACTTCCTTGTGAGGCCCTGGGGCTCTCAGAACACAGATACAATATGAAATCAACATCGGTAGCGTTTATTTTAGAACAAAAGCAAATGTACTGTAGAGCATGAAGGGTTATTAATTATCCTTCCCAAGTTTTCAATTCATTTTTGGATGGCTGGATTTGATATCGCTATCAGATAAGGGATTATAGGCACCAAAGCTTAGAAAAAAATAATAGGAGAAAAAAAGATAAAATTCTTTCAATTAAGTTCTTGAGCAAACTGGCAAAGAGTTATTATTATAAATCTCTAACTTGGATGGCAGAACATCCAGGTTAAACTTCTACTGTATCATTTGATCCTGCTGAAGCCAGTGTGAGAAGCTATGACAGCCTAGGGACAGAGGGCTTTGGACTCTGTTAAACCTGGGCACAGATTTCTACAATGACTCCCCTCTTCAGTTTGATCTTGCCCAAAGGTGGAACTCATTTCTGCCTCGATTTGCTCATCTCCAAAAAGAGAAGATAATGCATGCCTCAGCAGGTTGCTATAAAAATTAGTGGAGCAACACATGCAAAACTTATGATAGCCTGTGCTCAGTCGATATCAGCCCGCTATCTCCCTCATGCTTGCCATGGACTCAGTAGTTACCTGAGGTCTCACTTCTGTTGTAGCTCTCTGGCTGGTCTGGACCTCACAGAGATCCTCCTGCCTCTGCCTCCTGTGTGTCATACCTAACAGTGTGCTCCACCATGCTTGACTATCTATTTGTTTCGCTCCATTAAATGTTCATATGAGCCCTGAGAGCTGATTGGCTGGTGGTAAGAATTTAGAAACCGAGTCGGTCCCTGGAAGGCTGTCCTCTTTCATAGTTTGATTTTCATCTATAACTTGTTTCCGACTTGCCCTGGTCATTGGTTTGACAAGACACGAGGGGTGCCTTGATCAGTGTCTGGATTTTCAGATAAACACCAAGGATGGGGACCGTGGATTTCATTCATGGCCAGATCCCAGAGCACACCACCAAGAGATTCCCATCATCACTGCCGGTCACTGACCTTTGTGATCTCATATGGTATCATATCTCCTTTCTGGAGATCCCACATCAGAAAGGAAGCTAAAGTAAGACACGGGATATCTGATGGTTGATGTTTCTCCCTTTCTTGTCTTTAGCATAGGAAATGGATAGTGAGTACCATTAGGTATTGTTTCTGTGCTAAGAGCAGAACAAATGGCCATGCGTGGAGAGAACCTAGTGGATTAGAGATCCTTAAGGAACCATAAATAGATGTCAGTCTGGATCCCCAGATAATCAAGATGAGTCGACTCCTGCTTACTGGGTAGCTACTGAATTACTTCCTTCTGTCTTATCACTAAGTTCTCCATTGTGTTCCCTATGGAGAGTTCTGTCACCATAGATGCTTGCAGTTGAGATTCCATAGGAAAGAAGCATTTGTTCTTATGGCTAGAAAGCTTTCTTCTATGGATAGCACAGAGCAGAGGTCTTGCCCCACCCTCAGGGCTCAAGATAGGAAGACAGGCCAGGGATCTTCCAGTAGAAGTAGTACTCGTTTCCCTTAAGGAGGACAGGTTCTCAGCAGGGACATTTCCGTCATCTATTCTTTGAGAAGGGTTAGGCAGGACTTGTATCTGTATGGGTTTATGGAAAGTAATTTATTTTGACTGGCAGGGCCGGGGAACTTCAAGGCCGACGTCAGGCACCCCCATTTTGGGAGGGCTGTGGTGATAGTGCCATTTATGGAGGGGGCTCATGTACAGCTGACTGCTGTCATGTCTTCACCAGGAAGCAGAATGAGACAGGTTGGGTCTTACCATTCCCTTCAGGGGCGTGTCCATAGGGATCCAAGAATGGTCCTCCCACAGTCCCCAGCTCTTATAAGTCCTGAGCACACCCCCACTACTGCCAACCTGCGGGCTGAGATTTCGGATACAGCCCTTTGGGCCACATTCTCCCAAACAATAGCAGCATTGTCTTTTTTCTTCAGTATTGTCCCCTGGCTGGCAAAGTACATCATCTTGCAGCCAAGAAGTCCTCCTCTGCCTGAGCTGTCTCACACTCTCCAGATCCCACACACTTGCCTGCCTCCCTTCCTAGATAAGTGTTTACTCCGCTTGACCTTTTTCTTCTGGTCATTCTGCTTTTTTATTAAATGACTGCTGGAGACCAAGACTGTAGTCCCCTCGATGACACTCAGAGGTCACATTTATATTCCCATGGAATTGAAGCTAGAGGGGAAAGAGTGGAAGAAAGAAATGCCACAAAGGTACTGCCAGGGTTGTTTTTGATGGCTCCCTATATTTAGTCAGTGATCTCTAGAGAAACAGAAATGATAGAATTAATATAGATTGTAGTATAAAATTACACACACATACACACACACACACACACACACACACACACACATATACACACACATGGGGAGGTTTATTGGAATAGGTAATGGGTTACAGTCTGTTCTCCAGATAGTTCAACAATGGCTGTCTACCAACAGAAAGTTCAAGAATCCAGTAGTTATTCAGTTCATGAGCCTGGATGTCTCAGGGGCCTTTAGTGTTCTGCAGAATCTTGAAGATGTAGAGTCTAATATCAGTGAAGGAATGGACTTGCTAGCAAGGGCCATCAGGCACTAGGCAATCTAGATTGCCAGCAGAAGGTGTGGCCCAGATTAAAGGTGGATCTTCCCACCTCAAAGATATGGATTAAAGGCGTGTCTCCATTTCAAATGCTGAAACTAAGTAAAACCCCTCATGGGTAAACCCAGCCACTTGGGTTTTAGTTCCCTTCAGATGTTGTCAAGTTGACAGCCAAGAAATAATCATCACATGTCCTGTGCACTGGAGAAGTTGATGTTGTCCTGGACACGACTCTAAGATATACTCCTTGGCACATGAGAAACCTTGAGAGTCAAAGAAGCCACCCCCTCCCTTTTCCCTCATGGTGAGGTCATGTGATTCGCCTGAAGAAGTTCCCTCTTTACACCCAGGGTAATGCCCTTATCCCTAAAGATGTGGGACACAGAGAAGAACCTGAATCAAGAAGGCCCACTCCACCACCCTGTTCTTTTCCATTAGCTTGCCCCTCTGTGCCTGTTTGTCTGTCCACTCTTTACCAGCCCTAGTGCAGAGGTGTACAACTCTCTCTTTGGGTCTTCATTTTCTCATGAATGCTTCTCTGCTGGTGAATACCGGTTTTGAACACGTCTTAACTTTATGCTTTTCCCTTCTTGGTCTGTCTTTCATTACATTGGTATCAGCCATGACCATAGCATGGGGGAGACAAAGATGTTTCTTCTTTTCTGCAGGATGGTGGAGTAGACATGGGCCAGGAAAAGCTGCACAGAGCTGAAAGGGGCCATGTAGGGAACGCGCAAGGGAGAGAAAGTCAAAGAGTATTCTGAGCAGGTACAAGATGTCACAAAACTCAGCCCTGAGGGCAGTGTCTGACAGAAGCACAGGGCCTGGCTGGTCTGGGGATGTGCATGAGTGGGGGCTAACAGGATTTCCGGAGGGAGAAGTCAGAGTGAGGCATGGCAACCTCTTCACACCTCGCTTGGAGGATCTGGTACTTGACTGTGAAGGCAATGAGGTTCATATACTTGAGCAATGTTGTCTTTTGTTTTGTTTTTAATTTTACTTTGGAAATGAGATCATATATATAAAATAGCCTCATATAGCAAGGGTCTACATGTTCATTATCCAGATTCATTAATTATTAATATATGACTAACTTTATTTCATTTATATTTTTCCATTGCTCGCTTCTTGCCTGCTAAATTATTTGAATTAAATCAGTCCTATCATTTAATTTGTCAGAGATTCAGGATGTATCTTTTAGAGAAAAAAATATTCCTTTTAAAGACGCCACAATCTCATTCCTACATTAAAAATGTACAATAATTTCATAATGGGATCTGTCCTAGTTTCATTTCTGTTGCCGTGATAAAGTACCCTTGACTGAAAGTGGCATTTGGGAGGAAAGAGTTTGTTCAACTTAGAACTAATTGCAGGTCACAGCCAGTTATTCCAGGAAGTCCAGGGAAGAAGAATTGGAGGCAGCTGCATCCGTAGCCTAAAGCAGAAAGGAACAAATGCATCCTTGCTGTAAGGAAAATGAGGGAGAGAAGCAAACTGTCTCAGTCTCAACAAGCTAAGGATGCTTTATTGGAACAGTGAGGAGCTCCAACCTACCAGGAAGTTAACAGTTAGAATAGTTAGTCTGGGGCTAATCAGCTCTTTATGACTTGGGGCTGTTGCCCAATACAGCCGGATTCAATTCCTTATGACCCAAGGCTACTACTCAAGCCTGCTGCCTGCTCACTTCTATTTTCAGCTAGCTCTCTCATTTCTCACACTGCCTAGGGAATGGAGCCACCCACAGCAGGCTGAGTCTTCCTATATAAACTAACAGACAAGACAGTCCTCCACAGACACGCCCACAGGCCATACTGATCTAAATAATTCCTCAGTTGATTCTCTCTTCAATCAACTTGTGGTTGTGGAAAGTTGGTATTTAAAACTATCACAGAATCTAATAATCACCCAGGTTTTGAATTTTGCCATATGACTCCACAGTATCATTTGGCAATGGTGTTAAACACTGAGGTTAAGCGTTTAGATTAAAACATTGCTTTAGCTGATAGGTCTTTTAGGTCAAGTGAAATTAGTTACCTCCCCCAACCTCATGCATAATCATGTATACCTACATCTTGAAAAGACCAGTTAATGTGTCGGCCTGCCTTCAGCATTTGAGCAAGGGTTTGTTAGGGTACTGGTGGGTAGTCTCCTGGGGGAGGGTAGACTGAAGAGAACTGGATGGCTTAGCAAAATGGCAGGAAAACAAAGGTTGTCAGCGTGAGAAGAAGGAGCTGCAATAGGTCTGAGAAGGATTTAAAAACAGCTCTGGAACTGAGATGGACTGGAGGGAAACCATGAGATCATTGAGGAGTTAGCTGGTAAGACCCTGCTTTTGGGGGAAGCTTATTGTAGGCCAAAGTTAGAGCAGACTCGGGATGGAGCAAGGGAGGAGTTGGACGTCGGGAAGCAGACAGATAAAGGACTCCCTTCTGTTGGGTCCAGGGGGGTCGCACAAAGATGAGAACACCACCAAGTCTAATAAACCAGAAGCAAACTTTATTCCAGAAACCAGATCCTAGGATAACCAGAAGCAAACTCAAAAATAAAAAATAAAAATAAGACACCGCGGAGCACAGAAGCTTATCAGCTAGCTGAGACCACAGCCAGAGATGGTGTTTGTTAGGCTGTGATCAGTGGAGACCCTAGGGAGGGGAGTGAGTGCTAATGTCTAGGAGGAATTTGGAATTAACTGGTTTCTGGGCTGAGAATTTAGGAGGAAAAACCTTTTACAGTGTTTTCAGGTAAATCTTCAGATACTGACTGTCATACTTTATAATCTCCATTATCAGAGCTCATTAATTAAACCTTTTTATTTATCCACTGTCTCCTGGTACCTCCGGGTGTAAACTGAGGTCATGCCTCTCCTCTGGTGGTGCCAGTTTCCCATAACAGAGACGGTGTCTGACCCAGAGGTCACATATCTCTGTCTCCTAAAGGTTAAACTCAGTTCACATCTACTGTTTATTAAGGATGGTCAGGACACTGCTCTTAATTTGTAGAGAGACACTCTGGCCTTGTAAATAAAACAGCCAGTTGTAAAATGACCTACGCTTCCCAAGCATCTGAGAAAATAGCTCACTGTGAATGACTGATCCTTGATCTGCTGAGAAAGCTGCTGACAGTCTGTTCTCATCCTCCTAGACTTATAACTTTATATTTCTTTATTTTTACATTTTTATTTTCTTATGCCTGGACTCTTCACTTCCTCTTGAGACAGGATCTTGTCATATAGCCCAGACTCCCGAGCCTCCTCCAGCAACCTCCTCCCAAGTGCTAGGGTTGCAGGTGTGTACCACTGTGATGGGCAGAATAATATCACCTCATTAAAGAAAAACTGACATCAGCAAAATGGAAGGAAGTTACCTGATGAAGAAGACGAAGTTTCTAGAACTAGATAGCATTCCCAAAAAGACAGTGATTCCAAAGGTCCGGTGCTGCCACAGATTCAAGATATGTTTATGGGCAGAGAAAAGGAAGTGTCATAGAGAGACAACCTGATTCATTGGAACTATCATTATTCTTTATATGGACATAGTCTGGTCAGGTGACAACCTGTGATTGGTTGAAGCTCAACTGCTATGTTTTCTTGGTTACATGGCTATATTCCTGGTATAGTTGGTTCGTACGTCATGCTAGCACACGGTTCACCATGTATGGACGCTGCTGAGAGTCATAATCTGTCCCTCAAACATGGGCATTATTTTGTTTCAGCAACTGGGAGGACTGTATATTTAGTTAAACAAAGGCTGAAAGAAAACACCTTCAAACACAATCTCAAAGTGACTTAGATGAAACGTCTGCTCATAAATGCTGATAAATTTAGATAAATTTAGAACTAACGTTGTTCCATATTCGGATGCCAGCAGCTTTTGGTTTCTTCTGTGGTCTGTTGGCACAAAATCACTTCTTACCCATTCTCTGGGCACCAGTGAAATGGAAGGAGACAAGCATGCCCTGGGACTCCTCCCTTTAAGGTTGTGTGGGGGGTTGGCGGGCTTGCTTTTTTGTTGATTTGTTTGTTTTATTTTCAGCGCTAGAGATTAAGCTGAGGGCCTTCTACATGTTAGGCAAGTGCTCCACTCCACTTCAGAAGAGTGACATCCCCAGCCCTCTTTAAGGTCATGACTTGCAATTTGTTCACATCTGTTCTGGTAGAACTTAGTCACATAACCGTACCTACCTGCAGGGAAGGTGGGATGTGTTGCCTGGTGCCCTGCTAAGATTCTGAAGTGCTACTGCTAAAGGAAAGAAAGCAAGAAGGGCGGGTAGGGATGGAGGGCAATTGTGAGGACCGGATGACGTCTTAAGTGTATGTATTTTACTGACATGGGTACAGTCATGTTAAGGACTGCAATGCCTCAGAACCATGGTCAAGTCAGGAACTCTAGAACTGGTGTTAACTATCAGTTCGCCATAAACTAAAACCAGGATGTGGATAACTTACCGGCTGCAGCTTCCTGGTTTGGGATATTGATACTGTATGCAGGTTGCTTGAAGGAGTCAGAAAGGGACAGGTGATTTTTTTGAGAAAGACATTGGAAGAAAATGCTGCTGTGAGGTTGAAAGGAGGAGGAAGCCCTTCTCTTGGTTTCCTGCTGCAATGCTCTACCCTGAGGCTTAGTTACACAGCACAGACAGTTCCACTGAGAAAGCCGCTGTGAGAATCAGGCAGCGAGACAGATCTGAGCACATTAGTAAGCAAGGAAATAGCCGTGAGGGAAAGACTCATCTGAAGCCATAATGCAAGTTTGTGTGGCTTTCCTCGGGTCTCCAGGTCACCTTCCAGGTGCTTATCCATGAAGCTTCATGGGGGACAGCTCCTAACTCTGAGTACTTGTTTGCAAAGACTGCCAAGCATTTACGAACATTATAAATGACTCTCGTGACAGGGAAATGATCCTGCCGCTCTTGCGAGAATGAAGAAGGCAGGGCTGTGCGCTCAGCGTTTCCTCGGTCATCCGTCACTGTCAAGGCTTGTGCAGAGGCCCTGGTGTCCTGAAAGTGACTGTGGCTGAAAGTCACTCCATAGTCAGACGTGAGCGAGAGCAGCAGGCCCCTTAGAGACGATGAAGACCTAACATTTATGTGTCCCAAATACCCTGATGGCGAAACCCTCTTCCCTGTGGGTTAGGATGGAAGTTGAGCAGGTTGCAAAGGTGCAAGCCTCACAAATAGAATTAGAGTCCTTAAAAGGGAATCACCAAGAACTCCTTCTCCTGTGTGGAGATACAAAAAGAAGTTTATGAACAGATGAAGACCCTCATCATAACTCAGTAATACTTGTACCCTGACCTCAGACTTCAGATATAAATCTGAAGAGTGAAATTCCGCTGTTCCAAATGAATCACTCCATAGTGTGTTGTCTGAAAAAAAAAAAAAGAAGAAATAAAAAGGGAAAGACATGAGTGTTTCCAGGTATGCTGGAGAAGGTTTGTTGTAGATATGAGAGAGAGTATAGCCAGAGGCAGAGACATCTGGGTGAGTCCAGAGTGAACATCAGGTCATGTGAGCAGAGAAGAAGAGGAAAGAAAAGAGGAGCTACTGCCCAAGAGACCTGTTTAGCCAAAATGGCCTAGTTATGAAGGAGCCAGAGGAGCTAGAGGAAGGACAACTCTGTCCAATGCCTGGACTATAAAGTTCAGGGAAAGGAGCAGGATATGCCAGCTGGGAGGGCTCTGTTACAGGTGGAGAATGAAGGATGCTGGGAGAACATGGCGGTCAACGTCCACTTAGGTATGTTAATGTGCACCTCAGTTAGTCATTTGTCCCGAGTATGAACCTTCACATTGTCTTATCAGCCTAACTGACCAAGACATCTGATCCAGCCACATGGCTTCATATGAGATGAGGAAACAGAGAGATAGAAGGTAGCTGGTATGTCAGAGTACGTCCTTTTCTTGAGTACCTACTATGTGCTGACTGCTCCCTACACGTCCATCACTAAAGCCTCCTAGGCACTTTCTGTAGCTTGTTGGCAGCATTGATATGCACAATTTGCTCACGAAGCCCAATTCCCTAAGTTGCCATTGGTCGAGATTTAACCCAAACTCCAAGTCCAGCCCACTGTATCACTCAGAAATGGTCAGATGATGTCGTCATGATAGGCGACCCAGAGCAACAAAGGTCATTTGGGGCATATGCTTCACATTTACCATGGATTCTCCAAAGCTTTCTTTGCCCCATAGATGGCACACAAGGGATAGGTCCAAGAAACAGAAGGCCAAGAGAGGAGAAATAAGGGCAAGTCTTACTGGCCCTAAGTATCGGCCCAGATTACATGTTTGTCAAACTCAACCTCAAGGAAGAGAGAGGGTTGACCTACAGCATAGCTAAGATCCATAGGAAACATCTGACAGACATCCCCTATGGCCGTTACTCACAATCCTGCTACCGCCCCTTCTGACTCCCAGAGGAGAACCAAGCCGGCCACTGCATTGTAGACTCTCCCGCTTTCTCCCTGACAGTCTCTCTTGCTGTTTTCCCACGCCACCTCCAACTGACAGTCTCTAAACAATACTTAGCTTTTCTTCTAAAGCAAATGCACTTGTGTGTCAGCAAATACTTATAGGACCCAGACCTAAAAATAAACTACAAAGAGAAGTGAAAGTATAGGCATTTGGGTGCCCCCACCCTCTGTTTCCATTTGCTTGATTAGTTTTGGGGGACAGCATCTTGTTAAGTATGCCAAGACAGCTACTATATAGCCCAGACTGGTTTTGAGTTGTTATCCTCCTGCCTCAGCCTCCTGCATATGGGTACACACCTTCACGCTGGGTTTCCCCATACTCTTTATGCTGATGTGATGTTTATTTACTTCACACTGTTCTGGAAAGAGGCCTACCTCTTCTCTCTCCTCCAAAGTGGATGCAAAAACTCTACATTGATTTGAAATAATTTAGAGAGATAAAAGGACTTTTTTTTTCTAAATAGCCTTTTGTAAAGTGTGTGTGTGTGTGTGTGTGTGTGTGTGTGTGTGTGTTAGAAACATTAACACAGACATTGTGACTGTTTAGGAATTGCAAATGCTTCAACACATGCTCTCCCCCCTCTTTCTGTAACTAACAAACTAAAAGCACTAGGTAATTTACGAAAGAGTTTCTTTGGGCTACCACCCTGAGTTCTGGGGAGTCCAAGAGCATGGTTATGACACCTGTGTGGCATCCAGTCAGGATCAAGCTGTAGTCTATCTTGTGCAGCGCATCTTATGGCAAGGTAGAGCAAGCACAGAACTAGAATATTCTACTGTTTTCCTTTTTCCTAACCCACTAATGTCGTCATGGGAGCCTATTCTCATGACTTTATATAATCCCAGATATCTCTAAAAGTTCCCCCCTGAAATGCCATTGCCATTTATTTGGGGATAAATCTCCGACACGTAAATTTGGGGGGTGGAGATTCAAACCGTAGTTCCCACAGTAGATTCCATATACCTCTGTGGGTCGTAGTCGTGTGGGTCAATGGAAGTACATGTTAGACTGCTGCTGTGTGGCTCTGGGGTAGGTCTAGCCAGCGTTATGGAATTCTGCCGTGCCCCTCCATGAACTGCTTTCAGGGCGCGTTCCCCCACTGTTCCAGTGTAAACCGCTCAGCTTCTCTTCACTATGACTAATCTCTTTGATAACTGAGACCTGCTTGCTCCCCGCTTCACACAGTCATTTTCTTGCCAAACAGAATGTTTTTCACATCCTCCTGCTCTGCCTTTAATTCCTAAGTCTCACTGAAAACCTGGCTGAAAACAGCTAAAAATAACCATGCCACAGACCAGCGACTGTTTTCTGAAAAATTCTCTCCATCAAAAGTCCATTGCTTTGCCATTCTGTCTCAATCAAAACTGTAAGGACACTAACAAGAGGTAAATATCTAGCCTAGTTACCAATACAGTTTGTTCCCATTTGAACTCATGGTTCTTGGTTCTTGCCTTACTATGTACCTTTCTATTGTATTCTAGTCTTCCAGCTTCCCCCACATTGCCCATGCAATTCTGCTTATAGCATTCTAGACCACACATCCAACTTTTTAAACTGCCTCACATAAACCCGTTTCAAGGTCCAAAGTTAAGTAACAGCAATGACCCCACTCCTGGTACCAATTTTCTGAATTAGTTATTTTCACATCAAGAAATCCCAATAGTTGAGGAAAACAGCTTAAATGGGGCCTAGAGAAATGGCTCAACTATTAAGAGCACTGTCTGCTTTTCCACAGGAATTTGGTTTTATTTCCAGCACCGACGTGGCAGTTCATAACCATCTGAAACTCCAGTTTCAGGGGGCTCGACACCCACTTTTGGTCTCTTCATCCACAAGATGTGCACTTAGTACACAGGCATACATGCAGGCAAACTGTCCGTGGACATTAAAAAGAAAACAAAAGAGAAAGCAACTTAAGGGAAGAGAAGTTTGATTTGGTTCGTGTTTTCAGAGCATTTCGCTCTGCAGCTGCTTGGCTGGCCCTTTGTACATGGTCAGGATAGGATGGTGAGGAGAACGGGTGGCAACCAACAGCTGCTCGTGGCAGAGAAGGTGGCAGGCACCAGGGGCCAGATAGCACCTTCGAAGGCCAGCTCCTTATCAACCTGTTTCTTCTAGCTAGATGCTACTTTCAGAAGATGACACAGCCTCCTAAGGTACCACCAAGAGCTACAGAACAAATGTTCACACCATGAGCCACTGGGGGACGTTTAAGATGGACCCTGTCGAACAATATATGCTGGTGTGAGGACTGGGGACTCACCCTAATCTGTGACACAGATCCATAGCAAGAACCATCTAACGGAGCTCAGTGAGTCGGCGGAGTTCTGACAAGGCATCGTAAGATGACTCTTCCTTTAAATCTCTAATCCATGAGTAGTATTTTACACAACTATGATGCAATTGAGCTTATGAACCCAAAATACCAGCATATTCCTTAGCTTCAATATCATCAGTGCATGGCCAGGCTTGTTACATCAGACATGCCGCCTGATTGTCGCACTTCAAATTATCTTGATGGACGTTTTCTATTCCCAATGAGTTGTTCCACCCATGACTACTTTGAGCATCTGAATATTTATCGTGTGTGTGTGTGTGTGTGTGTGTGTGTGTGTGTGTGTGTGTGTGTATGTGTCTTAGCTTGTATACAGCTAAGAACTTCTTTTACTTGTGGAATCAAATCCCTTTACAAAATTGAAGTTGTACTGGCAGAAATCTACACAAATCTTACAATAAGAATTGACTCAAATTTTATATTTAGGAAATTATGTTAGTTCTGCCTCTGTCTTGGTGGCAAATTAGGACTGTGCTAACTAAAAATTTTCTGGAGAAATCTTTGTGTAACACTTGCAAGTTAGTGAGAAATGAGTTACAATCCATCTCGCTTTCTCTATTTTCTTTTTCCTTCCTTTTAAAGTATATCCTACTTAAACAGAACAATGTTTCATTAAGACATTTTCATCTGATGAACTTGATTAGGTCTGGTTATGGGAGCATCCATGAGGAATTGCTTACAGGATCACGGGCAACTTGCCAGTGACTATACCACTGAAGAGAATGTTTCTCCTTCCCCAGTAATCAATAATTACCTGTAGTTCCTTGGGTAAGGTTGGGGTCTCATGAATGCTTTTTTACTCTGTGATAGAATATTGATGAATCTATTATTGGGCTGTTCTTTTGCAGGTCATCATTGATGCTGTGAGTTGATAAATACCATGGCAATAGCATACTTGGAAGATAATATTCCACAGCACTCACCTGCTTCCTCCAGCTCTTCCATTATTCCTGCCTCCTCTTCTGTGATGGTCCCTGAACCTTGGAAAGGCTGATGTAAAAGCCCAAGTTAGGACTGAGCCCTAATGACTTTCTAATGTATCTTCTTCATATGATATTTGCAAGTAGTAAGCAGAGTTATAATCTACTGCATTTTTAATTTTCTTATTATTTTGAGCATATATGAATTATACATGTTAATGAGTTTCACTGTGGTGTTTTCACACGTGTATGTAGTGTGTTGATCCAATGAGTCTTATGTTCAGTACTCTAACAAGTTATGAATCTCTGTAGTAATTGCCACCTACTTCAGAAAGAAACTTCTCTGACCAAGGCTGACAGTAACATAAAAATTCTCCATAGATATAAATATTTTGATGATTTCATGGGTGTTTGTCTACTTACAAAAATGACAGTAACAGCTTCATGACCTCCCCAGCAATAGGCTTTTGACAAGGTTTAGAGTAACAGGCACAAATCGTCTCCTGTGGAGCATTCCTCAGTTTCAGTCAGAATGAAGTTGGTTACTCCCATAATCACCATACCACTACTGCACGTGGGCACATCTTATCTGGCAGGTCATTGTAAAGTACCAAGGGGCTACAGCAAAGAAAGATTATTGAAGACTTTTCTTGCCCAGTATCCTACATCGCATCTTTAAGCATGGCAAATGTTGGTCATATGGAGGAAACATTTTTTTTTTTCTCAGTAGTCTCTTGACTTTTCTGTCTTGTAACTAAAGTACAACATTTAGAAAAATGTTTTAACATTTATTTTTGGAAGGCAACCAAGAGCAATGGGAATAGCCTGTATTATTTCAAAGGCCTCAGGGGTTCCCTCAAAAACAATTCATTGGGAGGTAGTCCACCCCTGGCACAAAGTTTTTCATTTAATAGCCTTTGGCTTTTGGGAACTATTGTGTTTTGGTTTCGGCTTTGCTTCCACTTTGAGATAGGATCCCATGAATCCCAGGCTAACCTTAGACTCTAACCTTGACCTTCTTATCCACCTGTCTCTCACCTCCCCAGTGCTGGGATTACAGGTGTGCAGCATCAACTCCATTCTGTGTGATGGTGGTGACTAAATCCAGAGATCCATGCACACCAGCAAACACTACTGTGCTTTTGCCTTCAGCAGAGAGGGAGCTGCTTTATCCACCAAGCAAGGTACCACAGGGTACCAGCACTCAAGACAAAAAAAACTAGCTTGCAAGTAGTAGGTTTTTTTCATGTATCTTTATTACTTGTTGATCTTCCCTCAACCCCTCTTCTCCTTCATCTCTGCTTAAACATTTCCACACCTAGTATTTCCTTTCTCATTTTCATATCAGTTACATTTTACTGTCTTTACCCATGCACTAAAACCTCTTTCATACCTATTTTCTAGTTTCCTGACTCCACAGAGATATGCATGCGCTTGTGTGTGTGTGTGTGTGTGTGTGTGTGTGTGTGTGAGAGAGAGAGAGAGAAAGAGAGAGAGAGAGAGAGAGAGAGAGAGAGAGAGAGAGAGAGAGAATGTAGGAAGCTAGATTCTGCAAATGAAAGAAAACATGGTGTTTGTCTTCCCGAGCCTGGGTCACTGGAATAGTGTATTTTCCAGTTATATCCATTTTCTTCCAAATCTCATAATTTTATTTCTTTATGGCTGAATGAAATTACATCGCATATACAATGTGCCACTTTCATTTTTCATCCATTACTCGATGGACATCCTGCCGGATTTCATTTCCTTATTATTGTTAATACAGCAGCAAATAAGAATGTCTCTTTAGGCACGCCTGCGAGAGATGCTAGGTTTTTGGTGCATCCCTATGAGGGGTATACCTGGACCACACAGCAGTTCTAGTTTGAGTTTTTAGAGAAGCCTCCACACTGATACTGTGGAAACACGGCTTTACCTTCCCGCTAACAGAGAATAAGCCTTCCACCTTTCCCACCTCCTCGCCAGAATTTATTGTTCTTTGTCCGTTCTGACTGGGATAAGTTCAAATCTCGAATTAGTTTGTATTTCCCTCATGCCTAAGGATGCTGAGGACTTCATAAATATTTATCTAATGTTGGGTGGTGGTGTTACATGCCTTTAATCCCCTCACTCAGGAGACGGAGGTAGATGGA
The DNA here is from genome assembly GCF_982192425.1 of Myodes glareolus. Taxonomy (NCBI): domain Eukaryota; kingdom Metazoa; phylum Chordata; class Mammalia; order Rodentia; family Cricetidae; genus Myodes; species Myodes glareolus. The sequence continues at coordinate 41,544,191 of NC_142043.1, forward strand.
TCTCTGTGAGTTCAAGGCCAGCCTTGTCTATGAAGATAACTCCAGGACAGGACAGTCAGGACTATTACAAAGTGAAACACTATCTTGAAAAACGTGTGTGTGTGTGTGTGTGTGTGTGTGTGTGTGTGTGTGTGTGTGTGTGTGATTTATATTTTTTTCTTATCTGTGAATATATGGGAAAATATTTTAATATAGTTAGAGATTGTGCTGGTTTAGGGAAAGTAGTAGTTGTAGGTTCTCACCCAAGTCATGGGTAATTGGCTTAGATTTCTGGTATCAAACATGATTTCTCTTTTCTTGAGTGGATCTTTCTAATTAGAGAGCTGCTGGTTACCACCAAGGTATGCATGTCACTACTGCACCTTTAGGGTTTTCATACCACACTGGCTATGGTTCAAAGGTGTCATCACGGGGTAGGATTTTTGATTGCTTCCTTCGTGCCATGAAAGCCAGTCCTCAGGGAGGAGGCTTCCAGGTCAGTTACAGCTCACAGGCTTCTTGGCCCTGTATCTGAAATGCAAATGCATGGTGTCTTTAGCAATAAGGATTTACCTTTTATCTCTGGGGGACAACCAAGAATAACAGAAAAAGCCTGTAATATTTTGGGAGTTTCTGGGACAACATTCATCAAGAACTCATGCTTAGTGCTGGGGGGTTTTTGTTAGATAATGTTTGGTTCTTGGAAGGAGCATTATCATCCCAGACGGGAATTTTTCAGTTAAACTATATATCTATGTTCATACACCAGCTTGCATGTATCATAGGTAGCTAGTTAACAGTAGGACTGCTTATGACTTTTCGGATATCCTTACTGTTATTTGGCCTTTCTTCTGTATTTATTCTCCCCTCCCTAATGCTATTCACTGCCCTCTCCCACGTTCCGAGTCCGATCATTCATGCACTGCTATTCCACTCCATATTGCTCTCCTCCCTGCCATGGTCCCCTTGACTTCCCTGGCTTCTGCAGTTCCTCCAGGATATGTACTTACTTCTGAGGATTTATAGCTATGAGCCTCCGATGGAAGAGAACAGGGAGCAGTTGTCTTTCTGGGTCTGAGTTACCTCCTTCAACATGTTCGTCCGTAGTTCCATCTCCTTACCTGAAAAGCTCGGGACTTTATGGCTATTTACAGCTGTTTATCATTCTATAGTCTATATGTCTCATGCTTTAGTTATTAGTTCCTTGATAGGGGACATTGAGGTTTACTTCAAGGTACTTTCTTTTGAGGCAAATGTGAATAAGGTTGTTTCTCTGACTCCTTTCTCCGGATGGTGGTTACTCGTGTGTCGGAAACCTGCTGACTTCTGTGTCTCTTGCATCCCACCATTGACTGGAAGAATTTATAAGCACTAGGAACTTTCTAGAGGAATTTTAAGGCTCTCTTTTGTAGAAAGTCATGGTCCCATAAGCAGCTACCTCTGATGCTGTTTAGCTCAGGTGTTTCTCTGCTTTTTTTTTTTTTTAAATGGGGTGACCTCTCTGCTGGTGAAGTCAGTAGAGTTCAGAGTGTAGTATTCAAGTCACCTGCTACTTTTGAGCTGAGGATAATGTATGACTTTATATGCCAGATTATTTATTTCATGAAATTGGGTACACTGTGTTTGGAGCCTAAGTGTTTAGGATTGTAATGTCCTCTTGATTTTTTTTAAATTAATCAATAGAAAATGATATTTTAAAAATATCTGGTTTGGGAGAACTCTCAACAGAGGACTCTAAAATGGCCGAAAGGCACTTAAGGAAATGTTCAACATCCTTAGTCATCGGATAAATGCAAATCAAAACAACTCTGAGATTCCATCTTACGCCTGTAAGAATGGCCAAGATCAAAAACACTGATGACAACTTATGCTGGGGAGGTTGAGGGGTAAAGGGAACACTCCTGCATTGCTGGTGGGAGTGCAAGCTGGTACAGCTTCTTCAGATATCAGTATGGTGATTTCTCAGAAAATTGGGAAACAGCCTTCTTCAAGACCCAGCAATACCACTTTTGGATATATATTCAAAGGATGCTCAATTGTACCACAAGGACATGGGTGCAGCTATGTTTATAGCATCATTGTTTGTCATAACCAGAACCTGGAAACAATATAAATGCCCCTCCACTGAAGAATGGATAAGGAAAATGTTATACAATGGATTACTGTACATCAGGGAAAAAATGACATCTTGAAATTTGCAGGCAAATGGATGAAGCTAGAAAACATAATATTAAAGTGAGGTAACCCAGACCCAGAAAGACAATTATCATATGTACTAACTCATAAGTGGTTTTTAAACATAAAGCAAAGAAAACCAGCCTACAAATCACAATCTCAGAGAACCTAGACAACAATGAGGACCCTAAGAGATACATGCATGGATCTAATATACATGGGAAGTAGAAAAAAACAGGATCTCCTGAGTAAATTGGGAGCCTGGGGACCATGGGAGAGAGTTGAAGGGGAGTGGAGAGGAAGGGGGGAGAGCAGAGGAAAATGTATAGCTCAATAAAAATCAATAAAAAAATTAAAATTTAAAAATATCTAGTTTGGTTTAGTTTGAAGTCCAGTTTGTTAAATAGTAGAATCAGGACACATGCTATTTTTTAGTTCCATGTAGGCTTGCTCTTTGTGAATGCCTTGTCTTTTCTAGGGCAGAGAGGGTATTGAGAATCAAGTAGCCTGCTTCGAACAAGCTGGAAGTATTGAGATGGGACCAGGCTATAGAGGCATTTTAGGAACTGATTTGTTCTTGGGGCATTGTTACAAGAGCTGATGTTCAGAGCTGAAGTCTGAGTGTCCTCTTTGGGGGTGGGTGGGTAAGGAAACCCTCAGGTCCCTGGACAGTCAGCCACCTACCCTCCTACCCTGTACTGGGTCTCATAGCAGAGAGGAGTGTTGTAAGAGACTGCTTGTTCATTACCAGCCGCTCAGACCCGAAATAATCACACAGAAACTGTATAATTTAGTATACTGCTTTCCCTAATAGCTCTAGCTCCTTATTGGCTAGCTCGTACATCTTAATTTAACCCATCTCTATTAATCTATGTATCGCCTCATGGCTGTGGCTTACTGGTAAGGTTCTAGCTTGTCTGTTCCCAGTGGAGGCTACACGGCATCTCCCTGACTCCACCTTCTTTCTCCCAGCATTCAGTTTAGTTTTCCCTGCCTACCTCTATTCTGGCCCACATAGGCCAAAGACAGTTCTTTATTAACCAATGGTATTCACAGCATACAGAGGGGAATCCCACATCACCTTCCCTTTCCTGTTTAAATAAAAAGGAAGGTTTTATTTAACTTTATCATAGAAAAATTACACATAACAAGACAGGTATCAAGCAAGAATTGCAATATTTATACCTACTTTATCTTTTATCATAACTAAGGAAAACTATAACTATGACCATCTATTCTTCAACTCAATCAAAGACTCAAGAAGAATATAGTATTACCTAAGTAAACAGGAAGTGCATTGTAAGCAACTTCCAGAACTATAGAATTGACAGAGACATCTTTCTGCCTGGACAGTCACCCAAAGTTCTTCTGTACTGTTGGGGCATTCATCTTATCTTCAGCCTACAGGCCCATAGTATCTGGCAGACTTTTTCATGAAGCAGGAAATTTCAAAGACAGTTCTGCCTATATTGGCAGTTTGTCAGTCACTTTCTTCTGTGTCCTGCAGGATGTCTGGCAGACTCTTTTATGAAACAGGAACCCTGAAGGACTGTTCTTTAGGCAACTTTAGAAGTCCCAAGCACAACTTCAACCATGGCCAAGAAATCAAAATGTTCATCAGAGAGGCCACTGTCTCCTTGCCCATCCCTTCCCAGCCTTCCTTCACAGTTGTGGTAAAACATCCCAGGAATGAGAACGTTTTTCAAAGTCATGGTAAAGCATCCCGGGAATGAGAAAATTTCTCTCCATTGTGCTTGTATTTTTGTTGGGTTTCCTGCTATACAAGTTCCATAAGGGTAAGTAGTTCACACCATCATCCATCTTTCTGTGTAATTAACTGGTCTTACAGCTAACGTTATAATCACAGGGCACATAACGAACTGCATACCAAATGGTCTCGTAAGATTACAGGGAAGCTGAGGAATTCCTGTTGGATGATGATGTAACTGTCGTCACCGCACAGCCCAACACATCCCATGTGTGCATGGGGGACTCTGAAAGGAAGCCTGCAGAACTACCAGTGTGTAACAACAGAGTCCGTAACATCATCATATTTAGTTCATACTTGATGGTTGTGTTAGTCTGGGCTCTCTAAAGGAACTTGAATATACATACATACATACATACGTTACATGAGGACTCACCTGATTGGTTTATGGATGAGGTTCTGGTACCCACCAATGGCTCTCTCCCACTTGAGAGGCAGAGGATCTGCCAGCTGTTTGATCCACAAGGATAGGTGTCTCAGCAGACCCCACCTGGCGTTGGAGGCCTAGAAGGTTCCTGGAGAGCTGCTGGCCTTCGATCTAGGTCAGAATTCTAAAAATCTATTTCTAATACAGGTAAAAGAATGCTTCAGCAGCAGGATAGATGAGCCTGCTGGCAAGAGTGGGGACAAGCAGGCAAAAACTCAAATGTCCTTCTGTGTTCTCTTATGTGAGCTGCCGCCAGAAGTGACCACCCAGAGTTAGGATGGATCTTCCAACTTCAAATAATCAAGGAAAATCCTTTGCAGGAGTGCCAACAGCTTGTGTTTTAGTTGGTTCCGGATACACTCTAGTTGACAACTAAGGTTAGCCATAAGAATAACGATAATGAATAACCATGTTGCTAGTTCATAAGCTATTATGCTATTTTTGTCATTATTTTAGTTTTTATTTTTTTATTTTATTTAAACCCTTCCTTATCAAAGGAGTTCACTGTCAAATAACATGCCGAGGTATAGTAGCCTCGGCCTCACGCACATGGTTGCTACGGCATTTGTCGATCCCACCAAGCATTTCCATGGAGGGGCTGCCTGGCTCACCTAGACCTGTGTGCACTATTGTTCTCCACAACCATGAAACTGCTGAGTGCCGCATTCCTCAGAACACATCTCCATCCTTGCCAATTAACACATGAGCATTCTTAGATCAGGCTGTGCTTGAGTCTAACGAGTCTGCGGCTAAATGTAAAAGAATGAGTGACTTAGAGTGAAGCTGAAGATTGAAATGTCAGACCAAGCTCAGGGCTTCCCCTGGGGATGGGACACTCTGATAACCACCATCTTTGCAAAACTGCAGGCAGTCCTGCTTCTCATGTAACACGAAAGACTTATACTTGCCCTATGGTTTGGACCTGACAAGGTCTCCCTCCACAGGTCATAAATATGCCAGCCATAAGAGTCCAGTCTCTCACACATTAACCACACATCAAAAAAGTTCCCGCCCTCCAGCAGTGTGCTTAGGAAAAAGTGAATGAATGTGTGGGACTGGATTTTGGTTTCTTTGGTTTTACCTACCATAGGGTAACTCCAGTGTCTTCCGGAAGAAGCAGCTGCCACATCATCTTCATGCTCCGTCTCTATGTTGTGTGTCCCCTCCTTTCCTTCCAGCACTTTCTGTTTGGTCTCATGTCTTCCTACTGGAGAAGTCAACTGGAGAACTCCTTTTACAACCTTCTTCATTCTGGTTGATTTAGCTATTATTGGACCATTTTTATTTCTTCCTAAACGATTCAGACTTAATTGCATGTTTTTCTTCTGCCTTTGGCTCAAGTGTGCTAATTAGGTAGTATTTAGTCTGTCTCAAGTTTATTATTAGACTTTTATTGTCCCTCCATTTGCTAAATTGCAGAGAATTTGTATTTTTAGGGTTCTCTCCATTCATGGTGTTGTTATTTGAGGAAGTCAAAGAAAGCCTCTTTAAAAGTAGGCTTTGCCTCTATATTTTCGATCCCAGGTATAAAATTCTGTATACCAAACTGAGGCTGCTTAATTCTGCTGTTGCTCAGCTTTAGTAAAGCCGACAAGATTCTAGAGCTTTCTCTTATAGCAAATGGCTTATAAAGCCATGGGCTGCAAGATCACCATGTTGGAGCTCTCTCGCCTTCCCTGTGGCTTTCTATTGCCAACAGGGATCCCTGCTTGATCACTTCTGTCCTTTGTTCTCCTCCCCTCCACAGCTCACAACTTATTAGAAGCTACACAGCTGTAGTGAGGAGCTGTGGGCAGGCCTGCTTTTCATCCCGCCCAGCTCCCCCATGGCTAGCTTAGCCCCGGAATAATAACACACAAATTGTATTCATTTAAACACTGCCTAGCCCATTATCTCTAGAGAGTTAGTTACTGGCTAACTCTCACATCTTGATTAACCCATTTTTAATAATCTGTGTAGCACCACAAGGTGGTGGCTTACCAGGAAAGATTCAGCATGTTTGATCTGGTGCTGGCTCCATGGCGTCTGCCTCATTGCCCTCTTCCCAGCATTCTGTTCTGTTTAGTCCACCTACCTAATTTTCTGTCCAATCAGAGGGTCAAGGCAGTCTCTTTATTAACCAATGAAAATAACACATAACAGAAGGCCCACCTACATCATTTCCCCTTTTTCTATTTAAACAAAAAAGGCTTTCACTTTAACATAGAAAAATTACATATAACAAAACAATTATCGAGTAAGAATTACAGTTACAATATTTATATCTATTTTATCTTTATCATAATAATGGAAAAATATAACTATAACTAACCATTCTTCAACTCCATCAAAGACTCCAGAAGGATATAATATTACCTAAGTAAGAAAGAAGTAAGCAACTTCCAAAACTCTAGAAATGACAGAGACATCTCGCTGCCTGGACAGTCACCCAAAGTTCCTCTGTATCATTGGGGCACCCATCTTCAGCCAACAGGCCCATAGTATCCAGAGACATTTCCATGAAGCATGAAATTTCAAAGGCAGTTCAGTCACTATCTACAGTGTCCTGCAGAATGTCTTGCAGACTCCTTCATGAATCAGGAACCCCGAAAGATCATCTCACCTTTAGGCAAGTTCAGCAGTCCTCTCTCTGTTTGTTCTCTTTGTCCAGTTTATACAACAGTCCAGGCAAGAGCAGTTTCTTTCCCAAATGGCTAACCACCTCCATAAGGAGCCTCTTTGATGCCCATCTTCCTCTTGAAATAGATTGGTGCTGCTTAATTCTGCTGCTGCTCAGCAGAATTAAGAAACTTAATTATAAGTGCTTATAAGTGTAAAAGAACACTTATAAGCAATATTGGGGAATATGAACATAGTTATTTCTCTCCAAACTTCTTCATGCTGTATAGGGGCGCTGTTACTCAGGTCTTTCATGGTATAAACTGTGTGCTAGATTCATCTCAGTCGACAGTTGAGCAAAGTAATTTCTTGAGGCTATTCATAGCAACCTTTCAGGAGGACGGGGTCTATCATACCATATTGGGATAGAAGCAATCCACAGGGTCTCATCCTCTGTGAAAACAAAAGAAGAACTTTTCCAAAACATCATAACCTTAGATCCAAATTTTGAAGTCAAGGTATTTTCAAAATATCTATCTTGAATTAGTTCAGCAGCATTTATAAACAAATATCTTTTAGCAGCTGTTGCTCCTTCCTCAGCATTCAAACAATTCAAAGAGAGCATAATAGCATACAGTATCAAGATTCTCTGTGTATTTTCCATCTTTTTGTGGCTTTACTTTAATCTCTATTTCTTTTATTTTTACTTTTACTTTTAGAAACAGGTTCTCTGTATATATTTGTCCTGGAATAACTCTGTAAACCAGGATGTCCTTGAACTCACAGAGATCCACCTGTCTCTGCCTCCCCAGTGCTAGGATTAAAGGTGTGTGCTACCACACCTTGAAGTAACAGGTGAATCTACCTCTGCCTCCCAAGTCTTGGGATTAAAGGTGTGTACCACCACACCCAACTACTTTCTTTCTTCCTTTTTTACCCTAAGAACTTTAACCTTTAGCCTGTATATATTTTTAACACATAGTAAACCACTTAGAGGTTTTCTTCATCTTTGAATCTCTCTTTACTGTATATCTCTCCTTTTTTCTGACTATAAGAGCCTTTAAATTACTAAGCAATATGGGTAGGATTAAAGCTGTGGCTTTGATAGCTGGATCCAGCCCATTCCTTAGCTTTCCAGCCTCATGGTGGAAGTACAGGCTGTAGCCATTTTTTTTTTGCCACAACTCTATGGCATTTCAAGGTCCTTGCCAGCAAGCACGCTGCAGCATTCTGCTCACAGACCACACTCAGTCGGACTGCCTGCCTGAAAGAGTCAGAATTTGCCCTGGCAGAACGGCCCAGAAAGCTGGCATTTTAAAACAGCACAGCTTTTTTCCTGCTATGGCTGAAAACTGAAAAGCATGCATTCAGCTTTTCATCAACACCATTTAAGTGTTTTGTAACAGGACCTCTTAAAGGAGCTGCAAAGTTTTGCAGCTAAAGTTTAGTCAGGAAGCCTCTCTTAGATGAGAGCGCTTGCTTGCCTCTAGCAAGCAGAGTAGACCCGAGAAATTGCTGCTACCAAGAAAACATGCTGTACTCTATTCTTTTCCAAGATTTCTCAAGCTTTCTGTGGATTTAGTTATCCATGTTTGGGCGCCATTTGTAGTGAAGAGCTGCTGGCAGGCCTGCTTTTAGTCCCACCCAGCTCCCCCATGGCTAGCTTAGCCCCGGAATAATAACACACAAATTGTACTCATTTAAACACTGTCTGGCCCATTATCTCTAGAGAGTTAGTTACTGGCTAATTCTCACATCTTGATTAACCCATTTTTAATAATCTGTGTAGAACCACAAGGTGGTGGCTTACCGGGAAAGATTCAGCATGTTTGATCTGGTGTCTGGCTCCATGGTGTTTGCCTCATTGCCCTCTTCCCAGCATTCTGTTCTATTTAGTCCACCTACCTAATTTTCTGTCCAATCAGAGTGCCAAGGCAGTCTCTTTATTAACCAATGAAAATAACACATAACAGAAGGCCCACCTACATCACACAGCCACATTCTTCGACTTGGCTTGTTTGTTCATTCAGTCAGTCAGCAGATGCCTACTGAAGGCTGTCCTATAGACACCAAGGACAAAACTGTGGAAATGACTTAAGTCCCCCCCCTCCTGGAGTTTATACGACAGTGGCTGGAAACCTGCTCTGGATAAAAACACATGAAAATATAGCTGCCCAGTGGAATGTATTCCATTCCTATTTTCTCATATTCTGAGCCTTTAGACTTTCTCATCATGCATTGCTAGGAGACCTGCCATTCCTCCAGTACAAGCAGAGTACATTTCTCTACCTCTTCTTGCTGGACGTTGGCCATGTCATTCCCTTCATCCTATGGAATATGGAAGACTATGATTTGAGGGAGGTTTGCAATATGTTCTTCTGGTACTGCTATGAAAATATGCCCCAGCAGTCCAGTCCCACGATAATAAAACACCCATGGGTCCTACTTGGATGTAACACACTGTCTAGAAAAGAGTCCCGTAGAGGTGAAGTCAGAGCAGACTCATTCAGCTGAACCCAGTCTAGATCAGCCCAAACAATGGGACTGTAGTAATAAAAATAAAGGTCAGTGATTTTGTGGGTTGATTTGTGACAAAGCATTCGCTCAGGGATTAGGGAGTCGTAGAAGTGGTGATTGGTGCTAAAAGAAAAAGGAAGTCGTAGGGAACAGAGAGAATGTCTTCTTTTAGAGGGAGGTGTAGACTCATAGGCTCTCAGCGTGGGAAAGCATCTGAGTAGGGGTTTCTAGCACTCAGCTGGTTAAAGCTTTGTCAAATGCTGTGTAGCTAATTTGTTTTTAATACACTGAATGGGTTAAGGCATTGCTCACAACATTCTTAGAAGACTGAGGCTCAGAGAGAGTTTTGTTATTCGTTTTTTCAGTCTCATACATTATAAAAGGAAAGCTGGTGTCTTCTTTTCCGATTGCTAAAATGATAAAATAAAATAAAATAAAATACTCTGGCTAAAACCGCTTCGGGGAGAAAGGTTCATTTTGGTTATAGGGATATAGTCTGTCACAGAGGGGAAGACGTGGCATCAGGCAGGAGAGGAGGCTGAGGGGTCCCTTTGCCTTCACACTCAGGAAGCAGAGAGCAAGCAGATAGTGGCACTAGGCTACAAAGCCTCAAAGCCCCACCCCATGTGACACACTTCCTCCAACAAGGCTCCACCTCTTAAAGATTCTAGAACTTTCCTAAACAGTGCCATCAGCTGGCAACCAATTGTTCAAACACATACATCTATGGGAGATATTCACGTTAAAAACCACAGCAGAACTCTATTCTCCTTCAACCCCAACTGAGGATTGAAAACATCCCCCTGGATGTAATGTCTCCACGAGACAGATCTCACTTGCTAGGGGTTGCGCTTCCTAATAAGACTACTGTTCCTTCAGATTCAGCTATAACTGGAGGAGGCAGTGTCCCCCACATTTCCAAACTACTCCAAAAATTCAGTGGTTCCCACAAGCCTTTCAGCTTTTATAATTTTCTAGAACTCACAGAATTCAGGGAAAACTGTACTTCAGATCCGAGTTTCATTATAAAGGACACAACAAGAAGAGGCAACCAAATAGGAAGGCCTGGGGCTGGTGCTGTGGAGCACAGAGCATCTCTGCACACACTTTGTGGCATCAGGATACATCACATTCCCAGCATGTTATGTGTGTTCTCCGAAACTTGCCCTGAACATTCTCAGTGCCTAGAGATTTTTTTTTTTAGTTTTTGATATTGAAATATAATTACTTTTCTGCCTTGCTTTCCCTCCTTGCAAACCCTTCCATATATGCCTCCCAACTGTGTTTCGCATTCACGGCCTCTTCTTCCGTTATTATTGCATGTAACATGAGGGCCGGCTTGTTGGGGTTTCTGTCCCACCCGGTACCCCACAACCGGCATGCTCCAAAGAGAAAATCAATCACACAGAGAACTCTATAAGTTATAAAGCTGGTTGGTCCATTAGGTCAGGCTACTTATTAGTTCTTATGACTTATCTTAACCCATTATTCTGATCTATGTTAGCCACACAGGCTCAGTACCTTTCTCAGTGTGACAGCTTACATGTTGTCTCTTCGGTGGTCTGCGCAGGAATGGCTGAGGAAGTTTCCTCCTCCCTAGCCTTCTCCTATTCTCATTGCCCCGCCTCCACTTCCTGTCTGGTTGACCCACCTATACTTCCTGCCTGGCCAATCAGCATTTTATTAAAATACATGATTGATGGAATACAGACAATTCTCCCACACCATTTGCATTCATATATATGTATATAGATATATTTTCCCCAATAGAACCTGCTCCATATAATGTGTATGTATGTTTTCAGGGAATGACCTTTTGACACTAGAAACTAGAAACAACTAGAAAGCCAGTTGGTGTGTTCTTCCCTGGGGAATACCTCCTCTCCTGCTCCCAGCTGTCCTCCTTGCCTATAGTTTTCTGTGTAGTGTTGAGGCCTCAGGGGGGTTTCCCTTCCATCCACTTTGGCATTCCCTTCTTGATCGGTTTGCTCCCCAGCATTTTCTATCCAGACAATGGTCCTATTTCACTTTCCTGGTTTCTAGTTACTCCAGGCTGTGTACTCATGCTGGAAGATTTGGAACTGGGAGTCTCCAATGAGAGAGAACACGTCATTTGTGAGTGTGGGTCTTGGCTATCACACTCACTATTGTCGTTTCTCTTTCCGTCCACTTCCCTGTAAGTTCATAACTTCACTTTTCTTTACACCGGAATAGTATTCTGTGGTGTATATGCACCACATCTTCATTATCCACTCATGGACTGAAGGATGTTTAGGCCGTTTCCAGCTCCTGGCTCTTGTGAACAGGGCAGCGCAGAGCGTGGCTTAGACAGGACTTGTGGAGTAGGATGGCGAGTCCTTTGGTTATACGCCAAGGAGTGGTGCAGCTCGATCCTGAGGCAGACCTATTCCCAGCCATTCTTAAAACAAGGTGGCAATACAAGCCCCAAGGGGGAATTTTAAAAAGGAAATGACCAGTCGGACCCATGGGCTGCGGAGCAGACAACATTCAATCAGAGCTCCAAGGGCTTTGTGGGGATTTCCTCAGCTTTTTGTTGCCAGGAATGGTAACTTGGGGGAAGACTGAATTGCACAGAAGTAGAGTGATGGTTAGTTTCAATTCTCACCAGCTACAACCTAGCCTCATCTGAGAATTTCTGCAAGGACTCAAGGACTGCCTCTGTCAGGGCGGTCTGCCGCGGGGGGGGGGATATTGTGTTGATTGACCCGCTTGGAAGTGAGTGGTCCTGTTTGATGGAGTTTGAGCCCTGGATTTTATAAGAGCAGTTGAGAAGGGAAGGAAGGGAGGGATGCAAGGAAGGGAGGGAAGGAAGGAAAGAGGGAGGGAGGGAGGGGAAGAGGGAGGGAAGGAGGAAGGGGGAAGATGAACTGAGCAGTAAACATGAACTCATCCATTTTCTTCTCTTCTTGGCTGTGATGTGACCTAGCCGCTTCACATTCCTGCCTTGATTTCCCCACACTGAGGGGCTTTAACCTGGAATTGTGAGTTAAAATAAACCCTTCCTCCCCTAAGGTGTTTTTTTGGTCAGGGTATTTTAGCTCAACAGCAGAAGTGAAACCAGGACAAGAGCTTTGTTGATGTTGCTGCTGTGACCGCTCCCCGTAAATGTAAAACAAAGTCCGTGAAGCACACACGAGAGCTCATTCTAAAAACCACAGATCTCAGTGGGCTGAAATAGTTCATGTTTTTTCAACAGAATGGCACACATCTGTGGACAAATTTTGAAGTCTCAAAATACACCCAGAGGAAACTTTTGCCCCTGTGACTGAAGGGTTAAAGCTTCGTGGTCCTTGACTCTGAGCACCTTGGGTCTCAACGCCAGCAGAACACCCAGGCAAGCCTTCAGACAGTGGGAGATGTTTGCATGCTGATTAATTTTTGATGGTCGGCTGAACATTTGTTTAATCTCTGGTTGAGACTTTTGCACTCCAGGCAGAGGGGGAAAGCATGAAACGACGGTCTCAGCACTTTCCCCCCACACTCTATGCGGGCTGCGGGGAACTGGGATTGACAAGGCGAGTGTAGGCATGAATGTATTAACCTCGTTTCCTTGGGAACCACCGAGTGGAGGGGAGCATGTCAGTCACATTTAGCAGCCTGCGCGGTGTAAGGCAATTAGTTCCAGAATTTGTCAGATGACAGTTCTATTTTTGAGCACTTTCTTATCAATTAGAAGAAGAATGCCTGACGCGTGGAGATTTCTCAGCAGTTTGCGGCGCAGTAGCGTAGTTTAGAGGCAACACGAAGGGGAGCTCACACTGCCTCCTACAAAGACCGTTCTAATTTGTTCCCTCAGTGGAGCATCTTGATGGATTGGCTCAGGGTTGAACACAAGCAAGGGAGTGAGGCCGCTTAGCTCGGTCTCTTCAGAGTGAAAACAGACGCTGAGGCGGTACACGCTGTTCTCCGACAGCTTGCCCTGGAAATTAACGACAACGCAGATCGTGAAGGAGTTCTTGTGTGCGGGCTTCAGGATTTGGAGGAGGTTAGAGCAACAATAATACAAATAAGCATCAACCAGCAGCATTGACAGCACACCAGGCTGTGTGATGCACACGGGTCCAGCATGTCCTCCACTTTGCCTACAAGGCTGAGGACAGAGTAGGGTAGCCTCTGAGAATGGCATGACACAGTGGCTTATGGGTGCTGTGGAAATGACTCGGTCAGCAAATCGCTTGCTGTGCAAGCATGGGGTCTCAAGTTCAAGTCCCTAGTACTTAAGGAAAAAGGTGTTTCCCGCACATAGCAACACACATCTCTTATTCAGCCACCAGAGAGGCAGAGGCAGGAGGAGTCCCTGGAGCTTGCTAGCCAGCAAGCCTAGATAAGTCGATTCATTGAGAGACCCTGTCTCAAGAAAGTAAGGTGGTAGCAATTGAAGAAGACACTCGGAGTCTACTTTCAGTTTCTGCATGAACGCGCACCACATGTTACCTGTACCAACGTGTACAACCCATATGAACATGTACACATATGCAACTCCATGAAAGTTAACACGAACTCTTAATCAAGAGGTTGGATGGATCTGGGTGACGTGCTATTCAGAAGTCTGCAATATTCAATTATATTTGTTTCAAGTTAAGAAGACTTAGCCTTGAGCAGCTTCACGCTGGAAAGCCAGCCAAAGACAAGCAAAACTGGGACCCAATCTAGTCTTCTTGCAAGCCACCCTCAGTGTCCATCACTGGCCCTACTCAGACAAGGATTGGAGTCCATTAGATATAACATGTGACTTTTCTGTACCATGTGATTTTTTTTTTCTCTGCACAGATTGCCCCGCCCAGCACTTTCACATGTGCCTGTTTACCCAAGAACCAGAAGGGTCATGGTTGATGTCCTCTAAAGCTTACAAGGTCATCTCTAAGCCTTCAGACCATTTCCATGGCGCCTGCTTTGCATCCAGTCTCCAACAAATAGGCCTCTGTTTCTTTGATACATTTTGCTTGGCCCCTGTCACAGACTCCTCCACTTCCAAACAACTCATGTATCCTGCCACATAGACACCCACTCACAATGTCTTGACCCTTCTGTCAGCACTCGCCATGCTTGTCCTCGAATCATACATGTATTTCATGTATCTGTGTACTTGGCCTCCCATGAGTTTAGTAATAGTGGGGACTTGGATGGTTTTGCTCCTGGCTCTCACCCATGTTTCTAAAACAGCGTCTGCTCAGTAAACAGCGGCTAAATAAACAAGTATATAAATAGCAGAACCCTAAATGGGCACAAGTGCCAAAGACAAGTGGGCAAGGTCAGAGTTAGAACGCTGCCACTCAGACATCATGGTGAGGATGTGGTGGACACGGAATGTCCCCGGCTCTCAGCTTGCACAGTTGTCTTAGCATCCCTGAGTGAACCTCAAGGATGATGTCCGGGAAAGACTTGGATGATGTGGCCCTGTTTAGAGGGAAAGAATATTGGTTTAGCTTGGACACAAGAACTAAGGATATCTTCAAAAAATTTAAGACAAGATGATGGTGAGAACCACAAGAAGGGCCTTGGTGTTGAACCTGGGAGGGCATAGTTCTACAGATCTCCTGAGAGCAAACGCTGATCTGAGGAGACAGGAAAGGGGGGAGTTTTCACACTATGAATTTTTGGAGATTTGGGGGATGATTAAGGCAGCACAAGCCCTCAGAGGAAGGCACGGGGAAGCTCATTTGGAGGTAGTTAAGGACTTGAAGCAATCGTTGTTCAACCCATCTTAGTCTCCTGGTCCTTCAGGCAAAGCACAAATGAGAACGTCAGGATTCATCATGGGGACAAAATGCTTACTCTGGACTAATTTAAAGAAATATTTCCACATTTGCCAACCCTCTCAGTCATGCCAGAGATCACACTGACCCATTAGCAAAGTTTTCTGAGGTCAGAGCAGACGGTGATAAACATCCATGATTCCCATCTGCCCTTCCAGGTCTAAACTTCGCTGGAGGCCCATTGCTAAGCAGTTATGTAGACACATTGCTGGCCACTTTGATGAAAATGAGCAAATCAGCAAATAAAAATGGGTGTCTGAGATGCCATCTTGTGGCCTGAGCTAAGAGGAGGTGGTGAGAGGTTAGTGATGAGGGCAGGCTGGCAAGGAAAGCAATTCTTACAAAGTACCTGGAGAGCGGGATGAGGAAGCGGTGGAATGGATCTTGTGTCTGAGGAAAGACTATTCCAAGAAGAGGGAACAGCTGGTGCAGAGGGCCTGCGGCCCAGAGTAGTACAGAATTTTGAGAAATAGTTAGGAAGCAGCTCAGCTGCAGAGGGTGAGTTACCTTTAAGAGTAGATAAGCATAAGAGGTGGTGGAAGCTTTGGTTATTCGGGACCACAATGCCCGTATGTATGTGCACTATATGCATGCAGTACCAGAGAAGGCCAAAAGAGGGCATCATATTCTCCAGACTGTGATTATAGAGGCTCTGAGCCACCACATGGATCATCAGGACCAAACTCAAGTGCTTTGCAAGAGTAACAAGTGCCCCTAACCTCTGAGCCATCCTTCCTGCCTCACTTGTTATACTTAAAATGCTTTGGTAAAGATGTTGGGATTTATGTTGAGCAAAATGAAAGGTGGTTTTATGTACAACAAGAAGTATCCCTTACACCTTCAAAAGATGGTTCTGGCTGCCAGTAGAGGGCCAGGAGTGGTGGCGGAGGGCTGCCGCGGTGGTCCAATCAAAGCACCATGGTGGTTACAATAAGGTGGAGCAGATAAGAGTCAGACAGGGTTCCCAGTGTTTGTCAAAGATAACACGGACAGAATCTGCTAGCAGGAGTGACTTGGGTTTAAGAGAAAGAGAAATGATGTTACTGCATAGATTTTTCGTTAAGCCTTGAATGTGGGGAGGATCTGAGATGGAGCAAAGTGAAGAAAGGAGGCCAAATCAAGAAAGCTCAGTGCCTGGCTGGGCATGATGGCACACACCTTTAAACCTAACACTTGGAAGTCAGAGTTCAAAACCAGCAAGACTTCATAAGAGATAATAATAATACATTAATAATAATAATAAATGACTGAAGGAAGACAGGAAGCAAGCACAGAGCCCGTGCTATGGCCAGTACCTTTGGATGGAGGCAGATCAACGTCGTCTGGACTTGGCACTATGGAGGATGTGGTGGAAGAAATTCCTCAGGGAACAAGGGACTGTGTTTTCCATAGAGAACTGAAAAGCAATAATTAACTAAAAACAGGTCTACTTTTTATCATAACCGTGCAGTGGCAATTCTGAGCACTGTCACTGAAAGGAGTCTTAAGTTATTCTAAGTTCTAAACCTTGTTGCAGATGTCACTGAGATCAAGGACTACCTCCTGTGAAGTCTTGGAATGAGCAAGGTGTATTACTTCCCCTAAGGAATGTGGCACCATCCAGAGAAGGCCGTTTAGGCAGGCCAGCCCCTGCTCCTGCAGTCCCCACTGTTGCCGAGTTTGCGAGTCCCTTAGAACTGGAGTTATCCACATTTTGGTTGCTGGGTACAAGCAGTGATGCGCGAAGAGTTCTCCATCTCGTCTGTATATTGAACCCCTTATCAATACCAGGGACTCTGAGCAGCCGCCACATTCCTTAGGTGACCTTTCCACTCTGAAGATAGTTTCCTTTGGCACAAGATTTTAAGTTTGGCACAAGCACGCTGGGATACATTGGCTCTTGTTGCAAGTACCATAACTAAGCAAATATTGCCAAATCTAGCATCATCAAGCCGTCCCTCCTGCCATTGTCTAAGAGTTCTGTAGGCTTCATAGGTAAGTCTTTAGGTGACAATTATTATTGCTAATAGCCCCTGTGATATTATTTCCATTCTTCTGCCCACAGAAGGCTTCCATTAATATGGAAATCGGAGAGCTCTCTGTAGGGCATTTGAATCTAATAAACTCTGACTGTCTTCGCTCAGGTATAAATCTGTCTCTGTACCTTAGTGGCAGGAACATAAAAGTCGAGGCATGAAATCCTTTCTCTCAAGTAAGTTATCACCAGCAAGAGCATGGGATCAGTGTGTGACCAGTGTGGACCCCTGTTCTTCACAGTTCTGCTCTATGTCAGGAGACTGTCCTTCACTATCCTTGCAGGTATTGGGGATCCTCCACTTATTTCTGCCTGCATCTCCTCTAATCTTTTGATGAATGGAGAGGTACCCCCATATTGCTATAAGTTACAGGGTCTTCCCTTCATCCCTTGATCATAGGGAATGGCTCTGAAGCATGTACACATGTAGTAACAGTTGCCAAGGCTAGGAGCAAGCCTGGCCTACAAGAACATAGCTAATGACCGAGGGGCCATCCTTCACTCAGTGGCTTAGCGTGTTCACCTTCTTCTGAAAGTCCTTGGTGACAAAGAGCACTTCTTCATAGTTCAGGCCACCCACTGCCATAAGGCCAACTCCATAACGCTCTGGTGCCTTCTGCTGACTTCAGAGATTAGACTCAATATGAGGACAACTTGGCATCCAAGGTAGAAAGTCAGCTTGGTTGTCCTCCTACATGAACCTTGGTCTTGGATTCTCTTCTCCCTTCCCCTCTTCCCTAGTCTGGGCATTTCTATGTAGGGTGGAGAAGTTCCTTCCTTCCATCCTAAACTAGACGTTGTATAGACCCAAGTCTCTGAGAGTAGAGTTTGGGACAGAAGGAAGAGGTGGGAGGTAGAAGACAATCCCCACTTCTGCCTCAGGACTCTGGGTTCTGACTCTACAAGTCACTGACTTTGTCTTGCCTCTGCCGGCCAAGCTTCATACTGAAATGACCCCAGAGAAGACGCAGCCCTTAGGCCTGCAGGAATACACTAGACCAAGGTCAGAAGACACAGCTCCCTAAGAGTGCCTTCGCTGAGATGGCGCCCTGGAACCACCTTGGCCTGGCCAAAGACTGCAAACTCTACTGTCCTATCATCTCCATAGGGCAGGCTGATGGGCTGGCAGCAAGGGCATTGCTGCTCTAGAGTGCTGAAGCGGTCCTCAGGGGCCAATCCTCAGTGCCCTGAGTCTCTTGGTGCTTCATGGGACAGTGTCCTCCATCAAACTGAAGGGTTTCGGCTTTTAAGAACTTCTTTTCTCATTGTTTTTAGTTCTTTAAAAATGTTTGAAACTTTAGTACTTAAAAACTTGCAAATATATAAAGACACCATATACAAAAGTTAACAGATCCCATAGTCTCTAGAAAGTAATGAACTTCTATACAATTGGAATCGGAGCAGAAGCTGCGGGGCTTCGCATTAAATCTGACACTTTGTGTATTGAGTATACTATGCTCTTATCCATTACCAAAGCCACACGAGAAAACCCATGACAGAATTAGAACTTGAAAAACAATTCATTTTATATCATCTCTCATGACTCATGGCCATTACCTGCCGCACCAAAATCTGTCTGATTAATTCTTTGAAATGTCTGCAGAATGTTTGGATCATGTTCATCCTTCTGCCAGATCTCTCCCCATTTTCCAGCCCACCCAACCATTGACCACCCTTCCATAAAGACCACACACCCTTTAGTATATGGGCTGCAGAAATCGGACTTGATGAGTTGATTTAAAAGAGAGAGAAGGAGCGAGCTGGAGTTCTGTCTGCCCATTCAGGGCAGCCTCCCCAAGGGGCTGTTGCTACTTTGAGTTTAGGGCTGCATTTCTCAGCTGTCCTCCCACACTAAGTGCTCCAAGGGTCCTTCCCTTGCCTTCTCCGATGTTTCTTTGTAAGTTTGCTTTTGCTTGTTCTAAGCATGCTGGCCTGGTTTTACATGCTTCCCAGTGACTGCAGACAGCCTTTGAGCGGGGGGTGTGGGTGTGGGGGTGTGGGTGTGGGTGTGTGTGTTAGTGAACAAGCGACTGGAGGACACGGTGGGAGCATGCTGTCGCTGGCTGGGAACACATGCGCACTTCAGACTCACATTCATCCCACCAACACATGCCCAAGGACAATCAGAGCAGCCCCTCTTCCTTCCTACCTGTGACAGAGAGTTGCCCCACCCATCAGTATATGGATTATTGGTTCTGTATTTCTGGAGAAATGTAATGACATAAAGCTGAACGTTCCACAGTCACCAAGGGTAAGAAGAAACACACGCAGATAGATACATAGTTCTCCACACATCATATATAGACTTCTAGATCTCTGAATATATGTAGATATAAGAATATTGATTTATTTTCAGTGATTGGGCCATGAAAGAATTGGGTTTGTCAGTCTTCAAGTCTGAAGAACAGGCAAGCAGGCTGGGAACCAAACAGGGAGAGGGTTGATATCAAACTGGAATGGACAATATATATTAAACCCACCCCAGCCATTCAGCTCCTTCCTCATAACCCACCGTAGACATCCAACTCCGTCCGGACAACTCGCCCCAGCCATGCAGCTCCATCAGGTATAGTAGAGCCCATCTTTGCCCACCCCTCACCCCAAGGTGGGAAGAACCAACTTTCTTATGGAAAAAGAAAACTCAACTGGACCCCTAGACCATCTTTGAAAACTCAAACCACCTTGTCTTCAAAGCCCCCAGGAATGTTTTGTACATGTTTTACATTAAATGTTTAGAGAAATGAAAAAAAAACTCCCTCGCATGGTTCCTATTAGCTTCCCCAAAAGTATGAGTTCGAGTTATCGTGAACAAAGACGTTGGGGATTAAGTTTCCATGATCCTGCTGGCCCCGCCTGCCCCTCATTTCCTGCCATCTCCCAGCACAGCAGGAAACAGAGACCATTCAACCCTGGGGCTCTGGGCTCACTCATCAGATAAGTCGATGGCTCCAAGGCCAGCGGGAAATAACAAGGTGTGCCTTGTCCACTCCCGTAATTACTTCCTCACAGTGAGGGGCCCTGAAGACAGCCTCTACCTCAGCCGAGGTGTTCAGTGGACTCAAAAGCTCACCTCATACAGAAAGGGAAAAGACAATGAGGCAAATGCAGAGAAGGATTCTGCAGGACTTTATGGCTTGTCAGAACCCTTCACACCCTTGATCCTGGGCAGTCTGACTCTGACCTATTCTATGGCCTGCAGTTTGTGATAGTTGCTTGACCTTGCTTCCACCCATAACCAGGTAAAGAATATCTCATCTGTCTTATAGAGCAATGTTCCTTGACTTCTAGCCATTATGGAGATGTTCCCAGCTGCCCTCACAGCCATAGGCACCCTGTATTGAGAATCTACCCAAAAGTTAGACTCCCATTTCCATTGTTTTTGTCCTTCTGACAAGGCCAGGTACCCTGACAAAGGCTCCTGACAGCAACTCATAGAGACTGACCCCAAAGCCCTGAGGAAGAAGGGAACAATTGTCTTCCATTTCCTTCTCCCTTCTGTCCCAAACTCCTACTCTGAAGATGTAGATGCCCTGTCCCCTTCTTCTGACCGGCATTATTTTATTTAAAAAGAGATTTATCATGAGATATAAATAACTGATGTTTACCATATGTTTCTCTCCTGGTTAGGACCTTAGCAGGGCCCCTATGTCTGGCTTATGCCCATTGGTTAACACCTTTTCAAGCTAAAACAATGAAGTTCTGATTAAACCAGGGAAGGACTATCTAGGAAGAAAATTAAGGTAAAAGTGTAAGTGTCAAAAATTTTGCCTGGTTTTTATTTGGGATACAAAAGAACCTCCCCAAGTTCACTAGGATGTGCAACTATTTGATGCTTTCCTTATGGTCAAGAGTCCATTCTCTCTGAAATCAAGTCAGGAAGGCTGCCGTATTTGTTTCTCTGTATCCCCAGGGATCTGGCCTATCAAGAAGGCAAAGGGTTCTGTGTCAGTGGGCTGAGCTGTTTGCTCAACACAGTGAGCAAATTGTGTCACATGGAACCCTCTGATCTGTGCTGGGTCCCCAGAGGTGAGAAGGCACAGACAGACCTGATTCCCATACCGTGAACCCAGCAGTGGGAAAGCAGACCGAAAACAGGACAGTGAGCATATGGCCGGTGGCAGGTGGCCTATCCCTCCATGTGCATGAAGGAAGAAGACTCAAGCTTGGTGGCGCATGGCAAGCAAAGGGCTTCAAGGAAAGAGAAGAGTGTATGTCAAGGAAATAGGTAGCCAAGAGATGTATTTGAGATCTCCCATGTAGCTGGAGAATTCTGCAAAAGGGGAGACATGAGCCTGGGCCCCAGGAAGACAGCAGTGACTGTACTGTGCTCTGTAGTGAGAATTTCATCTTACATTACAGGGCACACAGAGTATGAAACCATAGTTACAATCACTGGCCCTGCAATGCACAGAAGATGCCATTTCTATCCTGTTTTATTTGGAGGGGATTGTTTGTGCTCATTGCTTGGTTGTCTTTTGAAGACGGACCCAGTGCCTCAACCGTACTCGACAAGTCTTCTGCCACTAAGCTGCATCCCCAACACTGTTCATCGTTTGACAGTGTAGCCCTGGTTGGCCTTGAACGATTATCCTCCACTTCAGCCTTAGGAGTGCTGGGGTTATAGCACACACCACCTTGCTCGGCTTTTATTTGGGTTTTCCAGTGTTGGTTATGGTTGGATAAATTGATTTCCTCATCTTTTAATAACTCTCTAGGCTTGGTGCCAAGGTTACTGGGGAGCCACTGAGGTGGAAATGCTCCGGCCTCTTTACCTTCCCGGAATGATCAATACTGCAGTTGATGCAGAGTGAATGGCACTGGTTCTCAACCTTCCTAATGCTGGGACTCTTTGATACAGCCCCTCGTGCTGTGGTGACCCTCCCCCGTCAGTAAAATTATTTCATTGCTACTTCAGAACTGTAATTTTACTGTTGTTATAGATCCTAATGTAAATATCTACGATGCAAGATATCTGATATGGGACCCCTGAAGGGGATTGCAACCCAAAGGTTGAGAACTACTGTCTTAGAGGGTCCCCTGGGACTGAGTGAGTGGGTATAATCCAGTTGAGAGATGAACATACCGCAAACATGAGAATTGGCAATTTATGTGGAAAAAAATAGATTGGGGTGTGTGTGTGTGTGTGTGTGTGTGTGTGTGTGTGTGTGTTCTTAAGACTGAGAACATTGAATGGAGGTGTGAATATGGAGTCAAGAGGAGGAATGAGGGTGGCTGAAGGACTCTGTTTTGGTAATACTGATTGCAACAAAAGTGTGGTGTCTACTGGGGTGAAGATACTGTTCTACCCATTAACTGATGACCGCAGTTAAAGCTTAAAACCAAGTATCAGGGGTTCAGGTGAGCTGGTCCTAAGGGATTAGAATAGGAGAACTGGCCCTTGTGTCCTTGTCTGCCATGTTGTGATATAAGCAAGGGAAAGATGCCCTCCCTCCTCGCCCCTTGTCATCTTCAGCAGGCAGGAGAGCTGGCGCTGGTGGTGTGGGTGTGAGAGCAGGAGAATCAGCCCACCCCTTGCTGCTTGCTGCATTGGGCGAGGTAGCCTAGCCCAGACGGTGCTGGAGAGCTAACGCCGGTGGTGAGGATGAGCGAGAGCTGGCAGTCTGATCAGCCCAGTTACCACCCAGACCCTGAACCAGGGCTATGAGTTGGCCCACCCTGACATCCACGCCATCTATGAACTGCTGGAGCACATGAAGGGGCTGGTCCTGCAGACTCAAAGCTGCAGGACCTCCATGACACAGGGCAACAACAGGATATCCAAGAGGAGTCCCGGTCAGGGTCCAGTGTCACCAGTGTAGTGTGTAGCAGAAGTCAGAGGCCTC
Source organism: Myodes glareolus (assembly GCF_982192425.1). NCBI lineage: Eukaryota > Metazoa > Chordata > Mammalia > Rodentia > Cricetidae > Myodes > Myodes glareolus. Next base: position 41,567,289 of record NC_142043.1, read on the forward strand.
CAGTCAGACCGATGATGACTCATTGCAACGAACATTTTCAAGTAAGATGTACGGTCTACTGTGTGATTCACTGTCACACTGCAGCTTTCGTGATGAGATTTTTTTTTCTTTTAAATTTTCTTTTATTTTACGGGGTGAGCGGTTGCAAGGGCAGAGAACAGATACGAAAGGACAGGGAGATGAATGGACTCAGGATGCATAATGTGAAGTCCACAAAGAATCAATCAATAAAAGGTTAAAAAAAATAAAAAAAGGAATAAGTGTCGGGGGGAGGGGGAGCACCGAGGGAGGCTTACAGACCCAAGACTGAGCCACATTCTAGAACACTAGAAGTGATGGCCTGGGAGAATATACAGGAAACGCAGTCACAGCCTGGAATTCCCCCTCTGTCTCTGGAAAGATCTTAGAATGCAAGCAAACGGCAGGTCATTATTGCTACATACCTTCCGATAATACTGCTTTGAGGAGGGTAACACAGAACAGGTGCATATTTGGGCTAATTGTTAAACATCATCTCCGGTGACCTTTCTAAGTGCCCACAATGGCAAAAGACCCTCTTCTGGCTGGATTCAGAGGCGCCCACATGGGAGTGGGCTAACCTGGAGGCTGGGGTACCCTGTGGCTTGACTGTGGCCTTCAGATGTTTCCATCTTGACTCTTTTTGAACTAAATGTGTTCCTCATGCTAAGAAGGCACGTGTTTGATGTCGGTCGGAGTCCGAACAATTAAAACATGTTGGGAATTATTAGGAATCGAAGCAGCTGGTATTGAAATACTCTAGCCCTAGGTTTAAATTAGTGAGTTGGCTTTCTTGATAAGAAGTGGTATTAGATTCCAGGCCCTGATTTTGCAATGGATTTGGCTGCTGTCCAGGGCAGACTAACACAGCGGGTCACTCCGTCTCCCTCCCTTCATCTGCTTGTCACCGTTTCCCATTCTTATCCATCACGTTTAAGAAATGCAAAGTGCAAACTCATAGACAAAGCGTCACTTTGTTACTTTTTTTAATAGGCTGCTTTTCCTTAGTAAAATGTTTTTTATTGGGGGAGAAGTAAAATCATTCATCCGCACGCTAAATATTTACTAAACGCTTACTAAGTTCCGGAAACTGTTCGATGTGCCTGAGAGGCAACATATGGAGGAAGTGCCAAGCAGCGGTGTGAACTGGTGGTGTGGGATTGTTGTTCGTGTCTGCTGCCAGTTCTGCCTGAGAACTAATTTGCTGTGCTTGTGGAGCTAGCTGTGGCTCAAGTTCACCATATCCAGGCTCGGTAGTATTTCACCCAACACCAGTGTAGACGTGGGAATCTCTCCTGATGCCCATTTCTAGATGAGAGAAGAAAACGACCAAAAGCTCACCAATGTCTGGGGCAATATTCAAACCACCCTTCTCTGTTCCTCAGTGCCTTGTTGTCACTTGGTTTAAGTGGGTTTACAGCCTCTCTCTGTGGAAGGACAAATACCCCATGGCTAGTCTCTGTGTGTATCAACACTTGTTTCCCTATAGTAGAGTCCTAGAATGGACTTTCAAAGTCATTCTTTTGCTGTAGCAAAGAAATAATAATTTTAACAAAGTTAACAATTAGGAACAAACTGTCCCAGATGTATAGAGGAGTCCCGTAGTGATGCCAGCCAATTTAAAGGCAGGAGTTGCTGTGGGTCTGACTGGGTATCTTTGAAGGGAGGATGCCCTCCCCATACAGTGTCTTCTGAAGACATGTTTGACTCAACATTAGTAAACAGTTCACTAGACCAGCTCTCAGGTCCCTGTGCCCAGAACAGGGTTGGTGGCCACTCTCCACAGTGGCTACTACATCAAGCTGTCCCACCAGGGACTTGGGTAGGTACTTGAGTAGCTGTGGTGTAGCATGACCTAGTTTTGGAAAGGCTGAAGGCTATTGTTCCCTAGAGGTCCTCTGTCCCAAGGATAAAAAGACTGACAATATTAGAACTGGGCCTGGTCTCTCAGAGACCCTTCCCAAGCTACCCCTCGATTATGGACAGGCAAGTTTCTCACTCTGGATAAGTGAGAAACATTAAATAAGGTGAAAAACAATGTGAGCATTGAACCAGATGTGGCTATTTGGAGCATCTGTCCAGTCGTTACCAGCTTCATTTAAATTTATCATCTTGAATGCCTCTCTTCTTCCTCCTCCTACCCCTATCCTCCTCCTAACCCGCTGATTCCAGAGTGCAGTCGGGCATCGTTTACAGTGAATGCTTCTTCTGAGAAATCCATCATTGAGTGATGGTGGTGTGTGTCAACATTATAGAGTGTGTTCACACAAGCCTAGGTGCTGCTGCCCACTGCCCATTGGCTAACTGGGGCATCTCATTGCTCCAAAGCACAGGCCTGAGTATTGCAGGTTAATTGTGAAGATTTGTGGATTTAAAGCGTAGAGCATGTAGAATAAAAACAAGGTATAGAAGATTTGAACGGTAGCCAGCACAGGGCATTCGCAGGAAATGAAGCTTGTGGGGCTGGGTACCGCTCTGGATGAACAATGGGGTAGGGATGAGTGAAAGCAAAGTCTGGGGCTGTAGGGACGCTTCAGTGAGCTAATTTATTGTTTACAGAGCACAGGTACTCTACAAATCTGCTGTAAACTAAGTGCATGGTGTTTATAGGCCAAGGGAGCAGGCTCATACTGTGAAACACAGCCTTATTCTTCATTCAGGCATGGCGAGGCCTCCATGTCCACTTTCATCTTAGGTCAGTTACATCATCTGAGGGAGGGCAGGCATTATGGAACCATAAGGTTCTAGGGCAGTGCTTCTCAATGCTTCTAATGTTGCGATCCTTTAACACAGTTCCTCATGTTGTGCTGACCCCGCCCATGGCAGCAGGTGGCAGGAACAGGAACCCGGGAGCATCCTCTCCAACAAGCACAAAGCAGAGTGAACAAACTGGAAATAGCTGGTGGCCTTTTAATCCCAAAGCCTGTCCCAGTGATGCATGTGCTCCTTCCAGAAAGGCTGCACCACCTAAACCTCCCAAACAGTGACCAAGCGGGGACCAAGTATTCAAATGTCTGAGATTATAGAGGACATTCTCATTCAAATCACCATAGACTCTATCATTTATTTTTCTTTCTTTTTTTAATTTTTCCACTTTTTTATGTGTACAATGTTCTGCCTGCATGCTATTAGAGGACCAGCTCTTATTATAGATGGTTGTGAGCTACCAGGTGGTTGCTGGGAATTTAACTCAGGACGTCTGGAAGAGCAGGCAGAGCTCTTAACTTCCGAGCCATCTCTTCTGACCCTTATTTTTCTTTCGTAAGGCAGGCTTTCACTATGGGACCCAGCCTGGAACTCATTACGTAGACCAAGCTGGCCTCAAACCCACAGAGACCATCGACCTCTGCCTCTGAGTGCTAGAATTAAAAACACAGGCTCCCATGTCCCATTTCCCTCCTGCTTCTATGCAGCTCATCTCCAGACTACATCTGGAGAAAAGCCATCAAGATTATAAATCCCTAAAGACAGAGTTCGTGGGCTGGAGAGATGGCTCAGTGGTTAAGAGCATTGCTTGCTCTTCCAAAGGTCCTGAGTTAAATTCCCAGCAACCACATGGTGGCTCACAACCATCTATAATGAGGTCTGGTGCCCTCTTCTGGCCTGCAGACATACATGCAGACAGAATATTGTATACATAATAAATAAATAAATAAATAAATATTTTTTTAAAAAAAGACAGAGTTCATCATCCTGTCCTTGGGCCTGCCCATAGCCGTTGCTCAGGAAATACTGGTTTAAAACATTAATAAATGAGCATCTTACCCAGACTTTTAGAAACTTAGCACCTAAATCTAAGTTCCTTTCTTTCTCTCTAATAGTAGTGAAGTTCTGGATACAGAAGGGGCTGTTCCTCTGTTAGAAGACAGCTGCAGAGGTTCACCCTAGAGACACTCAGGGATGGCCCAAGGGAGGAAGTTCTGATGTACTGTGCAAGGCTGTGCATCACTCGGAGACTTCAGGTGCCATGCATGGGTGATGAGATCACCCCTTATATCATGATAGATCACCCATGATATAATGGGCTACCACAAAGCATGAAACAAATTACTTTAAATCAGAATATAAGAGGAGGCACAATGCAAATCCCCAAGGTGCTAGCAGCTAGTTAAGATTCGCCCCCTCCTGCAGCCAGCAGACCCACCGTATCCGGCACATCATGTACTAAGGAACTGGACTTAGATCTGTCCCCATAAAGATCTCTCCCTGCCTTTGTCTAGTGTCTCATGCCTTGTAGGGGGCTTTTTCAAACACTTGGTTTGCACAAAGGATATGGTAGATAGGTACTCCAATCCCATTTTACAAAAGGAGAAACTGAGGCTCAAGAGTTAGGAGTTTGTTCTAGGTTACATGTTGAGAAGCAGAGCCAAGAACCTGGTACCTACCTTGTCCCCAGGTCTCCTGTATTAAATAGATTCCTTGGCAGCTGGTTATTTTGGTGACTTCAAATGAGAAAATAATTTAACATTGCCTTGTTCCCTGCCCCACAAGACTTACTAGCTCTGGATCATGAATACCAGGACAGGACGCAGGCCTGGTATGACTTCAGAGAAGATGGACTTTTAGCAGTTCACTTCCATGTATCCCAAGCACAGGAATGAATGTCCAGGATGGGTAGGGAGTGGCTAGGATCACCAGGCCCGCTGTTAGAATTACTAAGGCTATAGCAATCCCTCTTCTTTTGAAAACTACTTGAAAGCCCTGTTAGGAACTAAATCAGGTGACTGCAAACTAGCATAAGGGAATTTCCCTGGGGCAGGAGGAATGTTCTCTAAGTTGATCACAGTGAGTGAAGTTACATTTTAAATGGGCGCGAAACATCAATTCATAAACATACAATGGGAAAATGCTTGATGTATATCATCTATCCAAAGAGCGGTGCATGTCTCCTTCCCCACATTACACGTGGAGAAACATATTCTTTTTTTTACAGTACTTATAATAGAAACCGGCTGGAAACATTACATGCTAACAGATCATGTGATCTACAACTAGGGCGGGAGACGGCAGGAAAGGACAGAGGCCGTAAGCCCATACTGAGAGCCTTTCAATAGACTGCTCAATGCACTGGATCCACTGCATTCACTGAGAGCCTTCTTTGATGGTAACAGAACAGACTTGACGGATGTCAGGCCTCGAGCCCCGACAAGTCCATCCTAGCGCCTGTTTGAAGCGCGCAAATACCTAGAGGGCATTTCTTGCCTTCTCCAGCAGGGGGAGGTGCAGGATGATCTCCAAGGGCTCCGTCTCTGATGCCCTCGCGATCAACTCAAGAGATGCCCCCGTTAAGGGTTTTGGTGGCATCCCTGGTTCCTTTTCAAAGCTGCTTGTAGTTACATGGCCGCTGAACAAAGTCCAGCAACTTCTTGGTGAGGTGGGCATCTGGGAGGGGAGGGGAGTGGTCCTCTGTCATCAGCCTCTGTCCTGGCTGCGGTGCTCCAGCCTCGCTGTCATTTGAGAAGCGGAAACCCGTATTTTTAAAACTTAGACTCAGGTGGGTTTTTCGGTCTAGTTTTCTTTTCCCTGACATTATGGGATTAAAAATGTGAGGGAACTCACAGAGTCATAAAAAGGAGTTTAAAATTAGTTTCTGAGAAAACCAGGTAAAAGGAAGAAGGGTGATACAGGTGTGGTTTGGGAGGGAAAAAAAATTCTTTTCATCAAGCAGCTTGGAGACGCTTGAGGTGTCAGTATCTGGTTTGACTCCAGCACCAGCCTAGCTGTCCTCCAAGCCCCTGGGCCAGGCTGCTTGGGAATGTCACATGGTCTAGCTAAAGAAACTCAACATTGGCAGACCTTATTTTTTTTTTTTTAGCATCTTGAAAATGTGATAATTGTCTCAGATTTTGTTAAAATATCAAACTACATCCATTTTTAAACTAGTACCATATGCTTTGTGCCTGCAGCGGAATCTTCATACCTGGTTTGTGGACTTAAAAACCCCTTCTTAGCGACACGACCTCTAAATGAGTTGAACCAGAGTGAAAATGTTGGCTTTTAGTTGTGAAATTCACAGATAAAATTCTCAAGGCTCAGCTTGGAAGCTGATAACCCTTAGAGAGCCTTGCGTTGCCTTCCCCCCAAAGAAAGGTGGCAACAGGAAGATGCAGGAAATAAATGTGTGAATATCCTCCAGGTTAGTGTGGGCTTTTCAGAAGCCTCAAAGAACTAATGGTTCTTTCTCAGAATTAGATCAAGTCCATCTAGCCGGTTGATGGGTCACCAGCTGAAACATGTATCCCCATAATGAAGCTCACATTGTACACTAAGTAGGTGTCCGGACTGGGGCTTCCCCAAGACATAGGAAAGGAGAAAGTAGCATGGTCAAAACCAAGGTGTGAAGCTGGACACAGTGGCACATGACTGTAATCCCAGTACCCTACAGGCTAAGGCAGGAGGGTTAGGACTTCAAGGCCAGCTGGGGCTGCATAGCAAGACCCCAACTTTCTTACTTAGGGTCTCTATTCATGGTGAAGAGACACCATGACCATGCAACTCTTGCAAAGGAAATATTTCATTGGGATGGCTTACAATTTCAAAGGTTCAGTCCATTATCATCATGGTGAGCTATGGTAGCGTGCAGGCAGGCATGGTGCTAGAGAGGTAGCTGAGAGTTCTTCATCTTTCACAGGTAACGGGGGGTGGTCTGAGAGACGGGGTGTGACTTGAACACATATGAGACCTCAAAGCCAGTCTCCACAGTGACACACTTTTTCCAACAAGGCCGCACCTCCCATTAGTATCACTCCCTTTGGAGGCCATTTTCTTTCAAACCACCACACCATCTCAACAAACCAAGGTGTGACTTGATTTCTCTGTCTTCCACGAGTATCACAGAAAGGTCCTTGTGTTGATCAAGGTTCCTTGTGTATAAGTGGGGCTACCAAGACAGTGGGCCACCTATATCTGCGGATTCCACCTCTCAGAGACAACCAAATGCGGGCTGAAAATATCCTACATGCGGGATGGTCAGTATATCAGTGCATGCGAACCTTTGTCCCTAGCAATGCCAAAAAGATACCATTAAAATTTTCACCTATACTGACTATGTCTATTTTTCTTGTAACTGTTCTCTAACCAGTGCTACTTTACACCAGGCTTACATGGTATTCAATATGCTAAGGAATTTGAGTGTATGGGGGACAAGTGCAGGCTCTGTATGACACGATGCCATTTTATATAGGAACTTGAGGACTTACAGAACTTGAAAACTTTGTACCAGTGCCTGGAGCCCTTAAGGGACAACTGTATGTCATTAGGGACTATAGGAAGGAAGGAAGGAAGCAGTTTTAGAGCATTTTACCATTTGAAAGTCTTCTACAAATGTGAGATGTTCTGGTGCTTCTTTGATCATTAGATTTTGTGTAAATGGAGGCTTGGTGAATGATTTCAGTTGGCTATTAGGATAGGTTGCATCATCCATGGCCTTGGGGCTATTGATGCCTAAGCCATCAACCCAATCAACCATGGCAACAACGTGACGGCCCCTGTCTTTTCACAGAGATAAAAACCTAATTAAGACAGTGATGTTCTCATTCAAACCACCACATTACATACCCTGGCTCCCATAGTCTCATGTTCATATCATAATGCAAAATACACATAGTCCAACTTCATAAGTCCCCCTGGTCTTCCGTAGTCTCAACACCGTTAGAAAATTCAAAGTACAAAATCTTCTTGGAGACTCAAGGCAATCACTTAACTGTCATCCCCTGTAAAACAACAACAACAAAAAATCAAATCACATACTTCTGACATACAGTGGAAAGGAATGGAAGCATTGTGAGGAAATACTGGATCAATGCAAACTGAAAACAAGCAGGGCTAACTCCAGATCCTGTAGCTCTATGTCTAATGTTCATGTCTAACAGCTCCTCCCTTCCAACCTTTCAGATTGCAACTCCCCCACTCTCCCACCCTCTCCCACCCACCTCTCTCTCCTCTAGCTGATTCCACTCCTTGTATGCAGCTCTTCTCAGCATGTATGCCATGGTTCTGGCATCTCCAACATCTTGGGGGCTTCAGTTTCACAGTTTCACAATGGCGTCTCGGGGCTTTCTGCCTCCTCGGGGCCTGTACACAGGTGCTCCCCTGCCATGCACAGCCTGGTCTCAGCTGCAGCTCTCTGAAACTGGGGAGGAAGAATCCCAGCACTCTTGCATTCTCCATCCAACCAGCACAATGTATATACACTGCCCATCTTGGCTTCCAGCTTGGGATGGGGTCTGGCCTCCTTGAAACACTTGGTAGCAGCTTTTTCACTCGGTCTTGCTAGGAGTGGAAAACTCCTTATACTCTCTTTCACAAGTGAGAAAAGTAGTTGGGTGGAGTCTTGCCCTGAGGACACCCTTCCCTTTATTCCAGTGTGGAGCAGGCCTTTCCTTCTTGGCACTAAAATAGACTCCTATAACTTCTCTTCGGCATGGACTTTGGCTGTAACATAAGCTTCCTAGTGAGCTTTTCCTCTACAGATTGTACATTTTTTTCTTTCTCTCCCCTTTCTCTCTTTTTTTAACTACAGGCTTGCAAAGCAGTTTTAGTAACAACCAGACCACAGATTCTGTACTTCATTGTCTTGAAATTTCTGTTACCAAAGAAAATAGCCTACTTTTTTAACTGGGCAAGTTCTCAAAGCACAGGCAGAAGACAGCCACGATTCTTTGCCAGACTATCACAGACAAAGCTTCTCCCTGGGTAACTGTGAAGGTCCTGGCTTCCCTCTGAGGCCTCTTGAGCCAGGCCTCCATAGTCCACATTGCTCTCAGCACCACTATCTTCTAGGCTCCTACTCGTGTGGCATTTTATGTTCTGAAATGTTATAGCATTGAAACTCTTAGTCCAGCATTCCTAAATCTACCACATTCCTCAAAAGACCAATGTGGTCAAGGTTGTTACAGAAATAGCAATGCTCAGGTACCAACTTCTGTCTTACTTTTCAGTTGCAGGGAAGAAAGAATTCGTGTGGGCATACAGTTCCAGGGGTCTGAGTGTATTATGGTGGAGAAGTATGGAGGGAAGCAGCAGGCATGGAAGCAGGTGCAGGAAGTGGAGCGTTCACAATTTCAAATGCTAGCAAGAAGCAGACAACAAACTAGAAGTTAAGTACAGGTTTAAAACCTCCAAGCCTGCCTTCAATTATGGGCTTCCTTCAGCAAGGCTCAATTTGGCAAAGGTTCCACTGTCTCCCAAACAGCACCACCAACTGGGGACCAAGCATTCAAATATCTGAGCCCATGGGGGGACATTCTCACCCAAGTCACCACATTGCCTCTCAGTATTTGCTTCTTAGCTGCTAGGAAGTTGAGCTATTTCCTCCTTAAGCTCCATGAACTTTGGTACTGCTACACTAGGGTCACAAGACACCTAAGTCAACTCTCCACAAATCTAAGAGTCTAAAATAATGAACCCAAATAAACCCTTTCTCTTTCTTAAGTTGACTGTTTAATGTATACTGTCATAGTGATGAAAAGTGGACTTATATGGGTCTAATCCGTATCTCAAGAGTGTTCTACCTCTATTGCAGAGGGTCTGATCCAGACTGCAAGAAGCCTGGTGGTCCAGGATCTGCCTATGGCATCAAGAATCCAGGGTGCTCCCTTAAGAGTCCCTGAATACTTTCTTGCTCCTATCTTTCCTGTGAAAGACACGGCTGCTGCTCCAAACCAGTGATCCATTTCTGATGTAAACATTAGATGTGATTTCCCAATGTGTGATTAGGTAAGTGGCCTCTGCCTAGCCCAGGTCTTAAGGCCCGGAGTCCTGGAGTCAAACCACATGGACCTGATGCTGAATCCCCCAGCATTCATCTGACAGAATTCACATGAAAATGATTTCAGGACTCTCCTCCCCGTGTGCAGAAGCCCAGGTCTCTTGTGTATAATGGCAAGGTGACTGCATCATCCCACACACTGCACATCATCTCTAGGTGGCATGGTACTATTGTGATGCTATTATAAACACTCTTACTGTGGATCACTCACCAGCATGCCAAGGGGAGAAAAGGCTGACCATGCTTAGCATAGATACAAATTTTTCCTTGAATAGCTTCAATCTTCAGTTGGTTGAATCAATAAATTTGGAAGCTCTTCACACGGAGGGTCCGCTGTTCTAAATGCTACCAGTAAAAAGGAGTTAGCATGAGCATTAAACAAGAGAAGCTATGCCAGGCATTTGCTTAGAGTTCTCACTGAGAACGCCCAACCTCCTAGAAGGCTTATTAAAGGCCAACTGGTGCCTCATAAATAAAGACACGGGGACTTAGTCTTACTTATGAATGCCTGACCTTAGCATGACTTGTTTCTAGCCAGCTTTTCTAACTTAAACTATCCCATCTACCTTTTGCCTCTTTTACCTTTATCTTACTTCTGTACATCTTACTTCTGTACATCTTACTTCTGTATATCTTACTTCTGTACATCTTACTTCTGTATCTCTTACTTCTGTATCTCTTACTTCTGTATATCTTACTTCTGTATATCTTACTTCTGTACATCTTACTTCTGTATCTCTTACTTCTGTATCTCTTACTTCTGTATATCTTACTTCTGTATATCTTACTTCTGTACATCTTACTTCTGTACATCTTACTTCTGTACATCTTACTTCTGTACATCTTACTTCTGTACATCTTACTTCTGTATCATCTCTTACTTCTGTATCTCTTACTTCTGTATCTCTTACTTCTGTATCTCTTACTTCTGTATCTCTTACTTCTGTTTATCTTACTTCTGTACATCTTACTTCTGTACATCTTACTTCTGTACATCTTACTTCTGTATCTCTTACTCTGTATATCTTACTTCTGTATCTCTTACTTCTGTACATCTTACTTCTGTACATCTTACTTCTGTACATCTTACTTCTGTACCTCTTACTTCTGTATCTCTTACTTCTGTATCTCTTACTTCTGTATCTCTTACTTCTGTATCTCTTACTTCTGTATCTCTTACTTCTGTATATCTTACTTCTGTACATCTTACTTCTGTACATCTTACTTCTGTATATCTTACTTCTGTATATCTTACTTCTGTATATCTTACTTTCACTCTTAGTCCATGGCTGGTTGTGCGGCCAGTGGCTGGCCTCTGGCGTCCTCCTCTCCTCCTTTTCTCACTCCTTCCTCTTCTCTACTTCTATTTATTCTATCTGTATGGCAGCGCCACCCCCCCCCCCCCGCCATTTCTTCCTCCTGCCTAGCTATTGGCCATTCAGGTTTTTATTAGACCAACCAGGTGTTTTAGACAGGCAAAGTAACACAGCTTCACCGAGTTAAACAAATGCAGCAGAAAAGAATACAACACATCTGTGCGCCTTTTAACAAATCTTCCACGGCATAAACAAATGTCACACATCTTAAACTAATAGTCTACAGCAGTAGGGGGCCCTGAAGATATAACAAATGCTGGGGATGCTAATGTAGCCAACGCGAGGCCAAGCTCCAGAGCTGCCCAACTATGTAAAGGGCTTCACCTAGCATGGGAGATTCACAGAAGGAAGTTTAACCACCGCTAAGGGGAACAAGCAGTAAAGATTTGCTTCACTAAAAACATCCCCGATTCTGCCCTAGTTGGAAACCCTACCCCAAGAGCTTTACCTGAGTTGAGGACTAAAAAACTCCAGGCTCCTTCCAGCTTACCTTTCTTAGACTTTGAGACACATGGCCCAACACCTGTTTCTAAACACAGCTACTTGATGTATTGCTTTTGGCAACCCTTGCGTATTTTTTTGTAATTGCCGATAAAGTTATTGAGATTGAAATAAGCCATCTGTCTGAGCTTGTGTCGAGGAGGCAGGTGACAAGGTTGCAGGTAATGATAGAGTCAAGCTGTTTCCACAGCAAAGGGCTGTTTCCCACTTCTCCATCTGCCAAAACTGACTCCGTTTCCAGATTTGGCATTTGAGAAACAATATGTTCTTCTGGAGACGAGAATGAGAAACCCAATATTAAGAACACCAATGAGTTATTAATTATTAGATGCTATGGAAACAGAGTCTGTCAAGTTTTCCTGCCACTTAGCTAGAACTGGACCAGTAAAGAGAAAACAAATAAAACAAATTCTGTTAGGTAGGTGTGTGTGTGTGTGTGTGTGCGCGCGCGCGCGCGCGCGTGCGTGCGTGCGTGCGTACTGTGGACCCAGTGTACATGTCTTTTCTCCAGTCTTTAAAAAAATAGTTCTAAAAGGTTATAAACACTGGGCTGGTGAGTAGGCTCAGTGGGTAAAGGTGCTTGCTTCCGAGCCTGAATATTGAGTTTGATCCACTAGGTGGAAAAGAAAGTCAACTCTGGTGAGTTGTCCTCTAACCTCCACAAGTAGGCTGTGCACAAGCATGTGCACACACACACACACACACACACACACACACACGCATGCACGCACATACTACATGTTTTAAAGCCAACACATGCACCATAAGGTTGTGCATACAAATAGTTTGCTCGCTTATCTGCGGGTGGTGGCTCTGCCCTGTTGGTTACTGTCAATGTGCCAGTAACCAATGTGCCAGGGTGCTTGGACGCAGAGGACGCCTCCTAAAGCTCACAGTTGAGAGAAGAAACTAACAGAACCTGTCAGGCTCTAGCAGCGGACACCATGTTCCCTTCTGGGCCTGAGCCAAGCCGAACCGTACAGGGAAGCTCAGCAAAGACGACCAGGGCTGGGGAGATTCCCAGTACCACTCGAGCAGCGGCAACACTCAAATGTGAGAAGCACAGATGGCTTATGGAAAATGACTGTAAGTTACAGTGGGCTCAATGGAGTGATGTCCCCTAGCCACTGCATGGTATCCAAGTGTGTCCTTTTGATGAAATAGCTCATCTGAGTGATGAGATCACTCTGTGCTATATAGCACCTTGTCAATGTCTCTTTTTTAGTATCTCCTTAGCCACCTGTGGTATTCTCAATACAAAGCGCCCCCCATCTACTCATAGAGTGGCACTCTTAGGAGGTGTGGCCTTGTTGGAGGAAGTATGTCGCTATGGGTGGGCTTCAAGGTTTCAGAAGCTCAAGACAAGCCTAGAAGCTCCACTCTCTCTTCCTGCTGCCTGCAGATCCAGATGTAGTACACTCAAACACACTCCAGCACCATGGATGCCCAAATGTGGTTTTCCTCCCTGTAACATGAGGGCCACCTTGTTGGGGTTTCTGTCCCGCCCGGTACCCCACAACCGGCAAGTCCCAAAGAAAATCAATCACACAGAGATATCTATAAGTTATAAAGCTGATTGGCCCATTAGGTCAGGCTACTTATTAGTTCTTATGACTTATCTTAACCCATTATTCTGATCTATGTTAGCCATATGGCTTGGTACCTTTTCCGGCTGTCAGCTCATATGTTGCTTCTTTGGTGGTCTGGTCAGGAGTGGCGGAGGGAGCTTCCTGCTTCCTAGAATACTCCCAGTCTCTTTGCTCCACCTCTACTTCCTGTCTGGCTTTCCTGCCTATACTGCCTGCCTGGTCAATCAGAGTTTTATTAAAATATGATTGACAGAATACAGATAATTCTCCCGCACCACCTCCCCACCATGATAATAATGGACTAAATCTCTGAACTGTAAGCCAGACCCAATTAAATGTTTTCCTTTGTAAGAGTTGCCATGGTAATGGTGTTTCTTCACAGCAATAGAGACCCTTACTAAGATACCACCCAAGACCAGTTGGTACTTGCTTGAAGCAGGCATGGGCAAGCCTTCAGAAATCTTGCTCACTTTCTGTAAAAAGTCCTTCTTTATATAGTGCTACCCATTGAGAGCCATCTAGATTAGATCTGGAAGGAAAGTAGAGACAAGCTAAGGAGTTGACATGAGAACATCCTAAATGAATACAAATTAGCACGCCCAAGAGCTCCAAGATTATTGGGTAAAAATCCTAGCGTCACAATGTGATTCCCCTATGAGTTGTAGGCTAGGGAGGTCACCAGAAACCCTAACCCTAAGGTTATTGTCACCGTGGGTGGTGCATGCCAGAACTAGCTGTCAAGACCTCATTTATAAAGATTCCTGCATGCTTTAGCTTCCTGGGACTCAGCTAGAACTTCCTTCTCTGTCGGCTGTTTTTCACAATGCTAGAGAGTATCGTGCAGGCTGTTGGGAAAGAAGTGGCAACCATAGTTTTCCTTGTTTGTTGCACTGGCTGACTTTATATGTCAACTTGACACAAGATAGAGTCATCAGAGAAGAAGAAGCTTCAGTGGAGGAAATGCTTCCATGAGATCCAGCTGTAAGGCATTTTCTCAATTAGTGATCAATGCAGGAGGGCCCAGCTCAGCATGGGTGGTGCCATCCTTGGGCTGGTGGTCCTGGGTTCTGTAAGAAAGCAGGCTGAGCAAACCATGGGGAGCAAGCCAGTAAGCAGCTCCCTTCTATGGCCTCTGCATCAGGTCCTCCCTCTGGGATCCTGCCCTGTTTGAGTTCCTGTCCTTGTCTTCCTTCAGTGATGAACAGCAATGTGGAAGTGTAAGCTGAATAAACCCTCCTCCCTCCCCAACTTGTTTAGCCATGGTGTTTCAGGGTAGCAATAGAAACCCTAAGACAGTTACGTATCCTGCGTTCTGCAGTATCAGTAGGCCAGGGGAAAGTGTGCCCATTGGCACAACTGCAGTGTGACTATTAAGATACAGTCAACTGCTCTATGGCTTCATTTAAGCCTATTCCACAGAAAAGAAGTCACCACTGATAAGCCAGGGCGAATCTCTTGAGGCAGGGGAAGGCCTAGGTCCCAACTGTTATTATATTTTGTTAAATGCATGCAATGTCTTATGGGAAATTCCCTTCTAAACATCCGTGTTTACAGCCATAGATGGCTGGCACCGTCGGAACTGGCCATGCATGGACCCGTGCATGGACATTTCTTCTTTGCAATGAGTGATGTGCTGCAGGGAGTCAGAGCCCATCAACTTCCGTGGACCGAGTGGCAATTTTTATGATGTTGTTGGCCATTCTCAGCCACAGATGGAAAAAAAATGAGATTTTCTTTTTATCACCTCCTCCAAGATTCAGGGCTCATCAAAGAAGAACCTGAAAGAAGGCAAGAGCCAAACCAAAGGATGGAATTCTGTGTAGCTGTTTCTTCTGCATTGAAACATCGTCTCCAAGGGAGAAGGGAAGCTTACAACACTCCGGCAAAGGCTAGCAAAACTCAGAAAGGCCAGGAAATAAACACAACTTACAAAGCTCAGAAAGCTGCTGGAGCCTCTAGGATCACAAGGTCCCTCTCCAGGGTCACTGTCTGAGTTACGTTTCTGCTGCTGTGGAAAAAAACACCACGACCAAGGCGACTGTCTGGAAGAAAGTGTTCAATTTTATCATTTCAGTCTGAGGGTTAGCATATATGATGGTGAAACCAAGGAGTAACTGAGAAAGCCTGCATCTTGATCTGCAACAGAGAGAGAGAGAGAGAGAGAGACAGACAGACAGACAGACAGACAGACAGACAGACAGACACAAAGAGAGAGAGAGAGAGAGAGAGACAGACAGACAGACAGACAGACTGACTGACACAAAGAGAGAGGGAGAAACAGAGACAGAGAAAGGGTACCCGGGAACAAGCATACTGAGAATGGCAGGATACTTTTTTTAAAATTTTATTTATTTATTATTTATACAGTGTTCTATCTGCATGCCAGAAGAGGGGACCAGATAGAATTAGATGGTTGTGAGCCACCATGTGGCTGCTGGGAATTGAACTCAGGACCTCTGGAAGAGCAGTCAGTGCTCTTAACCACTGAGCCATCTCTCCAGCCCCGGCAGGATACTTTTGAAACCTTAAAGTGCTGCCCCCCACCCAGTGACACACCTCCTCCAAGAAGGTCACAGCTCTTAATTCTTCTGGATAGTTCCACCAGCCTGGACCAAGCATTCAAATATTTGAGCCTATGGGAGCCATTCCCATTCAGACCTTACCCAGCTGTCCCTGCCATGTGGAGAGAAGTAGGTTCTGTGTGAGAGTGAAGCAGAATAATGAGCTTGGCGGTATGCCCTTGCCATTCCAGGAGCTTTGGACAGAACTAGTTCCTCGAACTCACAGACAGGAACTGAATAAAGACGTTTCAAGCAATGGTGGGCCAAGCGTATGATGCCGGTCTCACAGTTTACATTACCTCGTGACATTAGGTCCATCCTAGTACGTGTAATTACACTTTCTGATATTTCCAAAACAACAGACTTCTAGCAATGCTATTTCTCAAATAGGATGGATGGATAGATAGATAGATAGATAGATAGATAGATAGATAGATAGATAGATAGATAGATGATAGATAGGTAGGTAGGTAGGTAGATAGATAGATAGATAGATAGATAGATAGATAGATAGATAGATAGATAGATTTGAGTGGAGGACAGAACAAGCCAATTCCAATCTCTGATTTAGAACTTCTTGAAGACTATTGGTGCCACCCCAGCTGATTTCTGCCTGTAACACCAGTCAATGGAGATTTGTTAGGCAACACACATGGGCTCGAAGCAGCCACCTGCTCCTCCTTCCTGATATGATGGCCACTCAAATAGCTTTTTTATTCTCAACCACAACATTCTTTTTGCTGAAATTATTATCATCCTTTTATTTTCTGTGACAAGGTCTCATGATATAGCTACGGTTGGCCCCTGACCTTACAATGTCGTGCCTCACTCAGTCCGCTGAGTGCTGATGTCACGGTCATGCACTACCATGCCCAGCTGTGGAAAACACTACACACCTATCTATCTCTAGTTATACGTGCAGCTGGTTAAAATTTAGTCAAATCGTTAGCTCATCAGAAGCCCGAGTTTATAAATTCCACTATGTTTTTACAGAGTTTGTAAATGAAGCTATATTGGCTGCTGGGATAAAAGCACCATGGCAAAAGCAAGTCATGTGAGAAGGGTTTACTTCATCTCACCGTTTACAGGTCTAAAAGAGTCCATCATGGCACGGGGGTCAGGGGATCGGGAGTCTGAAGCAACCAGCCACATTCGCTCCGTAAGCAAGAAGCAGTTTTCCCACATCAGTTAACTCAGTCAAGACAGTCCCTCACAGGCAGTGTCAGATATCAACCTTCATCTAGACAATTCCTGGAGGAAGCCATTCGATGATGACTGGATAGGCACTGACCTATGCGGATAGCAGAAAATCATTAGGAATCATCTTATTGATTTCTTTTTATTTAAATATTGGTCATGTTTAGTTTTACCCTAGGTCTCCTGACTCTCTAATCTCTGGTTCTTGGTTACCCAAGCAGTGCCGGGCATGGGTTCTTTTTCATGGAGTGGGCCTTAAGTCAGTCAGACATGGGTTAGCTACTCCCACAAATCCCATTGCCCTAGCATATTTTCAGGCAAGCCAGATTATAGGCCAAAGGTTTTGTGGCTGGATGGGTGTCCATTTTTCTCTTTTGGTAACCTGAAGAGTACCTTTCCATACCAAAAAAAAAAAAAAAAACCACCCAAGAATGTAGGGATGAAAGCTCCCTGCCAGTACCAGCTCAACTCCTTGTTCAATGAGCTGTGTGGGTGCTCCTCAGCAATGGGGCCACTCTGTCAGTTTATGGAGAGCAACCCTTTGTCTTAGCATCAGCCTGAGTTCTTTGGGGATTTCCACGGGACCCCCTTGGCTAACAACGCAAATGAAAGCAACCTAGTTCTGTTAAAGAAGCCTTGCCTAGGCTCTCTGCTCCTCCCTGTTCTAGAGACAGCCGCTTCTTTTTGCGCAGTGCCAGCCTTGTTCCAGAGACACGATGGTGAAGGTCGGAGTGAACGGATTTGGCCGTATTGGACGCCTGGTTACCAGGGCTGCCTTCACTTCTGGCAAAGTGGACGTTGTTGCCATCAATGACCCCTTCATCGACCTCAACTACATGGTCTACATGTTCCAGTATGACTCCACCCATGGCAAGTTCAAAGGCACAGTTAAGGCTGAGAATGGGAAGCTTGTCATCAACGGGAAGGCCATCACCATCTTCCAGGAGCGAGATCCCGCCAACATCAAATGGGGTGATGCCGGTGCCGAGTATGTTGTGGAATCGACCGGTGTCTTCACCACCATGGAGAAGGCTGGGGCCCACTTGAAGGGTGGGGCCAAAAGGGTCATCATCTCCGCCCCTTCTGCGGATGCCCCCATGTTTGTGATGGGTGTGAACCATGACAAGTATGACAATTCCCTCAAGATTGTCAGCAATGCTTCCTGCACCACCAACTGCTTAGCCCCCTTGGCCAAGGTCATCCATGACAACTTTGGCATCGTGGAAGGACTCATGACCACAGTCCATGCCATCACAGCCACCCAGAAGACCGTGGACGGCCCCTCTGGGAAGCTGTGGCGAGACGGCCGTGGCGCTGCCCAGAACATCATCCCTGCATCCACTGGCGCTGCCAAGGCTGTGGGCAAAGTCATCCCAGAGCTGAACGGGAAGCTCACGGGCATGGCCTTCCGTGTTCCTACCCCCAATGTGTCCGTCGTGGATCTGACATGCCGCCTGGAGAAAGCTGCCAAGTATGACGACATCAAGAAGGTGGTGAAGCAGGCATCCGAGGGGCCACTAAAGGGCATCCTGGGCTACACTGAGGACCAGGTTGTCTCCTGCGACTTTAACAGTGACTCCCACTCTTCCACCTTTGATGCTGGGGCTGGCATTGCTCTCAATGACAACTTTGTAAAGCTCATTTCCTGGTACGACAATGAGTTCGGCTACAGCAACAGAGTGGTGGACCTCATGGCCTACATGGCCTCCAAGGAGTAAGAAGCCCGCCCTGGACCACCCACCCCAGCAAGGACACAGCAAGAGAGAAGCCCTCGGCTGCTGAGCAGTCCCTGTCCTAACTCAACCCTTGACACTGAGCTCTCCCTCACAGTTTCCATCCCAGACCCCCAGATAGCAGGAGGGGCTTAGGGAGCCCTACTCTCTTGAATACCATCAATAAAGTTCACTGCATCCCCTCAAAAAAAAAAAAAAAAAAAAAAAAAAAAAAAAAAAAAAAAGAAGCCTTGCCTATAAGAGATGGCCCACATTGGCACTTCATAATGATGACTTGATGAAATTGGTACTTTCCTTATATGCTTTGTGAAATACTCAACATCTGTACTGAAAAAAAAAGCCAGAGAGTTTCTTAAATGGGTGTGTGTGTGTGTGTGTGTGTGTGTGTGTGTGTGTGTGTGTGTATGAGTGTGTGTGATTTTAAAATATAGTCATTTTATCTGAATTTCTGGCTAGTTCTCCTCCCGTAAGCTATATGTAGAGGAATCTTCTGTGATTCTATCCCTTACATTGGTAGGGAAAGCTGATAATATGGGCGGAAGGAAACTTGCCTTGTAGCTATTGTAATGACCCCGGATGAAGGGATAGCTTCTTGTCCTCCTGCCCTGATGCACACCCTGCCATCATCCTGACACCCACCAGAAAGCCTGTGGAAAACT
The DNA here is from genome assembly GCF_982192425.1 of Myodes glareolus. Taxonomy (NCBI): domain Eukaryota; kingdom Metazoa; phylum Chordata; class Mammalia; order Rodentia; family Cricetidae; genus Myodes; species Myodes glareolus. The sequence continues at coordinate 41,586,692 of NC_142043.1, forward strand.
GGCTCGTAGCGATTCCTGGGCCTCAGACATGGAGGATGGTCAAAACTCAGGAACTGCCGGCAATCTTAAAGAGACAGACAAAGCTAAACTAAGGGATTCTAAAGGAATCACACATAAATCGGAAAAATGAAAGGAAAACTTCAATTAAATATTTCATACTTTTGGAGGCATCTGAGAATGTCATTCAGCCATAAACAGGAATGCAGCACAATGTAGTTATTACAGAATGTAAAGATACTCTTAGATGCTAAAGATTGATGGTTAAAACCGGAAGTAAAGCCAGTGACCCACCACTTGACCCCTGCCACCTCTGGAAAGGCATGGTTCACAGATGGGGTTAACTGTTTTGTTCTTTTTAAAAATAAATATGATGTTGGGATGCCCCGGGTGGCTCGCGGAGAAGCTTCTAGTCTCCAGGGTGGCAGAGCCATACGGCCTGGAAAGTCAGGCGGGCGGTTACGGGGGAATAAAAGGCTCACAGGACATAGTATTATTTAAAGAAAAGGGAGACATTTATTGCTTAAAGATGAGGAAAACAGAGAGACATAGGAAAAACGTAGAGAGAACAAAGACACACGTACACACCACACGACACGAGACAAACACACCAGAGAGAGAAGATGGCGACGAGGGGGAGGTCAAAAGTGGCTGGAGTGGGCGTGGTTAGTTCTTAAAGTGTCCCAAAGTAATAACAAACTGACCTTGGGCAGCGGTTACACACGCCTTTAATCACAGCCCTACGGAGTCAGAGGCAGGCAGATCTCTGTGAGTTCAAAGCCAGCCTGAGTTAGTTCTAGGACAACCAAAGCTGCACACACACACACACACACACACACACACACACACACACAAACACACACAAACACACACCCTGTCTCAAAGACAAAAATGAAAACAAAAACAAAGCTGGACGGTAGTGGCACACACCTTTAAGCCCAGCATGAGGAGGCAGAGGCAGGTGGGTCTCTGTGAGTTGGAGGCCAGCCTGGTCTATAAAGTGAGTACCAGGACAGCCAAGGTGGTTACTCAGAGAAACTCTGTCTTAAAAAACAAAACAAAACAACAAAAAACCAAAGAAACAAAACAAAATTAAGTAAAGCTAAATGAGCCAGACATAATGGCACCTGACCACAGTCCTAGAGTTTGGGAGGTAGAAGGTAGGAGGTTTAGGATTTGGGGCGACATAGTGACTTTGAGATCATCGTGAGCTACATGAGGCTGAAAATAATCACTAAATACAAAAGTTTTTTAAACCATCACAGAGTATACAATATAAAAGGGAAAAAAATTAATGGAAAAGAAAATTGAGGCTGGAAGAATGGCCTAGCTTTCAAATCCATCTGTGTTCTCCACAGGATCGGTGGGAATACCCAACCTACAGAGGAAAAGATTTTTCTAGATTTGACCTCTGTGGACCTTTGGGTTTAAATGACTCAGTGAGTGAGTATCCCACATAGTAAAAAATAACCCAGATGTACACCTTTCAGCAACATTTTCAGTTAAAAAAAGAACTAACAAAACTTCAAGAGAAAAACGCTTGTCATCAATGAAGAAAAAGAATGAGTCTATTTTAAAGTCAGCATCAGTGATACCAGTTGTTGTAGGGACAAAGCTTCCTATTTCTGGCAGTAAATTCTTGCTGTCTCAACTGTCAGCAAAGTACCCATTTGTGCGAAGGTAGAAGAAAAATACCTTTTTCCTTTTTTTCAGAGACACAAAGGCTCAGAACGCTTTCTTAGCTTGAAGCTTTCCCTGTGTGCCTGGAACATTTTCTTAGCAAGCAATTTACAGTCATTTTCCAGGAAAGAGACAGCGGTGCATTTAGGAACAGATGAATCAGAAGTGGCCGTGCTATTGACCCACTGGACAGAGCCCATAAGTGGAGCAGAGGCAAATCTCCAGGAGGGACAGCAAGCCCGGTCAAAAATACTAGACCAAAGAAGGACGACGCAGTATGAAAAAGAAAAAAGAACCCAAGGGAAGCAAAAATCTGTACATGACCGTCATGGATCATATATGAAGAAAACAAACTGTCATATGTGATTCTTTTAGCTTCAAAGTTTTGATAAGTTACCAAAAATTTATACTTAACTTGACGTTTATAGTAGGAATGTACTCCTGGTATATCCAGCCCCGGTAGATCATAATCTTGAGTCAGTCAGAAAAATAGGATTCTAGCAGATAAAATACCCAAAACTGAGCAATATTATATTGTAATAACAATGTAAATAGCTTTATTGGGGATTAAATTATTGAAGTCTACTTATAAAAATATCACAGAATAACAGGTGATAAATGGGTGGCTTTAATTAGGCAAAAATAAAAATGTAGCTGATGGTCAAATAGACGCAGAAGACTGAGAGACTGTGGGTAAAGAATGTGGTAAAGTGTGCATCTCATATGGTAGAGGTAAAAGGGATGCTGTCCATGCTCAGAGGACTATCACATAGACATTATCTTCTTATGGTTACAATGCTTCTCAGATGACTTTAAAACACTTCTTCACCTGTCATTAAGGGATCAGTAGTGTTTTAGTAGTAGAATTTTACTTCTGTGAAGAGACACCATGACCTCGGCAACTCTTATAAAGGAAAACCATTTAATTGGGGCTGGCTTTACGGTTCAGAGGGTCAGTCCATTATCACGGTGGGAAGCATGGCAGCATGCAGGCAGACATGGTGCTGAAGGAGGAGCTCAAAGTTCTACACCTGTATCTGCAGGCAACAGGAAGAGAGAGCCTCTGGGCCTGGATTGAGCTTTCAGAACATCAAAGCCCACCCCTACTGACACACTTTCCCCAACAAAGCCACACTAATTCCAACGCGATCACACCTCCTGACAATGCTACTCCCTATGAGTCCATGGAGGCCATTTTTATTCAAACCACCCCAGTGAGGTAATAAAACAAGCTCAACCTTGTCATACTGTGGTGAGAACAATAGTATTTAAAGTGAGTAAGTCAGGAACAAAGACTACAAGCCTGTCCTCCAGCGTTGTGTTAGCATCATCAGCATAACACAAGCCAGAAACTGCTGGGAGTGGCCCTTTGAGGTGGGTACCCAAAGATGCAGGTGGGTAACAGATCAGATAAAAACAAACCGCTAAAGCATCCATTCATTATTACACATTGGGAAAGAAGTAAATACTATAAAGGTACATAGGGATGCATAGGGATGTATAACTGTTTGAAAACCACACACACACACACACACACAGAGAGAGAGAGAGAGAGAGAGAGAGAGAGAGATACACGCACATACACCCACACGCACGCATCCACATGTGTGCACACACCTTTGCCCATACTATCTACTCACTCTTGTTTTCTGCTTCCTGTTAATTTCTGTTTGGATTGACCCTCAGCATGGTGCTGAAAATAGATACTCAAAGAGATCTAATAGAGTTTCTTGTTGCTGGTGAGCTAGGATGAGGGAAGTAAGGAGGCCTGCTGGGAGATAAGAAACATACGTTGAACCTGAGAAGAGGGCCAGGTTGTAGGGCACAGCTGTCCCCAGTAGCTGGGGCTTTGCAGAAGAATCACCCACAACCAGGCAGAAGGAAGCTGGCTGGGGCAAAGAGACCTCATTTCTCACCCTGCTTCATGGATTAGGGTCCATCCTTCCAGGTAAGGGCTGGATGGAGAGGGCAGGGAGTCTGGAAGGGACAAGACAGTCTCCAGCACATCTTCCAGACCCATGCACACACAGCTCTGTCATCCATCACTCAGTAGCTGTGACTGCTGTGAACTCCTAGTTCCTATTTCCAGCTGAGGGCCTGGAGTCTGCTTTATTGTGGTCAGTTTCCTGGGGCCACCATCCTAGTGCAATCAGCCGCAGTGGACACAGCAGGACTTCAAACCAATGCTAGCAGGCCCATTCCACGTGCAAATGCTTGTCCATGAAACAGTAACCATCGCAGCAACGTGACTGGTTTGTCACGTTTGTTGTTTGGGGCTTAAATGGTAACAGTGCCATCTCCAGAGAGCCTTCTGCCATCCAGATGTGGTGATATGGCTCTGTGATAGGCACCGCTACCCTGCACCTGGGCCTGAAGCATTCTAGATGAGGGAGTGCAACAGAAGGGATTAGTAGTGAGGGTTCCCAGGGAGTGAATACATGGGAGGAGCCTGGGGCGGGGCTTGGGGGGGGGATTCATTTCACCAAGCAATGACTTCTGACTGTAGACCTCGGCTCCTGGACACCATTCCTCCCACATCTCTGAGAAAAGCAAGAAAAATTAATGCTGTTTTTAAGAACTGGCCCTCTCCCCTCCTTCTTTGTGTTTCCAAGAAGAATCTTACAGCAGCTTTTCTACTCATCTGAAATGTTCCTGCCAGGGAAACAAGACAAAGGTTACACAAGGTCATTATAGTCTTATGACGCCACATGAGTGTGAGCTTACACCTGCCTCAAATGTAAGCAAATGTACCTAATGTTTTTAGTAAGAGCACATTTCATAATTTTTTTTTCTCCGAAGGTAGATCTCAGTAAGGATGGGTAGAAGGCCAGCTTTCAGAAATGATGGATGTGTTTACGGCCTTGGTGGTAGTGATGGTGTCCACGTACACACGTGTCCCTGGCACTATTGAGATGTAAACACATACACCTGTTCACGTTTACCTTTCACACCTCAAGAAGGTGGTGTTGTTTTTTAAGTTAAGACTTAGGTTATAGACTTCGGGTCTGGTTAATTTTGCTGTGTGATTTTTTTTATAATAAAGTTAACTTTTGGAAAAAAAACTCCACTTTTAACTCTGCAGATAAAAATATCTGAACAAAGGATAGTCCATAATCTCCTTTTTAGAAAGGATAAATAAATATTAAAGTGACAGTATAAAAAACTAATCATCTCTTTCTTCATCGAGGAGCTGGGAAGTACCACCTGCCTGTCAGGCGGGCGCTGTCCTAGGTGCTGAGGACACACAGTCTAAAGCAGGCCAGAGCCCTGCCTGCTTGAAGCCAGCATCCCAAAGCAGGTGGTTTGATCAAGGCCCCATTCCATTGATTTTCATAAAAATCCATTCAAATTACATTGTTGGCCAAGGCCGCTTGTTCATTTCCCGGTTGCCCAAATCCGAAATAATTACACAGAAACTGTGTTATTACAACACTTTTTGGCCTATTAGCTCACGCTTCTTTTTGGCTAGCTCTTATACCTTAAATTAACCCACTTCTATTAATCTGTGTTTTGCCATGTGGTTGTGGCCTACTGGTAAGGTTCCATCTAGCATTCAGCATCTGTCTCCTGTGGAGGCTACATGGCTTCTCCCTGACTCTGCCTATTCTCTCTCTACATCTTTTCCAGCCTGGTTACATTCCGTTAAGTCATTGGCCAAAAGCAGTTTCTTTATTAACCAATGGTATTCTTAGCATACAGAGAGGAATTCCACATCATTACATAAATGGTAATTCCAAAGTACCTACAAGGCAGAGCTTCCAAGTGCCCAGATGATAGCTAGCTGCTTAGGTTTCCTGGACTGTTTGACAAGACTCAATCTTTGTAAATACCAGCCTTTGTCCTAAGTCAGAAATAAAGGAATCAATCATTCTTCTCTATGCTCTCCTGTCCCTGAAAACTCACAAGAAATTGATCCCAACACTCCCTTACAGACTACCATATCTAGATTCTAAAACTCCTTTATAGAGGATAGGGAGCTGATTGCCTATAACCCTATAACTCCTCTTCAGATTGTGTATGACATGCTGTGATGAAAGCAGCATGCAAATCATATTGCTTAGAGAACAGTGGCAAGGAGGAGTCTACCTATGTTCCGTTCAGTCTCCGCTGGGGCTTTCTGAGTATTTCCTGGGTTGGCTGGCTAAATGCATAGATGTGAAGTTCTCACATGTTAAGCCACCAGTACCTGTAAACTTTAGACCATGCTCCACTCCGCCAGGTTTCCAATAACTGACTCTTTTCTCTCTCCCTTCTTGCTCTAGACTGTAGTGTCCTACTAGGGAGCTGTGCAAACACATGGCTCCCAGAGAGACAGGAGAAGAATGCAAACCCCAGCTAGCCACTCCAAAGGAAGATTTCTCCCAACGATTCAAGAGCACTAGAGATCCCTCGGCATCAAATGAAAAGATGCAGCCAGCAAACAGAAAATGAAAGCCACCCAAGCGCTGGAGGGTGCCCTTGCAGCCAGTTCTGTCCGGGTCCCGAGTTTCTCGTCAGGATGGCCTGTAACAGCACACCCATTGGGACATACGAACATCTGCTGCTGAATGGGAGCAACGTTTCGGACCCCGGGGCCACACCACTGTCCACACCGCTCAGGATCTCGTTGGCAATAACGATGTTGCTAATGATCGTGGTAGGGTTCCTCGGCAACACGGTCGTCTGCATCATCGTGTATCAGAGGCCGGCCATGCGTTCAGCCATCAACCTGCTGCTGGCTACCTTGGCCTTCTCTGACATCATGCTGTCCTTATGCTGCATGCCTTTCACCGCCATCACCCTCATCACCGTCCGCTGGCACTTCGGGGACCACTTTTGTCGGCTCTCAGCTACACTCTATTGGTTTTTTGTCCTAGAGGGCGTGGCCATCCTGCTCATCATTAGCGTGGACCGCTTTCTCATCATTGTGCAGCGACAGGACAAGCTGAACCCACACAGGGCCAAGGTGATCATCGCAGCCTCCTGGGTGCTGTCTTTCTGCATCTCTGCGCCCTCCTTCACCGGCTGGACGTTCATGGAGGTGCCGGCTCGGGCCCCACAGTGTGTCCTGGGCTACACCGAGTTCCCAGCCGAACGCGCCTACGTGGTGATGCTGGTGGTAGCGGTGTTCTTCGCGCCCTTTGGCGTCATGTTGTGCTCCTATCTGTGCATCCTCAACACGGTGCGGAAGAACGCCGTCCGCGTGCACAACCAGTCAGACAGCCTGGACCTCAAACAGTTGTCCAAGGCTGGCCTGAGACGGTTCCGGCGGCAGCAGCAGCAGGTCAGCCTGGACCTGAGCTTCAAAACCAAGGCCTTCACCACCATCCTCATCCTCTTCGTGGGCTTTTCGCTGTGCTGGCTGCCCCACTCAGTCTATAGCCTGCTGTCTGCGTTCAGTCGGCGGTTCTATTACAGCGCCTCCTTCTACACCACCAGCACGTGCGTCCTGTGGCTCAGTTACCTCAAGTCCGTCTTCAACCCCATCGTCTACTGCTGGAGGATCAAGAAATTCCGCGAGGCCTGCATAGAGTTACTTCCCCAAACTTTCCAAATCCTCCCTAAAGTGCCTGAGCGGATCCAGAGGAGAATCCAGCCGAGCACCGTCTACGTGTGCAATGAAAACCAATCCACCGTCTAGGGAGCAGGTCAGAGCAGGGCCACGGACCTCTCCGAATGGTCCCGGCCCGGACTCTGCTCTCTAGCTTTTAGCTGTCTGCGTTTTGTGGTGACTATACAAGCACAAAGGTACTCATTTGTTACCAGGTGATCTGTGGCTTTCAATTTTCCCATCTCCATAAGACGAATTGTTATTATTTTTCTCTCTCAGAAAAAAAAGAAAACTTTATATAGTTCTAATGGGAATCGGGGCTTGCAGGAGCTGGTCAGAAAGTGAGAGGGGATGAGGGGAAGGGGAAAGTGAAGCTGGCTGAGGGTGGGGCAAGAGGAGGGCCTATCAACAGAGCACATCCCTTGCATCCCAGCCCCCACTCCACATGCTCAGGGGAAGACCCTGGTGGCAGGTTGTGGTGCCCTTGTTCATGCTGACACCTGTATCTGCAGGGCCTGGGTGTGGCCCAGAGGTCTTCATAACGTTCAACTGTGTGTTTCTGATCATGACAAATTATCCTTTCTGGAAAGAAACGGAAATCACATTGGGATGTTCTTGAGGTCACCAGTGTGTCAGGGTAAGGTGTGTGTGGTGGTGGTGGTGGGGGTAACAGTGACCCAGAGCTCAGAAATGTACTTTGTGACGGCAAAAATGAAATGAGAAGTCCACCTGGGCTTGTGTTCACCCCTCCCCTATCTGGCTAGCGCGACAGTCTCCTTTGTCCCTGTCCATT